>NC_059296.1:4520000-4527500 GCF_017591435.1 Portunus trituberculatus
CTCTGACGCTTATCTTTATGCTCGGCGCCTCCAACACTCCTGGCGGCGGCATTTGCCTGGAGCACATTTGTCTCGAACCAAATGCAGATGAATGACCTGCCCACCTGGCGTGACTTCCGGCCGGTACCACCTTCCATGATGCCCACACATGCACAGTGGCTTGATCTAAGCCGACCAGACGGTAAACTAAGGACACCTCAAACTTCTGCTGGCTGCACCTCACTGTGTTGTTTCCTTCCATGCTAAGTACTGGATAATCACCCAAGGAAAAAATCGGTGCCTTATTTATGTCTTGCAAACTCCAGTTTGTGGTGTCAGCATGAGTTATGACCACTAACAGAGATGTTCTTAAGGAGGGTGGCAGCAGTTGGTCAATATAAGAGAGGAGGAGGATCTGGCCTCCCTCTACTCTGCCCACTTCGCGCAGCCTGGCAATTGGCGAGCACCACAGCACCCATGGCCATAGCAAGCTTCCGCCATGTCTTGGGGGCCGTATGAACACTTTCCCACACCTGAGCCTCATTCATATGTCACTGCATTAATCTTAGTAGGAACTGCGTCAGATCATGACTCTAATGACCTTGTTTGAGGCTGCATTATTGACGGAGTAAGTCGTGGACAATCGCTGGTCATGGTGGATTCTAAGGTCAAGTGGTGTAAAAATGCGAGATAAGCATCTTGGTGTCAATGCTGGCAAAAAGAATAATTACACCGCACGACTGGCGAATTTATACATTTTTTCAAGCTTGAGTAGTGGACAAGCAAGCAATGCGCTCCTCTGGTCGGGAATACCAAGTAGAGCTTTTGGATGGGGTTAATTAAAGGAGAAAATAACTAGACGAAATGAATCGAACCGCTTATTCTCGTCTGCTTATTCAACGAGTAGACTATTTAGGAAAGCATTGGATGCTCCATTGTATACTAAATAGGAAACCAATGCAAATGAGGGGAATTCGCATTTTGCTGTTAGTTTTTACTCACTTTAATTTCGTTCAATGTTATCTTCTCTGACCAAGTATACCTGACTCCACTGCGCGCTCGTCACCGGTGAGAGTAACGTGGTAGTACAGGCGACTTTGTGAAGTAAAACGGCACCGTGTCAGGGAAAGTGGAGGGGATATAACAATTTTCCACTAAACTTGATGCTATGATGGCAAGACAAAACTCAGTAACATTGTTCAATATGAGGCAACAATAGTGTAAAGTGTTACGAGTATGTGGACGTGAGGAGATGTGGTAAAGAGTTTTGCTGAGAACTGTTGGAGCAGAACGTAATGTGTTGGAAGGTTATCCAGCGTAACATTAAGAGCGTAATACTTGGCGATGAAAAATGAGACCAAAATAAAAAGAAAAAGAAAGCCAAAGATAAATAATGGAGGAGAAAAAAATGCGAGTGGTAAATGAAGATGATGAAATAATGAGAAGAAAATGCTAAATGGAAGATGAACAGTAAAAAAAAATATATATAAGTGAAGAAAATACTGACAAAAAAACAAATTGAAAGAAGAAATAATAAAAAAAATATATACATGAAGGGGTAAACTAGTGCAAAGTTATTTTAAACCCGTATATGTAATTAAAATAAAACAATAACTTTATACTGTGAAATTGAAACAAAAATAATGAATAGATAAATACGTAGGTGAACATAGCACAAGGTTTGATCATAATAAGTCAGACTATAATGTTGCGTGAAGGAGCAGGTGAAATTTGAGCGTCTGGCTTGGGAGTGATTGAAGATAACGTTGTGTGAATGGACGGCGCTGCGTAACGATGTGTGTGGGTGCTTACTTTTACCTCCCAGCACCGCCCTGATTGCTCGCCGATAACTAGACTTGTGTTCGTGTTCCTAAATGCCTTGTTCCCTCATAAGGACGAGTTTCTATGGCCGCAGAGATGATTTGTGAGGCTCTCGTGAATACTGTTTTGATTAACATATAGAATTTGTTAAACTATTAAAAATGTCATGCAAACACTTAGAAAATCCAACTTGTATGGTCATGGAAATGAGTTGTGAGGTTTTTATTAGTGTTTTATGCTATTTATATTATTGATGGAGTAGAATTAATGACGAATAAATAATGGAATCACGAATACTCTTACAAATTCTGATAACTTCCATTTTGGCTTCTTTTTTTTATAGTAGAAGAGGTAAGTCACTGAAACATAAAGGAATACTGCCCTGTGTTTCATGGCCATCTCTTATTTTCCTTCCTTCCTCCTCCTATTCCTCCTCTTCCTCCTCTCCCTCGTCCTTCTAATCATCCTCTCCCTCCTTCATCTCCTCGGTCCATCTCCGCGGAATTACGTTAATCAGATTTTATGATTATTTTTCCCTTTCTTCTATTTTATGTATAACCGCTGATTGCCCAATAAATTCCACCTCGATTTTAATTAATGTTAAATGCACCAACATGCTGTTTATCTTTTTTTTTCTCCGTTGCCCAACGTATAATTATCTCATTGTAAGACCCTGATGCATGTCTATCGATTCGTCTCCCTAACTGTCTATTACTTTAGCTATACTTGTCCGTCCATCCGTCTGTTTGTTTTTACTGTATATAACTGTCCGTATATCTATCATTCTGTCTTGCTTCCTGTCTTGCTTTTTTTTTTGTATGAATCTTACACCTGTCTACCTACGTATACCTTCATCTGTTTATCTGTCTATCCATTTCTCTATCTATCTGTCTATTTTTTTCTGTCTATCCATCTGTTTATCTGTCAATCTGTCCATTTCGTTATCCATCTACCTCTATTTTTACACCAGTCTACATCAAGAGAGAGAGAGAGAGAGAGAGAGAGAGAGAGAGAGAGAGAGAGAGGAAGGGTTTGGACTATATACATATAACTCCACGACTCATACAATAAATAGCAGGTCAGGTAACGCCACCTCACTGTGATGACGCTGACGGCTCGACAACACGAGAGGAGCAATCAGGGAGGAGGAAGAACTGAGGGATGAGGAAGCGGAGGAACGAAAGACAACCAATGCATAAGTGTGAAAGTCGAGACGTAAGCTTTATCGAAGAGAGAGAGAGAGAGAGAGAGAGAGAGAGAGAGAGAGAGAGAGAGAAAGGGGATCGTAGAAATGTGAGGTTAAACTAATTGATTACCGAGAAGAAATGGCTATTGAAATCCGTATACGATTGGCCTGTGTATGTGTGTGTGTGTGTGTGTGTGTGTGTGTGTGTGTGTGTGTGTGTGTGTGTGTGTGTATAGGTACCTAGATTTTTAATAGCAATGAAAGAAAAGTTAAAAAGAAAAGCAAGAGCATCAGACAAACTTATTACTTTAAAATGGACAAATAACAGCAACAACAATAACAACAACAACAACAACAACAGCAACAACAACAATAACACCCAAAAAAAAAAAAATTAATCACCTTGATCTGATGTTGAGGAATTGGATGGTGACAGAGAAGGCAGCTGAAGTGACTGGGGAGGTGGTGCGGGCGATAATTGCCGTTATAAACTGATGATATAAAGGTTATTGTTCGCACGGTCCTGAACACTTAATGGGAAAATGAGGAGAATGTAATATTTTGGGCCTCAAGTGAGTGTGTGAGGGGAAAAAATATGTCTCGAGCATTAATATAAGATTATGACCCGGTTCTTGTCTTCCGCCACTCGCCCTTGTTATCTTGGCAAGCCGAGTATCAAGTCACATAAAACATTAATATTACTTTCGGAATTTTTGCGCTAAATTTTATGTAGAAGGAACAGGTAGTTTTTGAAGTAGTAGAAGCGGTAGTAGCATTAGCAGCAACAGGAAGCAGCAACAACAGTAGTAATAGTAGTTGTAGTCATAGTAGTAGTAGTCATAGTAGTAGTAGCAGTAGTAGTAGTAGTAGTAGTAGTAGTAGTAGTAGTAGTAGTAGTAGTAGTAGTAGTAGTAGTAGTAGTAGTAGTAGTAGTAGTAGTAGTAGCAGTTATATACACTTGACTTTGCAAAAACCTTCATTTAAGAGCAACGTAGCATCAACCCGCGTCACCTGCCTCACACATTCACCCTCCACGCACGATAAGATGGTAATAGCCGGGAGGGGTAAGGCGCCAAAACTCTCACGGACATGAGGTCGTTTCTTACACATCATCCTGGCGATCGCGGGGACTAGAGGAGCGAGTAGTGGCAACGTAATGACAGAGGGAAGCACTGACAGGTAATAGCGAGTCTCAGAAGCAACAGCAGGGCCACGGGAGACACTGAGTACACGTGAGAGGAATGTGTCATGCCGCTGAAATACGCGACAGGCAACCGGACACTAACCACCAGCTGGGCCTTGCGTCGCTCTGGGTTGAGGTAGAAACATACACATATATGGATACTTTTTATGAGTCAAGTCATTGAGTGCCACTGTTTATCGTTCATACCTTGTAATTTAGTTTTTGTACATCCTTATAACCCACTCTTGTTTTTTGATTGCTAGTGTGTCCGTGGTCTGTGATGAATGACTATGGTTCGCTCGTGGGTTCCGGGTGACCTGAATGAATTGGTCCTGGACGTGTGGTGTCTGTGGCGCTTCTTCATCGCAGTGACCTGGAGGATTTTTGCTACTTTCACCTCCACTCCCTGACGAGGTTGAGGGATTCTCGGAGAGACTTATAGACTTGAAGGCGAGGCTTTGGAGAGTGACTGACAGTGGGATGAACGTGCAAAGAGTCCTGCTCCAACCTTTTCACTTAAAAGACACTCATTTCTTTCCTGTTTACATTTATCGGTTAAGTCCATTGAAGGTGACTCAATAAGGTGATGCATGGCCCCTGTCACACTAAACAAAGCACTTCAAAACCCACTTTACAATTAATTCAGAAGGACGACAAGTTACTATTGTTTTTTTCTTTTTACTCGTAATGTGTAAATTGTTGACACACACCATGACCACCAGCAGCCGTGCGTTTCCGACCTGGTGCACTGGTGTCAAGGTGCGAGTATGTGAGAATATTGAGTTTCTGACTGCCGTGGTTTTCTTATAAGACAGGAAAGTGTGTGATACAAACTTATAGTCTAGTTTTGAAAGGCGCCATTGACAACAAGAGGAGTGATCAAGTACTTCCACCATTAAATTATGTCAAGATTAGTGAACCCACTCACGGCAAGATTAGCTATTCTTGACATGAAGAGGTATGGGTTCGCTATTCTTAACGTGAGGGCCATTGGGTTCGCTGTTATTGAGATATGGATATGTTGGGATAGCTAATCTTGACATGATCCCCAACATTATCCCTCTTGCAGCTTTATTCTTACTTCGTCGTTTAGAGTTTCGTATGTGTAGTAAAAAGTACCAATATTATCAATGGTAATTTAAAAAGTTAATCCTCCTCTTGTTTTTTTTCTTTTCTGTGAGAAGTGATAGTTACTGTAGTGTCATTCCAAGGAAACACTTAGCCTTGCACCTGCCACCAGTTGTAAGTGCAAATACGATCAGCAAATTACCGAGAGAACGAGACAAAAACTTTACTTTATGAAAATGTGACGTTATCACGCTGATCTGAGACTTGATGAACAAACTAACTTAAGAAGGAGACTGTTACTCGTCCATATTTACATGAACACGACCAATAACTTTTATTTTTTTGCATCAAACATTAATACAGCCAGTTCCAGACAAATGGTTAATGTATATTTCCCGTAAGAGTGATACAGGTTCGCTTTTATTGAGATATATAACGAGTTGAACTAGATGACTTAAGGGGAAGAGGACTTACAGGGAAGGAAAATGACAGAGATGGATACAGAGGGAGAAAGGAAGACGGCAGGGATGATTGAGGGCATGATGGAGAGGTTGAAGGATGCATTCAAATGTCTTAATTTCTGTCATTGCGATCTTTGAAATGCCCACTTGTTCTTTGATATGTTGCTCACCACCACGATCAACAGTGCCGAAGTGTTTTGATGATACTTTTACTACTACTACTACTACTGCTACTACTACTACTGCTACTTCTTACTACTACTTCTACTACTACTACTACTGCTACTTCTTACTACTACTACTACTACTACTACTACTACTACTACTACTACTACTACTGCTACCTCTTATTAGTACTACTTCTACTAATACTTTTATTACTACTATTACTATTACTACTATTACCGCTACTACTTCTGCTACTACTACTACTACTACTACTACTACTACTACTACTACTACTACTACTACTACTACTACTACTACTACTACTACTACTACTACTACTACTACTATTATTCCTACTTCTATTACTGTTGCACACTACTAACATTATTACTTCTACTATTACTACTACTACTATTACACTACTACTACTACTACTACTACTACTACTACTACTACTACTACTACTACTACTACTATTACTCCAAAGCTGTCATTACTACTGCTACTGATAATAATAATGACTATGGTAATAGGAATGATAATATTGATAATGCACATTTGGAAGGACGCACTAATGACACGGACCACATGTATAAGTGCAAACCCACAAGAATGCTGGGTCTTGTCTGCACACTTGTCCAGGTAAAGACTAAAAACAACAATCGCTTCTCTTCCCTGATAGAACAAGTTGAGCCCTGCGCACTGTGATGTTTATGTACAGAAGGGACAAAGAACCGATGATGAATTTTGTTGCTCTCTCTCTCTCTCTCTCTCTCTCTCTCTCTCTCTCTCTCTCTCTCTCTCTCTCTCTCTCTCTCTCTCTCTCTCTCTCTGTCCTGACACATTCCAAATGTTTTTGGAGTGGTGAAGAGAGAGTGATTATATTATATCTATTGATCAATTTTCTTATTAAATTTCGTAAGAATAAAGTTACTCGTTTCTCAACTTTAACATAATAACAGAAAAGAAACGTTCATTGAAAGTTGTTTTTTCGGATGTACTGATGGGAAAAAAATTTGCATTTCAAGAATTTTTCATGATGTCATTAGAAGCACTCCATTCACTCCTCCTATACTGATAGTGTAAGAGAAGCAGATGACATGCCGTATTGGAACAGCCTTGATCGCTGGAGCCGCTGCGTGACCAGAGGCACGGGCGGGGCACCACCACCGTGGGAAACAACCTCGACTTTCAAGAAAAATCTGCACACTAAATGAAGCGAAACTCAACTTCTCATTTTCTTAACCGGATAATGCGCTCCCAGTGGCCCGGTACTAATACTCCCATGGTCCTGCGCACGCAACGTTTAATAACTTTGCACCATGATCAAGAAAGGCTACGTTTCCGAGCCCCGCCCAGGGTTTAGGAAGACCACACCTCTACGCCGCACTTCGGCCTTCGGGAGCAGGCAGAGGCTACCATTAAGGCCCGCCGCTGCAGCCCGCCAGGAGCAGCAGTTCAAGTCCTGGGGCTGGACCCACGGCCAGCGCGGACGTGATTATAGAGTCGGATGCTCATTATGCTGAGAGGCGATTATTGTGACTTTTTGTGGGCTGGGTCAATTATAGTATTCTAGGCATTTAGTAAACGGCAAAAATCGGTTGGCGTAAGTAATCAGCTTATACTCGTCCTTT
>NC_059296.1:4532500-4567500 GCF_017591435.1 Portunus trituberculatus
TCCCCGTGATATTAATGGACGGCAGGAGTCATCATTAAAATGCCCGGCCAATCAGGGTAGAGTCATATCCTTATAAATGGCCTCGATCCTCCGCCCTGAGCGTGATTAATCGTCTGCTCACCTGCATAATTGGAAAAAAATCCTTTTGTGGCCAAAATTCAATGTTCGGACACGATCATTCTCTCGTTATGAGTAGTCGCCCGCAGCCGCCACTCCTGCCTCCACTTTGTGCAGCAGAATGAAAAAAGAAATCGTTGCGGGGATTTTCTTGTGTAATCCTCGGGGCTCTACAGTGGTGTTTAGTGGAGCAAGGAAAGCGTAAGAAGCGATTAGTCAGCCCGGCTCTGCCCTACAGCTAATAATGTCGCAGTGATGTGACTGAGGCCGGTGATCAGGCGGCGCTGCCTTGAATCATAATCAGGTGCTTACGAGGGAGCAACTTTTAGGATGAATGGCTCTGCCTCCTCCGAGATCAGGCCACTGGGTGGAGGTGGAAGCTTGATACTCGGCTTTGGCTTCATTACCAGTCTAGGAGAGAAGCCAATTACAGGAGGAGTGTCGGGTTGCTGCCACGTGTATTTTGAGCGAGTGTAAAGTAATTAGTAAAATATAAACGTATAGAGGAGGCAGAATTGAAATTTACATAATGGGCTGGGCTCCTCAAAGGAAAGAAAAAAAAGGTCATTTCTAGAGCGCGGACCACCCGTAGCCCCTGTCACCAGCTGTCCCCTCACATAGTGAATCAAGTTGATTTAGACCGACCACAGCCAGCCCGGGCGGGAGCAGGTCTTCCCAAACTGGCTAGCTGATCGGAATATGGATTCGAAATGACCTCAATGAGATTATCCATGAGTATGCCCTTTTTTTGTTTGCGTTTGGCCTGTTTGTCCTGTGTGTGTGTGTGTGTGTGTGTGTGTGTGTGTGTGTGTGTGTGTGTGTGTGTGTGTGTGTGTGAGTATAATTCAGACTTAAATTCAGTTTATTTTTGCTGAGACTTTGAATACCAAGTGTGGAGCAAGCTGTGTGTGCTGCGAGTAAGAACTAGTATCAAGTATATTTTCGTTTTCAATTTCACCTCATGGATTACTATGTTCTCCAGGTTGTTCACTTCACTTACACTGCGACTTAATGAAAGAAAATTTGCATGAAGAAAGAGAGAGAGAGAGAGAGAGAGAGAGAGAGAGAGAGGGTGGGGGACGATCCTAAAACCTTTCAGTAAATGATAAATAGTCACCGGATGAAAGGAGCGCCACCATGAACCTTCCCCATGATGCTTTGTCCGTGTTGGGGGATTACTCACGTCGCCCACTTACTGAACGTGATTGTTGTAAAGGCCACTCATGTGATTATCTTTCACCCACGTGTTGTTCCCCTCAAGTAGTAAAGTCACTGCAAGTCCTTCTTAAGAACAGCCATCATGGAAGGAGAAATCAAGAGAATTACTGTAAATGCGATGAAAATGAAGACCTGACACAACAAAAACGACAACAGAGAGAAGAATGGAGTGGCAATGAGATACAACACAGTGACGTCAAGACCACGATGGCGGAGAGAGGGAAATATGGTCAAGAGGGAGAATAAAAGTACAATTGCCCGGAGAAGAAGGAAAAATTGTAGGAATAAAGGGAACAAAACCACAATGGATGGGTTGTGTGGTGCCCTCTAATTAGGGAGCATGACGGTGGCGCTCTGCTCTCCCAAGTGCTGTATGGTCGCCGCTCATCGCCACCTTCAAGTCAGTGTTAGTGGCGGAAAGTGTCCACGTTAAAAGGTACCTGTAGTGTAGAAGGGCATGACGTGCAGCCGCCTCCTCCCTTTCTCGCTCTTTTAGGTATCAAGGGAAGGGCGTGGCTGGTGGATCGATCCCTTAATCTCTCCCTACATCTTCCTGGCATCTCTACTTCCCTCTCAATGACTCTAAACTGCGCACGAAGAAATCAGCGTTTTCTCTTTTCAGTTTAGAGAGAGCTGAGTTCCGAGACCCCAGCAACGTCGCGTCAAGAAGGGAGTCTGCCCCAGTAACCCAACATTAAATTCTATAAGATGTAGCCGCTGCACCAAACACAGTTAATGACGCGAAAACAGCTTAGCGTGCCCTCCTCACGACAGAAAATAATTGGGGCTGGTGGATGGCGTGGCCGCTGCCGGAGCATCGTCCCTCCCGCGGCCGAACCTCGCCTCGTTTAGTCATGCGCATCCCGCTTTATGATGTGAGGTTGGAGTTATTGATGGTCGAGGGAGGGACGCTCAAAAATGTAGTGCTCTTTGAGGGAACTTATTATGGCCAATCTATGCATGAGATAAAAATGGCACTGGTGTTGGTAATAACTGGATAACGAGGAGTGCACGGTGGCGGAGGCGGACCAGCATGAGCAAGAGATTCTGAAGTTCATGGTTGTTCCCCGCGCACACTGGCGGCGAGCGGTGGATTAATCACTGCTGACTTGATCTACCGGGCATGAGAGTCCCTGTGGCTGTCCAGGGCCTTGCTGTATGAATGGAGAGCCTGTGTATAGGACCGCAAGTGTGAGAGGTCTTTATGGTCAGTCAGGGGTCTCATTTATGCCCGGAGACACAAGTAAAGCGAACTCGTGCCATAGCGGGGGTCTCAGGCGCAGTTGTGGCCATGTTAATGACTCCTGTGGCCGAGGGTCGAGGACACCTGGATGGCTTGATATGGAGATTCGCAGCACGAAATTGATGTTTGTACGTTAGGGAATTTTTACGGGACAGTACAAGAAGCTGGTGGTCCTGGGGCTAAACAGAAGTATGTGAGGGTGGCGAGACGCACACACACACACACACACACACACACACACAAAACACTGTCGTAGGTATGTATTGTCTATTGAAAGCTCGAAATATTTTTTATGCGTGTCTGACGAGAAATTATCCTTCAAAAACCTATTCTTGTACCATTTCCCTAAACAATGTTCGATATGAAAGATGATACAAATCGCCTGAAACATTTCTACAAATCGCTAATCATCATTCTAATATTTTCATAGAACATTCAATGAACATACAATCAAGGTAGCTGTCTGATCTCGAGTGTTGTTCTTCCTTAACCAATATCAACAATTTGTCGCTTTTTTTACTGGCTGACGGAGGCAATGCAGCAAGTCCCGAGGTAAGGCGATGTCTGCGATGATGGCGACGGCGGTGATGGTGGCGGCGATCAGGCTGAGTCATTGTTTCTAATTAACTGCCTCTCTACGTACACTTATATTCAGGAGGAGCATCTGGCACTTGTAATTTCGGTAATATGGAAATGCAACTTTAGTCAACATTCTCAGTAATGGCCGCTGCTCGCAAATGAAACTGCTACGGTCTAGAGTGTGTGGGTTTTCTCTCCGCCCTCATTTCTCGCAGCCAACACTCCTCTTTTATACTGCACAGTGCCGCGACACCTGATGCCAGCAGAGAAATGTGGTAGATAAGATAATGAAGCTTTTTTGTGGCTTGGTAAAGTAACACGCTGTCCGCAAAATTAACTTTATATGTGCGAGTATTCCTTTTCTTCTCAGTGGCGGTGACAGTTAAAGTGAATGAAATATGGTGTAAGATTGGCTTTCTCCACAAAATCATCACTAGTATCTCTTCCTTGGGGCCGATAAGACGAGGAACGGTAGCAGGTATGCATGAGAACACGAACGGTTTAACGTGTGAGTCTGTGCTGGTTCCTTGTTTTAACTTAGCAGGAGTTTATTACCCTCCCATCCTCTTGTTTTATCCCATTCAGTACTGGAACGCATTTTTACCTTGAGTTTTGGGAATGGTTAAACGATTTCATTTACATTAGGAAGGGTTTATTGAGGTCAGAAGATTAATGACCAAAGTCTTCACTTTTTTATCCTTTACATAAGTTTCTGAAGCTGTATAAAATCACCAAAAAGTAACCAGAATATATATGAAAACGCGTCGTGGTACTGATGAGGTTAAGGGGTGTACATTGCCTAATACTCTTATTTATATCGTCATCTGCATCTCTACCTCAAATCCCTCTCGTCTTCGTTTGATCATGACACGTTTGTTGTTCTTGTCCTGCCTCTTAACATCAGCCTTTCTTCCAAGTGATCTCCCTCCCATCACCTGCGGCCTCCTCTGCTCCCTACATACTCCCGTCTGGCTGCTACATCTACAGCCTGTGCAGCCTCATCTTCATTCGCCCACCCTATTGGCATCTAATATGTTACCATGAGGAGATTGATTATTATACTATGTAGATCAAAAGTAATTATTAATAAGGAAAATGTGAAAGGTAAAGGCTATCATTGTCGTTATAATGATGTAGAGAGGCGCGTTTAAGGGTGTTCTAGTGAATCTATTGTTTGGGCCTTGACTTGAGGGTTCTGCTAACAAAAAATAAACAAACCTTTGTTGATCCTTATACAGCCGATTTGGGCCGAGGCGTAGAGTGTCTGCGGGGACGTGGCCTGCGTGGCGCTCCTCCAGACCTTAAAATACTGATAAAAAAAAAAAAGCCTTGTAGATGGAGATTTTGGGAAGCTTTACAGAACCTTCCATGAATTAGGTATATCCGGGAGGTCCTGGTGGATGAAGGGTCGAGGAGACGAACAGGGACACGTCAGTATGAGCTAATATGGTCTGGGGGGCGCCGCTACTGCCACTGAGTGCTGTAAAAAGAGGTACTCCGGGTTGACAAAAAGCCGTGCAAGTGGGACTATAAAGACAAAAAAATAGATGGATGCTGTGACTCAGGCGACGGAGATGACTGTGCTGGCTATGGTGAGGTCATGTTCACTTTTTAAGGCTTAGAGGCTGTCTAGTATGTGGGTGAAGGAGGGACGGAGGTAGGGAAGGTGGGAAGGAGGGAGGGTGGCAGGGTAAGAGGGAGGCAGGGATGAAAGTGAGCGATGGTGTATTGGGCATTGGACGGAGAGAACGATCTTTGTGGGTCAATAACATGCAACGGGAAGCTTCATGTTGACTTAAGTGTTTACTCTCTTGTCACTTCGATAACGGAGGAGAGGCACATTCACCTGACTCTCCCAGGCTATAACAACACGCAAGTCGATAAAGGCAAATACGCAAGCTCCTTTTATTCAGCCTTTTAATAACAACACAATGCCAGTATTTTTTTTCAGCCCTCGAGATTAAGATTGCCATACCAACAGACCAGCCGAGCCAAGACATTGTAAAGAAAGCCACAACAATGAGAAGGGACAGTCTGCCAACACAAGCCAGTTAATGAACGATATTATAAGAAAGGAGGGCCCAAACAAGCACTTAAGGCACGCCGGGAGATACATGAGCGCTGCGGGAGGCTGGCACAAAGGGAGCCAACGGAGCGAGATGGAGTGCAGGAGAGTGGCACGTGATAAGATCGCTGTGTTTCTTCACCGCGGGGATTTGTATCACGAGAAAATTAAGCCAACGTTTTAATTACGCGGGGGAGGCACTAATGGAGACGAAGGGAAGGTTATTTTTGCCAAACTTAACCGAGATGAGCCTCCGCCGCCTCCCGTAGCGCTGAGCCTCCAGGTTACGAGGGTGACGTCAGGATGAAACGGCGCGGAACCAAACACACTAAGCCGAAGTCACGATCTCGCATCCGAATGAAGACGGTCCACAGAATCATCCGTCGATACTATAGTTTCCATTTTTACCGTTGATTTTAATGGAATCGATAAATTTAGATTATGTTTCTGTTGTATTTCATGACATCCATATTACTGTACTGCAATTTACGTGTGTGCCGAGCCGAACGTGATGTCTCTGCCAATATCATCGATGAAGTCTCAGAAAAAAATGTCCTTTAATGTGACATGACAAGATCCCTGAAATTCTGGACAAAGAGAACCGACTTCCTGGGCAAACAACGCTCTCCTTTTTACCGTCAAAGATGACAAACTGCAGGCGGGACACATAAAAGAGGTGACGCCGCCGAGCCTTAGCGTGGCGAGACTAGCAACACCCGGCCGACAAGAAAGTGTGGGTGGCAAAATTGAACAAGTTCCTCACGATGGCCGCACATAACGGAATCGAGGCACATTCTCTTGGAAACCTTAGTGACCTTCATCAAGTTCGTTCACCAGCAGGTCAGTGGTCTTGAAATGAGAAAAATTGTGAAATCAAATTAACCTCAATGCCCTATTCGTACAATTAAATAAGAAGGTCCTTTCAAAGTAACGAATATAGATCACACAACATTAACCACAAAAGAAATATGAGAAACACAAAGGAAAGCAATTATGTCAACTAAGACAAAATATGAAAAGAAAATCTGTGAAAATTGTAATAATAAGCATGAACAATTATGAAGTAAGTAAAGTGAAGAAAGTAAGAAAAGAGGAATGAAATCAAAAGTGGAAATGACTAGAAAAAGAGATATTAAAGATCTATATGCTAAAAACAGAACAGAAAGGTGTAAATGAAATGGAAGACAGGCTGCAGGAGTGGACGAGAGCAACTTGCAGGGCTCATCAGATACAGGAGAGAAAGGAAGAAAGATAAATGAGTGGTAGAAGATGTGGAGGACCCAAGGTGTGAGATGTAGGCAGAAGAGCACAAGACCCACACGATCGCTAAGGGAGGTGATGAAGAGCGAGAATGAAGAGAATAATGAGCAGATGTCAGAGTGGTGTAGGCAAGGACGAGACAAGAAGGAAAGAGGAGCAAAATGGGGTGATAAAATAGAGACCCCACATGACCACTGCGGTAGGTAATGAAGAGCAGGAATAGAGAGAAGGGCAGAGGGTAGAAGACTGGCTGGAGTGGATGTGACGAAAAGAGAAGAAATATGAATGAAGCTGACTAAAAAATAAAGCACAGTGATACAAAAAAATCATCTCATAATATTCAGTTTATATCTTCTAACTGATCTTTGTAAGGGAAGGATTGTAGCCACCTCGCTAAAAGTAGGTTAATGGGGCTCGAACGTGTCACTAATGGCTGACGATGATAAGCCGACGAGATCCCAAACAGGAGCCCGAGAGGGATGCGCTGTCACCTCGCTGTGAGTGGAGGACGACCCACGGCAGATGATGGCCAGGGAGTGAAACAGGTGTCAAGGAGGCGATGGTGAGGAGATAGTGAGTGAAGGTGACGCTGATCTACAGAGGTGCCACCGGAGGGGAGGAATGTGTAGGAGATGGGTGGATAATGATGCGATAGAAGGGCCAGATAAAGCAGGGAGGCAGGCAGCTCTGGTGGCTTCTGATGTAAAAGTTGAGATCGTTTTAACAGCGTGTAGGGAGGGGCGGTGAGAGAGACATAGGGGAGGGTCGGCGGAGGGGGACAGAAGGAGGGAAGGAAGGCAGGGTAGGGAGGTGAGGGTCTTCTGTAGCTAAATGGGGTGTTCCAAACTATCTCCTTCACAATCAGTGTCTCAGGTGATAAGATAAGCTCAGTGGCCTTATATCAGCGTCCCATGAGAGATTCTAAAGCTTCAGCTGGAGCAGGGAAGTGTTCTTAATCTAAGTGTTAATCTATGTTTAAGAAAAAAATAGACTGGTGAGAGCAGAAGCAGGGAGAGAAGGGTGATAGTGTCGATAAAAATGGTTTAGTTGGTATTGGTAACGGTGATGGTTGTCAAGGTGGTGGTGATGGTGGTGGTGGTCGTGGTGGTGGTGGTGGTGGTCGTGGTGATGGTGGTCGTGGTGATGATGGTGGTCTGAACAGCCTGAGGGAGAGACTGGGTGTGTGCATCAGATTCAAGACAAAAGGTCTATTCTCAGGTCTTGATAAGTGTAGATAATTTAAACAGCTCGATTCTACCACCACGATGTTAATCTTCGCTATTTTTTTTTTCCCCATCTACAGTCAGATATCTTTTTTTTGCTTAATGAATGATACTTTGTGATCTCGTCTGGTTCCACCTCATCAATATTCGGCGGAACGTAAGAAATGTTCTGGATTGTGATGAGAGAGACAAAAGAAATATCTACTCGTTCTGTAAAACTATCCAACAAATTATCTGCCGACATTTTATTATCCTACGTGATAAGTGTACATAGACAGCAGGCTCAGGGTAACTTGCACGAGACACAGGCGTAGAAACAGTGGCATCTTTTTCAGTTACGGAAGTGAACGCGAATATATCAGTAACTTTTGTACGTCAAGATCTATAGGTATGAGAGATACGAGTCACAGGTGTAGAAACACTGGCATCTATTTGAGTTATGGAAGTGAAAACGAACATACTATCAGCAACTTTTGTTCTTGATAGTCATACACGCAAACAAAATTTAGGTATGAGAGAGATGAAGAGGAAAAAATTATCAACACCTGACAAGAAGACACTACTCCTTACATAACATAATGACGACTAAGGGATGAAAACAGCAGCATTTCCCGCCGATTCCCCTGTAGGCACGGAAATGCTAGTGGTTAAATGCCCAGGTGCAGCGGGTCAGGACCTGGGACGGGACGGGGCTGCTGGTGCGTGGTGTGGGAGCCGCCCCTCCGCCACCTGGCTGCCTGGCTCTCCTGTATGCACCGCGGATGTCAAGTGCCAAGTGAGACGACTTTCAATGGTGCAGTGAGCCGCCCACTAATTCGCCCTGAGCCTTGGGTAGGACGGAGTGCCGAGGTGTGGTGGTGGTGGTGGTGGTGATGATGGCGGTGGTGGTGGTGGCGGTGATGGTGGTGGTGGTGCTGGTGGGGAGGGAGAGGATGGAGAGAATGGATTGGAGGTACTTAATGTAACTTTTCTTTTTTAATGCTACGTTTATTCCATTTTGCTTCATACTGTAGGGAAAGGAAGGGAAGTGATTGAAAGAGAATGAATTTTAAGTTTTTTTTTTTTATAATGATTTTAATCATTTGATACAGTAAGGTATATATCAACTTTAGAGTTTACCCTATATTCTCTCTCTTTCTCTCTCTCTCTCTCTCTCTCTCTCTCTCTCTCTCTCTCTCTCTCTCTCTCTCTCTCTCTCTCTCTCTCTCTCTCTCTCTCTCTCTCTCTCTCTCTCTCTCTCTCTCTCTCTCTCTCTCTCTCTCTCTCTCTCTCTCTCTCTCTCTAACACAACGACACTAAACACAACACATGTCCCTCACACCACCAGTCACAAAGCTTCACCTCCAGCGCACCTCATCTTTACAGTCGCTTTCCTCCGTCAGCTTCCTCTCTTCACTTTTCTCCTCGGCGCCACCCTCTCGTGTGCTTCCCTGTCGTCCTCTCCACGCCTCTCCCTTCCAGCCTGACACGTTACTTCCCACCTGCCGTAGCTGCGTCCTGGCCGGAGCCGCGTTGACGTGCGGTCGGGGGCTACTGCCTGCTTCCCCGGAGGTCACGCGTCCCTTCTCTCTTCGCCCAGACCCGCCCCCTTCCCGCCCCACGCCGCTACTGCCATAATGGTCAGCGGTCGCGACTCGCACCCAGCCCTCGGAGAGTCGGTGCCCCGCGGGATGTGTTTAGGTCTCACGACTAGGGTGAGTAAAACACGCGATGAGACGTAACACGGTGCACACACGACACCCGGGGAAAGCGTCGAGTTTGAGCCGCGTGGCGTGGAAACTGAAAACAAATAACGTGGCAAATATTTCGTCTGGCTAGAGTAATTAAGAAGAGTGCTGACACAAAAAAAGGACAAATGTATGAACGGAAAAAGAGTTCGACGCTAATTCACAGAGGTGTGTAATTAAGCGGCTTAAGTGAAGCGTGAGAAGGCGTCAGGGAAAGATATACGCCGCGACGTGTTATTGCATGGCAGTGGAGGGCCGGGGAAATTCCTCTCGATCCTAAAATCTACTCGGAATTGGTGTTATTAATATCAGGCCGCCGCAGTAACTTTTACGGTCGGTCGGTCTCTCGGCGACGCGCTGTGGCCGGCCAGAAAATTATCACCACTCGGGGTATTTTCATTGAGTTTTTATTTTTACTTTTATTTTTTGCTGCAGCTTTCCAAGGGGAGCCATTCACCGACTGTCATTAAGGGGGATAATTAAAACCCTCACCCGCTTCTTAAGGCTATATTCTCGGCTCCCCTGTGATTACCGCGGTGCTGGAACGTTGGCCTGCCCACGCCGAGAGTGGCTTCCAGACCTTCCTTCCTCTGGGGCCATTTTTCCGTGATATCGCCCTCGCGTTAAGAGTTCCTCCATTCAGTAGTGAAACAACCCTGCTGCAGCCTCACCTCCGAGCCCGCGGTCCCCCCAGCATCTCTCTCTCTCTCTCTCTCTCTCTCTCTCTCTCTCTCTCTCTCTCTCTCTCGCCACGGACTTTGTTTTATAGTCTTAGATCGCTATCAGCACTCGTGAGGACCCTGAAGTCCCCTGACGCAGTAATCTGAGGCTCCCACCCACCCCGCCGCAGCCTCCGTCCCTCCCTCACTTCACTCCTGAACTTGTTACACTTAATGATGCTCTTCTAATATATAAATGTGTGTGTTTTGGAGTTTACGGTCGCTGAGGTCAGGAGGTTTTTATGGATTTTTATGCACGAGGGTGTTTTGTTTTATGCTGTGAGGAGAAAGGATGTTTGTGATGCAATTTGAAGGTGATGTGAATAAGAACTAGGTGTCTGGTTGGCTGCTTAATTTCAGCCGACCATGGAGATTGCAGGGGAGGGAACGGTAGGCGGGATGAAGGGGCGGAGGAAGGGAAGGAGGAATGGAGACTCGGTAGGAAAGAGAGGGGAGAGAGGAGTGAATGAGAGGCGTACGAAATGAGAAAAGAGGGAGGAGGAGATGCACCCACTTCTCACATAAACAACACAGGGCTACGGGTGGTCCACTGTTCCTTTGTTATGCACCAGGGAAACAATTATGAGGCAGCGCTATCTCCCTCTCTCTCTCTTTTGTATCTGTGTGTGATAAAACTAACTATGCAACACTACACACTGAAGAAAGAGGGCGACCAACAGGTAACAGGTTGTCTTGGAAGTAATGAGGAATGTGAAAGGCGAAAGCTACCTAGTATATGGTGAAAATTGCTTCGTTTTATATTTATGTAATTGTTGCTAAGATTAAGTTACTGTGATCACACGTCGTTTGCTGATCAAATTTAGCTCCAGTTGATTTGATTCTTAAAGAAATCTTCCTTACAAAAACATTTGATTTTTCAGAAGACACACTAAAAGACAGACTAATAAATGAAACAAGACAGACCCTCCTTAAGACTGAATTTCATAACGTAAATAATAACGCTAAAATTTTGTATCTCAACCGACAAATAACTATGCTACGTAAAGGCTCCTCCTCTATTCGGATACCTGTTCAATCAAATACGTGTATGTATCGTATATCTCCAAGAACACAGAGCTTGTACTACAGAATCTAACCTTGCGAAGCGTCCACGGAGATCCAAAGTCATTACTCTCTCCCCTCAAGCGCCGTCCGTGTCCTTTAGTTATAAAATATTTATGGCACTCGTTTTTTTTTTTCCAGCCTCGTTATGTGAGAGGAGTCTAGCGCGGGTCAGAGCAGGTGGTTCAGTGTAGGGGAAGCCAAGGGAGGACTTCGTGGGGACCGTCTGCCTTCCATTATGTCCAGACCTTTATTATAACCATCATTGGCTGACGAAACCGCACATTCTCCTCGTAATAGGAAGGTTCTACTGAATATGTGTTATTGTCCTTCAGAGTTAGGCGCTTGGAAAGGACGGAGGACCTGGGTGAAGTGTGTGTGTGTGTGTGTTTACTCGTATCCTTATTTTCCTACTTTGCTTGCATGTGTGTGTGTAATTCACCTCCTCCTCCTCGGTCGCCTGCTGGTCACCCAGCCAGTCTTCCCCATTACGGAGCGAGCTCAGAGATCATAGACCGATCTTCGGATTGGACTGAGACCACATCAACACACAACACACACCGGGAAAGCGAGGCCACAACCCCTCGAGTTACATCCCGTACCTATTTACTGCTAGGTGAACAGGGGCCACACATTAAGAGGCTTGCCCATTTGCCTCGCCGCTTACCGGGATTCGAACCCGGCCCTCTCGGTTGTGAGTCGAGCGTGCTAACCACTACACTACGCGGTGTGTGTGTGTGTGTGTGTGTGTGTGTGTGTGTGATGCGTGTTGGGTGGTGGTGGTAGTGGGGGTGGTGATGATGGTGGTGGTGGTGGCAGGTGTTGTCGTCGCGCCGTGCTGCTGGACACGGCTGAAAGGTGCGCGACCAGCATAACCTATGAGCTCTGGAGCCTGGTGGTCACTTGAGGCGACTATGGGGGACTGGAGGCGTTTCCTTATTACGATGATGATGACGATAATAAGAGAAAAATAATATATAACGATAGCAAATAGAAAAGTGCCTTAAACTCTTCTTGCGAAATTACGAATAAAAAAACATCCAATATACATTTCAACATCTTCCAGTACTGCAACTTTCTCCTATACCTCCATAAGCCAGAGGAATATAAAACCAACTAATTTTCTGAGGGATACACACTTAAGAAATGGTCTGTGTATGTACGTAACTTCAGCGGCGGAGACAGGCTTGCATTAAGGTATATATTCTTACTACTGTACGTTGCATAAGAGAGTGTCTGTCGGTAGGATTCCCGTATACCTTAATGAAGCCAAGAAGAATGTACAATTGAGTTTGGTAGTTGTCTGGAGAACGCTGTCGAGGAGACTATTTCGCCTTTTGATTGCAGTGTTTATCCTCTTTTTTTCTAAGAGTCCCAGGCAGCGTCAGTGGTTGGGCTCGTGCTCTGGGCTGAATGATGCCGCCGATACCATCTAAAGGTGAGGCCCTTCTTTAACTGCTACTGGGAGGACCCTACTCTTCCTCAGGCTGCGTGGCTCCTGCTCCCGCTCCTGCCTCTAACTCCAGCTTCTTGTTATTTCTCTTCTCTTTCTTCTTTTTCTTCTGATGTTGCTGCTTCTCCTTCCTTGCTGTCTTTGTTTTGTCTCTTTGGTTCTTACTGTCTTATTCTGATGTTGTTGTTGTTATTCTTGTATTTGTTGTTGTTCATGTTCTTTTCGTTTTCTTCTTCTCGTTCTGTTTCTCGTTCTTCTTTTTCTTTTTTCTTCTTCTTTTTTTTTCTTCTTCTTCTTCTTCTTCTTCTTCTTCTTGTTCTTGTTCTTGTTCTTCTTCTTCTTCTATTTATCATTATCATTATCATTATTGCTCTCCTTTTATTCTCTTATTTTTTTCTTTTCCTTTTTTATTTTTTCTTATTTCTTTCTGTCTTTCTCCTCTCCATTCATTCCTGTCCAGGCACTTCAAATTTGTCATCGTCCTCCTCGTTCTACTCTCTCTCTCTCTCTCTCTCTCTCTCTTCCTCGTCGCCTTCTTCCTCCTCGTTCCCGCTGTTCTCATTCCTCGTGCTCTCCAGTCTCTTCTCCGTATCTCTCCATCACGTCTCCTTGTATTACTTGCACATTCTTATTTCTTTTTTTTCCTAAACTCAAATTATTTTTCCATTTATTTTTCCTTTCCCTCGCCTACCTGTCTTCATCCGTCAGGCGCTACGTTGCAATTATTAGTAATCTTTTTCCATCGTATTTTCCTTTCCTTAACTTGCCTTCCTGCGTTTTCTTTACTTTTCTTCATCCATCATCCCTTTCCTCCTACTCCTCCTTTTGTTCCGTTGTTTCCTCTGTTTCCTGTCTTTCCTTTCTTTCTTTCTTTTTTTTTCTCTCTTCCTGGTTTTCTCACTCTGTTTCCTCTGATTTTTTTTTATTTGTGTGTTTTCCTTTTGTTTTGTTTTTTGTTTATTTCTTCTGTTTTTTTTTTTCATCATAGGTTTAAGTGTTATTATTTTTTCATCTTCCTCTTTTCGGTGTTCATGTATTATTTTATCCTTTTTATCCTTATCCTCTGTTGTTGCCACTTCCCTTCATTATTGCACCCCATTTTCTTTCTAATCGCTTTCCCCTCTCATTATTTTTTTTTCTCCTTTTTGTATCCAGCTTTGCATGTATTTGTCACCTCTTTCTTCATTTATTCTTCATTCTTCTGTCTTATCTTATTCCAATTTTCTTCTTCTCATGTATTTTTCCCAGTTTCTTTACAAGCTTTCATTCATTATTCCTTTTTTTCATTTCCTTCTCGTTTCTTCCACTTTTCATTCTTTGTAACTTCTCTAGCCAGCTCCCTTCCCTCCAGCTCCCTGCCACCTCAGCTCTCCAGATTACAACATGTTCCCAAACAGGTCGGGGCAGGCGGGTCCCGGGCTCCTCTTTCGGCTACCTGTAGGGTCTGATTATAGGATCCGCCGCCCCACGCCACGCTACCGTTCGTCTTTCCTCCCCACCGCCCCCACCTCTCCACCTCTCGACCGGCCATTATCGGCTATAGTGTGTGTGTGTGTGTGTGTGTGTGTGTGTGTGTGTGTGTGTGTGTGTGTGTGTGTGTGTGTGTGTGTGTGTGTGTGTGTGTTGATTTACTTGATTTTCCGTAGTTTTGCATTGTTTGTGTAAGTGAGTAGTATGCTTTTGGTGTTCTTTCTCTCTCAATTTTCTTTTCATTATGATTTTTTTTTTCTCATAGTTGTCTTTTTTTCGGTTGATTTTTTGTTGAGATTGCCGGATTTTTGGTGTGGCAGGGCGAGAAGGAAGCAGGTTAGGGAATGATATGGTGATGGAGGCCTGAGTGAAGTCGTCAGGGAGTGGTGGTCGTGTGGGTCGCAGTGGAAGGCCTATTAGTGCTGGTTGGTGAGGCTCTCCATTCCCCCTGGAGGAGCCTCGTCGAACCTCCTCACCTTCCCTCTCGCCATTTACGTGTGTAGAGCTTTTCTGGCATTTTTTACTCGTGTCCGTGCATAACTTAGCTTTAGTCGCGTGTCTCCATCCACCTCCTGCCCTCCTCCTCCTTCTCCTCCTTCGCTTCTTCCTGTTATTCCAGTGTCAGGATGCACCATGCGTCTTCCCACCTCCAGTCTTCTCTCTGATGATAACCAGCCAAGACTTCTTCCCGGACAAGCATGCATGATCTTTACTTCTCTCGTTGCCGCGCTGACACGTCTAGAGTTAAATGATTACACAGTGGACGGGAATGTGACCATCACGTCAGCACCGCAGGCCGACAGATCCGCGTGATAAGGTGTCGGCGCTGACACCCAGCAGGCAGGAGATGCTAGATGCGGCTAATTTACACAATTCTGACTCCCGTTGGCAGGTAGCTATTTCGTGATTCATCAGGCTAATGGCCCTTACTCGTCCGCGATGGTATCTCGCGAGAGCCGGGTTATTGGCTTATTGAGATTACCGTCTGCGGCCTTTACTTCTCAGCCAACCTGCCCGGGGACGAGATATGGCCACGCGAAAACAAAAACAAAGTAAGGAAGGTTTGATAAACTTCCAAGAAAATAATCCAAAGGCAATAAAATCGAGTAAGGAATGTTATAGACACGCGTGGTGACAGTGGGAGAGCCAGACACGTCAACTAACGGCGAGGAAGATGCATTAGATATCAGATATAATTAATGCTTGCCTCTAGTCTTCGCTTTCAGAGGTAAAAGTTTTTTTTCTGATGCCCAGTAGCCGATTTAAAAGTCTAGATTCGTCTGGGCCAACATTTACCCGGAATGACCACTATTAAAACCTGACAGAGACATATATTATTGACGGGCGGGCAGTTGTCAGTGTCAGGGGACCGCCGGGGATGTTCGATCTTGTTAAGGGGAACGTCCGTGGCGCCACAACTCACGGGGCACGACCCTTCCCCCTGCCCACCACAACCCTGAGCGAGGTGGAGACTAGGGAAGTAACAGTTATGGCTTCCCTCCCTCGTGCCTCATCAGGGAGTGTGTCTGCGAAGGCCAGTCTGTTATGATCCAGGAGGTAATGGCAGGTGTGTGTGGTATTGCCTTGTGTGATGTACTGGCCAAGGCTATTACTTCAACTTACTGTCTTAAATAAATATAGAAAGATTATATACCAGGGAAATTGAACGTGATTGTAGCTGCAATACTTCTGTGATTAAAGATTAACTGTTAAAGAACACGATATTCACAAAGGGCAAATGTTTGATAGGTCAAGACTTTCAATTTTTAATGGAGAACAAAGAACAATTTGGCTTAACAGTAGATAATTTACTTGACAAGAAAAGGTCACTGCCGAATCTTGCAGACTAACCCTTCATTGATTTAGCCAACCAGCCAACCAACTTCTACCCCTCCGCACCCCTTCCCTCCCCAGCCACACCCTTCCCCAACCCTCCCTCTCCCTATTCCTCACACCACACCTTCCCCTTCACATCACCCCAGCCTTATTTTACATCTCACGCCCTCTCACTCCCTCATCATCTCCCTCCACACTCACTCTTTACTCTCTCCACGCCCTCTGCTCCCCTTCCGTCACTCAGCCACGCCCACAGCTATTCTCTCTACCAATACGTGTTGCAATTATCACCTCAGTTCTTAAAGTAGAGCCAGCGTTTTCCTAACCTCGCATGCACAACCATAGTTTCCGCTGTTATCATCCTAATCGTCGCCTTTGTTAGTTTGTCATTTAGTTTTATTGCCATTTATATATATTTCCTTTTTTTATCGTTAATTTTATAGTGCCATTGTTGTTTCTATTAACGTTTTGAATGATAATAATAATGATGGTAATAATAGTAATGATAATAATAGCAAATTTAGTTATCATACTAGCTTTTTTCTTCCCATCATATTCACTGGCTTCTGGCGTCTCTTTTCTCCAGGCTCACTCCCCGTCACAGGCGGCCGATCGCTCCCGTCACACGCTCGTCGCTCAGCCCACCAAACAAACCCCGTGACAGGCAGGTGAAGGGAACCGGAAATAAACATGATTTAATTTAGCTCTCTCCAAACTTTCACCACTTACTGGCTACCACGCTCCCCTCTCCTCCCTATCTCCCTCCATGCTGTTTGTCTCCATCACCACCATCACTATACCACCACCACCACAGCTATTACTATTACTACTACTACTACTACTACTACTACTACTACTACTACTACTACAACTATAAACAACACTATCCACTCTCATCACAATCCTTTCCTACATCACTATCTCCCTATTCCCTCCCCACTTGGTAGCTACCGTCTCTTCTCCCTCCATGTCTCCCTCAAGATCCCTCGCTCTCCCTTTCCCTTCCCTCCTCCTTCCCTCTCCCACACCAGGATAAAACAAGCTAATCGTGGAATCATCTCATACACATCCTGACCTCCATTGTCTTTCGCTGCGTCCCTGAAATATCGATTCTCGCGTTGTATGGGCTTAATTCCGCCGGCCTAATGGGGGCAGCGATGAAGGCACGATTCCCAGGGCCGGCCCACAAAGAAGGCCTCTCCACCATTAAGTATTCATAGAAAACCCCTATCGGTCCATTGTGGCTCCTGGCGAAGGTTATTACCGCGTCGCTGCACTGACCCCGTTAATCCCGCGTCAGGGCAGTGGGCGGAGGGTGACGCGGTTTGGAAGGGAGGTGACCTGGCCGCTCCTCGCCCTGGGTGGCTCCTGGCCTGGTGTCGCCCTGTCGTGGCTGACCTGGGAGGAGTCAGGCGGAGAGCTGAGCCGGCCTCGAGCGGTGTGTTAATCATAGTCACCTTGCTGGCCTGCGAGGGGCGATGTGGAGCGACTCGAAGTGATCAGTGCCATAATAGTGGGGCCTGTAATTATGGGCGAGGCATCCATATAAGCCGTGTTCTCCATTATCGACATGTAGACAGTGGGTGGGGGGCCCTGAGTGACGAGGCAGCAGGACCAGGCAAGCCCGCACTCCACCACAAGTTTCACTCCTGCAAATGTGTGAGTGGAGGTGAGAGGAAATGTACAATGGATAACCTTCATATCAGCATCGTGCGCCGGCAAGAAAAGGCATGATTTAAATTTACTTTGCAGTGACTTGAAATGGAACTGATTATCTTGGTGGATTTCCACTCTCCCTTATATTATTTATGGACTTACTCATGTTGTTTACTGGGTGTTCCTGTCCTCGTGGTTGCGGGGGACTTATTAATGCCGGGATGCAGACACTGTAGTACCCAAAACTGCCTACACTATTGCATGAATGTAAATACGTTACTCAAGAAGCATTTTTCAGTGGAGGCGGAGCGTGGCGTCCCTGCAGGCGTTTGGAGGGACCGTGTAGCTCAGATATTAGTCTCGCCTCGACACCCAAGCAGCACCGGGGCCGCATGTGAGACGTTAATTGTCGGTCTGAGTGATGGTTGGAGAGAAATAAGATTTATAATTTCAATAATATCGCGTGGATGTAATAAAGGGAAGGGTCATGATTTCTGGGAAGCATTAGAAACATATAAGGGAATCCCGTTTTGACTATTTATGTATCTTATTTTGTTACTTGTTACAAAGGGAAGGAAATATAGCTAATGAATGCCATACGTTCAAGTACAACAATGTAAGGGGAATTGATCTGAATGAAGGCAAAATGAAACTCAAGACAATAAGTGAAGGTGAATAAGAAAAGTTGCATTTATTCTTTATTCTGACTGACTGTAGGAAAGCTGTATGAAATGGAATAAGGATAATACTACTAGAAAAGAGAGAGAGAGAGAGAGAGAGAGAGAGAGAGAGAGAGAGAGAGAGAGAGAGAGAGAGAGAGTGATTAAAAGTAATTAGACAGAAAAGGAAAGAACAATTGTAAGTTGGATAAAAGAAAAAATGAAAGTGCAGATTGCTTTTCATGAGGCTCGCCTTGTACTGGAAACTTGAGATGAAATGAAATGATGAGAAACAGCATCACACCATGAAATCCTCTGGCTCGCACCCTTGCCGCCACGCCTGTCTGAGTGCGTGGCGGTGGCCCCTCAGCGCCGCCCGCCACCCGTGCGCGGAAGTGACCCACAATCAGCCAGGTAGTTCTGGTTCGTGTGTGGGGAAATATATCACGTCCCTCCCATACAGCTATCTGTTGCATCTGCCTTATACTTTATGGGTGTGGTCTTATCGCGTCGTGTATTAATTTTGGCGGGTCACTCCGACATATTTACGGCGGTTGAGTCCGCCCCCACAAAACACGGCTCAAAATAATACTAATTTCGTCTCTTCCCGCAAGCTCAGCCCTGCCGCAATTATCACCTACGCGGCGGCCATGAATCACCACTATCATCGCCGTCCTCACACACACTATCGTCATCATCACCATTTCTCAAACACCAGCTGAAATTTACGATATAAAGTTTCCCCGCGTGTCTCTCGTCAAGGAGCGGCGGCAGGTAGCCATCACTGGACACTCGACCGCTTCTTTGTCATCTATTTATACACAGATACGGACGCACCTCCTCTAGCCAGCCGACATGTTACAAGCGCGGGGCGGGACGGCGGCTGCTGGTCCTCTGTATTGATGGAGAGATTGTGGCCTGCGTTGACTGCTCGTAAGTCACTCCTGCCTCCTGGCAATTACAACACCTCCGTCGTCGGCTGAGGGTGCGGCGCCGCACGATAAGTGGTAGTAAGCGGCTAGACGAGGCGATGGAGAGACTTTGCAGCGACAGCGTCTTGGCAGAGAAGACATGAGGTCTTCTTAAAAGGCCTGAGGACAACTGATAAAGTATGAGGTTTAGTTACGGTAATGTAGAGAGGCCGTGAAGGAGACGGTCGTTAGGGAATCCGTCAGGGCATCGTGCACCTTTTGGGTATTAGAAGCAGCTTTAAGACCGAATCGGGTGCAGTTCAAAACTCAAAGTTGAGGAACATGTCGGATGAAAATTTCTTCAACCATGACGCTGGCTGTGGGAAGGATAATGGTGGATGGTGGGGCTACTCAGGTTTCGAAATATAAAAGACCAAAAATGCTCAGAGTTGAATGCCAAGGGAAGGGAGGCGGCAGGGATCAAAGGAGCGAGAGAATCGGGAACCGTGGGCCAACAAACGAAATGAGAGGATAACGAGGTGCGACAAGGACTGACGGACCGCGGATGAGGGGCGAGGGGAGGGGAGGCGAGGAGGGCCATGAGCCCGCGGGGTGATCAGTGGGTCACCACCAGTCATAATTAGACTCGTAACTAGACTCTCACAAGGCCATAACTCTGTGTGACCTCTCCCGTTTCATTCATTGATCGCCTCACCTCGACACAGCTCACCTTTTTAAATTATCAGTAATTAACCGAGGCTAAGCTCGCATACAAAGACGATTCTGGACGAAGTTTAGTTTTACTGTTAACAGCAGTGCGTCGCACTTAGAAAGACGTGAAGGTCTGGTCGAGGGCACGGGTTTGGGGGCGGGTCGGAGCGCCAGCGGGAAGGGTCGGATCGGGTCCCCAGGCAGAGCAGCAGCTGACGTGGAATAAATGATAAGCAGCGCTAATCCGCCTCTCGGTATTCCCGGCAGACGCTCCCGATACTGCAGGCTGGGCCCGCTCAGCCCTCAACCACACTGCTTATCGGGTCTCGCGCCGATGAATCACCACTCGCCTGTCTAAACAAACTGCCCCGTGATGACGTGGATAAGAGCACCGGGCGGCGGAGAGCCACGGAGTTGATGTCCAAGGGCCGCTGGACTACAGGCACCGTCCCATTATATGAATTATGTATTCCATTTTTGACCGCAGCACCTTCTCGACTGGAATACCTGTGGCCAGAAAATGAAGGTGCTTGCATGGCCACCCCAACACTACATGCTGCCTTCCTTCCCTAAAAATATCCCATGGCTTTAAATATTAATTGCCCTTACTTTGCGTGTGTGTTGAGGTCGAGTGCACACAAATCAAGCTGCGCCTCAAGGGTTTTCATCCGAGTGGATTCAGGCCAAGGACTTCACTAAGAGCAGTCTGGGAGAAAAATAACTGGAGGTGCAAAAGCGGCAAACATTTAAATTGTTCCTGGTGACTTGATGGCTGCTCCTTTGTCGAGAAAAGTTATGATGTTTTGGCAATGAGAGCGTATGGGAGACCCCTGTGTTTCCAAAATTGCCTCCATCCATTAATCTTGTTTTGCGTCATGGTATTTTGAGAGAGAGAGAGAGAGAGAGAGAGAGAGAGAGAGAGAGAGAGAGAGAGAGAGAGAGAGAGAGAGAGAGAGAGAGAGAGAGAGAGAGAGACATAAATAATTTTCCTGATTATGGTAACAAGCACCGCCATCAACACAGGACAGGAACCTCAGGCTTTATACCTTTACCTCACAACCCTTTCACCCTCATTCCTTAACCTCGCCGTATTGGCCATAAAAGGCAGGACGGCTACCATTACTACCATTACCATTACTGCTATTACCACTGCTACTACCGCGCCTTCCTCAGCAGCGCCACCTCCTTCTGCAGGCAATATATCCAAGGGTAGATTGAGATTCATACCCCTGCCATACTTTAACACAGGGCCCCTTCCTTCCCCTGTCGTTACCTGCAGCATTATCCTTCTGCCCCTTCACCCTTCTGCCTTGTTGTCTCTAATCTTCCTCTCGTAAATTCCCCTCACTCTCTCCCTCATACCTTTCTTCCATCTCCTCCTCCTCCTCCTCCTCCTCCTCCTTATCCTCCTCCTACTCCTTTTCTACATCAGTGTTATCATCAACCGCTTCCCTATTGCTTATTTTCCAAGTAATCTGCCTTTTTTTTTCTCTCTCTCTTTCTCTCTCGCTCTCGTCCAAGTCGTCACCTCTCTTTTAATCTCCTCTCCCTCTCTTTCCTTCTCTCTTTTATGTTTCTTTTTTTTTAACGTTCCTTTCTGTGGCTGTGACTTTTTTTTCTGTAATCGGGGACTAATGCCAGTAATCGCCTCTTCTAGCCTTCCTTTTTTCCCCTTTTTACCTTCGCTAATTCTCGCTGGCCGGCATGACTTTCACTTCCCGTTTTGCCGCCAGAGGGCTGCAATTGATCCTGTACATGTACGGATTACAGTTTTCTTGTGATTATTGATTAACATTTTTGCTTCTTTTTCTGATGTGTTCGATTTTAATGGCTCTTTGTATTCGCTGGTTATGCTCTTCGATAGATCGTTTGCGAGTTTATTTCATGGAGGAGTTTAGAAGTGGTGTTGTTATTATGTGGTTATTAAATCGATTGGTTAATTCGTGTTATCGGTGGATCTTAGATGTTATTCACTAGTCGTTTTTTTTTCTTTTTCTTTTATATTTCTATGTAAGAGTGGCTCTGGCTCAAGGCAGCGAAAAAGAGATACACACGAAAAAATGCCGGGCGGTGTGTAAGTGTTGTGGTCACCCTTCAATATTCAGTGCTCCATGAATGATTGTTTACAAGGACAAAGAAAGAAAGAAGTTAACAAGGACAAAGAGAGAAAACAAGTTAATTTTGCCTTTGCTATAGAGAAGCATTTAAAAAACTGTACTAAGTAAAAATCTAAAAAGTTTGAAGTGATTCTGTGAAAAATACTACCAGTGAAAAGAAGAGGAAGTATAATATAATAATGTGTAGTATATCATAGAAGAGAGAGAGAGAGAGAGAGAGAGAGAGAGAGAGAGAGAGAGAGAGAGAGAGAGAGAGAGAAAGAGAGAGTAGTGAACAGCATAGTCAGCGCATCAAATATTTCACGGTTGATCCCTTCCTTAACCTCCTGATTCTCTTCAGGTCACCACCACCACCACCATCACCACTACCAGCACCATCGCCACAACATCTTCTCTCCTCGCCAAACCAGCCAAGCCCCCCAAATCTTTCTAAACCCTACTAGTAACTTTCCCCTTTAGAGTCTACCCAATTACCCAAGCTGGCCAACTTCTAACCCTCTTGACCTGCCACCCAGAAGCTCCCCTTGTGCCCCAATGCATCTTCACCCTATACCTTCCTTTTACAGCCAAGATTTGCATCCCGCGCCTCACCGTAAAGGCCAACCCCGCCATTTTTACCGCACTCCACGAAGGATGAATCATGTAGCGAGTGTCGAGGCAGGATAAGAAGATGAGGAGGGATGGTAATGAGCGCAGGAAAGATGTAACGGACGAGAGAAGTAGAGAGTAGATTGGCATGGATGGGTAGGTGATTGCAGCAGGAGGAGGTTGGGAGTTAAACGTCCACCGCAGAATACAGGCATTTTCATCGGAATTTGGACGCTGAAGGGAAAAAGAGAAAGCTTTAAGTGTAGCAATGAAAATATTTACCCTGTTATTTTCCCCCTTTTTTGTCCTGCGCTGACGTGACCCTAGTTACTCGCGCGGTGATGTAAACGTGTAGATCATTTGTCGTTAATTAAGCCTCAATGTTCGTCCTTTCCTCTCCTCCCCATCGCCACTCATCCTCGCCCCATCCATACCCGCCCGTCTCCCACCCCTGACCCAGAGCATCCCCTACCAGCTGGTGTGCTCCCGCCACCCTGACCTTTCACGCTACGTACTCTTTTTGTTTCTCGATCATACATCCAGGTTTTCTCCTCGCTACGCTGCAGGAGGTGGTGGTGGTGGTGGTGGTGGCGGTGGTGGTTGTGGTGGCGCTGGTGGTCAGATCATCTCCGTTTTCCTTGACTTCCTTTACAGAGACCTGACTCGTCTATTGTTTAGAGGTAAGAGGAGGAGGAGGAGGAGGAGGAGGAGGAGACTTCTTCTAAACTATCTCATGTTTCATATTTAAAATTAGACTGTTTACTTTATCACTTATGGGAGGTTCCTCTTCTACTTTTTTTTCTTCTTCTACTTCTTCTTTTTCTTCTATTTCTTCTTTCTTCTTCTTCTTCTTCTTCTTCTTCCTCTTCTACTCCTCTTTCCTTCTTCTTCTACTCGTATTTCCTTCTTCTATTCTTTTCTCTTTTCTTCTTGTTTTTCTTGCTTTGTTTGTTCTTGTTCACTTTCTTTTCTTCTTGCCCTTCTTTTCCTCGTCCTGTTTTTTTTTTTTTTATTTCGTCTGTCTCATGACCTTTAGTTCTTTTTCTTTCCGGGTTTCTTTATTTTATTTTTCTATTTATTTTCTTCATACTTACCCTATCTTTGTGATTTTGTATGTGTCTTTCTTTGTGTGTGCATGTGTATAATTTATTTTCTTATTCTATATATCGTTTTGTCTATGTCTATTTGTTTGCCCGTCTGTGTATATTTGTGTTTCTCTCTCTCTCTCTCTCTCTCTCTCTCTCTCTCTCTAACCTTAACCTTCTATCTCCTCCTCCTCCTGCTTCTCCTTTTTCTCCTCCTCCTCCTCCTCCTCCTTTTCCTCCTCCTTCTTTATCTTTTCTCTCCTTCTGATAGTATTTTTCTTTATATATTATCTAATTCCACCATCTCTCCTCGATCATTATCATCATCTTCTCTCCTTCTCCTTTTCTCACACGCAGTCGTCATGGGGCGAGGTCAAAGGTCAAAGGTAATTGGTCTCTCAGTAACCAATCACGACCAGGCTTCCTTTTGCAGGTCTTCAGAAGGCGGGTCGTGGCTCCTCCTGACGCGGCCACGGGTTGTGTTGTGGTATTATTGTCTCTAATGAAGTTTTACTCGAATTTGGTTAGGTATTTTGTGTAGTTCTGGCTATATCACCCCCTCTCTCTCTCTCTCTCTCTCTCTCTTGAATTTTTCCCTCCGTTTCCTAATTTCGAATCATCTACACTCAATTTTGCTAATCTCTTAGATAATAATGGAGAATAATAATGACAGAGGTGATGGTAATGAGGATGTTGCCGCTGATGATGGTGGCAATGAAGAAGGTGATGAGGTAGAAGAATTACATCTCGCGGAAATGTTTACAGGTTAATTGGGAAGAGTAAATGGGAAGAGGACGGAAAGAGGAGTGACTGACTGGACGGGATATAGTGACGGAGGGACAGTATAAGTGAGAGAAAGATGGTAAAGGGGAAAGGGTAGGATTGTAATGAATGGGTGAGGGACTGAGGGAAAGATTGTTTAGTTGAGGCAAGGTTAGGATAAAAATTGTGACGGATAGAGTTGAATGGAAGGAAGATTGTTGTTGTTGAGTGAAGCAATACACACACACACACACACACACACACACCATCCGACCATGTGTGTGTGTGTGTGTGTGTGTGTGTGTGTGTTATTACCACACATATCTGTCTAGTGGATCATGGTCTGGAGCTCAACATGGTCTAAGTATAAAGTGGATTTCCCTTAGCGAGTAATAATGTTAGTTTTGAAGGAGCCAAGCCTAATGTCCTTGGCTGACTGTATCAGTTCCCGCCGCTCCCTCACCTAATGGATCGTGTGTGGCGTGCCTTATTAATGTATCCCTCAATACTGCGTCTTTCCTTCCTGGGACGTGCTTCTCCTGTTCTGTCTGTGTGTTGCAAATGCTCACGGTGAGAGTTCGAGAAGGCTTTCATAACATTATCTGATTTCAACTTCCAAGTGCTCACGATAAGAAGTTTCAAAAATTTTCAAAGTTTATTAAGAAAGAGGGTAGAGATACAAAACAAGGGGTGGGACAGTACAAGTTACAAAATATAGAAATACAGAATTACAGAAAAAAAAGTTGTGCGGTCCAGCTTGCTATTGTGTTATTTATCTGTTTATTTACTTATTTTTCCAGAACAATCCCTCACTTATTTCCACTCCCAAATGCACATGGTAAGAATTCAAGTAGTCTTTCACAACAATCTGTATCTTAATTCCACTTCCACAGGCAACTCGTTTACGTAACCTGACAAAGAGCGATCTTATCTATATATCTAATAACATGTTGAAATAACCTGCTGGAACTGAGTATCTAGGCTTGATAAATTAATGATACACTCCTCTTTTTTTGTGAATGAAACTATGAATCCAAAACAATTCTCTTACTGAATCTTTGAAAACTCTTTTACGTAAGTAGGATTTAAAACTCGATGCGCCACACATGATGCGCCACGAGCTTCCCTCTCCTCTCACTCCGCCCGCCTCAGGCACACATGTCCTGCTCGAACGCGTCGGTCGTCAGTTTTTTATTTTTGTAGTGTTCGTGTTACGTGCGTCACCGTGACCATCGCTTCTAGAGAGTGTGGAAGGCTGTGTTTGGTGTGCTGCCCAATAGTGATGCCCTTGGAAGCTGCGGTACCAGGTAAGTCTGAACTATTTTACGTAATATGTGTCTAGGGACAAGGTGGTGGTGGCCCGAACACATCTCGGTGAGCCTCAGATGATTCACAGTACAGTGTCACACGTTTCAGGTTTCTTGGTCTCTCATATTAACTTTCCCTGGTATACAAGTCACATTAAGTAGTAATTCAAATGGTTTCCTCTTTTTTTTTTTTATTGTTGTGGCGACTAGTGATATCTGAGGCTGACGGAGTGACGCGCCAAGCCAAGGGAGGTTATGGGGGGACGATGGGGAGGGTCCGGCTGGCAGGAGGAGGAAGATGCGCACCTCACTGAATCTGCGCTACACCACAATTTTCTCTCCTGCGGCAACTGGTTACATGCTCTTGTTGAATCTCTGCATGAACTTAGCTTGGTCACGAGAAAAGGAAAAAAGCAAGTCGTATGATTGTAAATGAACTCATAACTTATAATGTGAAGCGTTTAAATATCCCCGGATATTTAAATAGGTAAACCTACAGAGTTTCACAACCTTGCCCTTTCTGGACGAAACTATTTTTTTTCTGGTAGATTTCGGCTTGCTTTTAATTAAAATACCACTTGTTTTTGGCGCAAATCAACCATTTTTTTTTTACAGCCCCGAAACATATTATGATTTGCATTGAAAAACAACTGGTAAATTAATTAAAAACAAGCCGAAATCTATCAGAAAAAATTAGTTTCGTCCAGAAAGCACCGAACCTAACCTAACCTAACCTAACTAAACCTAACCTAACCTAACCTAACTAAACCTAATCTAACCTAACTAAACCTAACCTAACCTAACCTAACCTAACCTAACCTAACCTAACTCAACCCAACCCAACCCAACCCAACCCAACTTAACCTAACCTAACCTAACTAAACCTAACCTAACCTAACCTAACCTAACCTAACCCAACCCAACCTAACCCAACCTAACCTAACCTAACCCAACCTAACCCAACCTAACCTAACCTAACCTAACCCAACCCAACCCAACCTAACCTAACCCAACCTAACCTAACCCAACCTAACCTAACCCAACCTAACCTAACCTAACCTAACCTAACCCAGCCTAACCTAACCTAACCTAACCTAACCCAACCCAACCCAACCCTAACCTAACTAAACCTAACCTAACCTAACCTAACCTAACCTAACCCAGCCTAACCTAACCTAACCTAACCTAACCCAACCCAACCTAACCTAACCTAACTAAACCTAACCTAACCTAACCTAACCTAACCTAACCCAGCCTAACCTAACCTAACCTAACCTAACCCAACCCAACCTAACCTAACCTAACTAAACCTAACCTAACCTAACCTAACCTAACCTAACCCATCCTAACCTAACCTAACCTAACCTAACCTAACCTAACCTAACCTAAACCTAAGCTAACCTAACCCAACCCAACCTAACCTAACCTAACCTAACCTAACCTAACTAAACCTAACCTCAGGGGCCGTCGTGATGTCGTCGTCGTCAGATGTCATGAGTCGGTCGGGACTTCTTACTCCCCTCCCCCCACTCGTCGCTTTTATCCCCTTGAGTACTATGACGCATTTCCATATTCATTCTGCTTACTATTTGGTGATTTTATACAACTTCAGAAATTTATTTGGTGATTAAACTAGTAAAGACTGTGGTTATTAATCTTCTGTCCTCCATACACTCTTCCTAATGGCAATAAAATGGTCTAATCGTACACTAATCTCAAGGTAAAAGTGTGACCAAGTACTGAAGAAACTAAGTATAAGAATAAAATATGCCACTGTCTTACACGCTAACTCACATCATTGAGTTATTAAGACGATTCTCTTTCAGTTTACGTACATCATCCATTCATTTAAGCGCTGATGATAGATAAAACTGATACTGCAGCAGCGTAACTTACGGCATTTACATGTTTACTCAAATTTGAGAATAAAAATAACCAGTAGTGTTTTATTTATTGGTTATCAAAGAGACAAGGATACTTGCTGGATAATCTTGCGTTTTTCACCTTTCCTTGTGAATCGAGTGTTTTCTTTCCAGCGAGCAGCAATCCTTTCTCGCCGTCATACTAAACTGCACTGTGAAGAACAATTGATTAATGACGACTAGGCAGATTTATCGCATTCTTTAATTCATATAAGTAAACATTTCAGTTTTATCTTCGTCTTAAACTCGCAGCTTTTCATCAAATCTGAAATTCCATTAGTGATTAAAGAGTTCGTAATTTTCTAATGCAATTTCCAGTGGAGTCATGTTTGTGAGGCCTCAACCTGGTTAACAATGCGCCAGGTCGGTCCAATGGCCACTTGGGCCTGGAGGGTCTGAGGTGGGCACGAGCTGGGCTGACCTACGGTTGACCAGGCTGTGAGAGGCTGCTGCTTGGCATTCGTGGAGCGTTAGGGGGTGGCAGGTCAGTCTTGGAGGAGCGGGAGGGAAAGGAGAGATGAGGCAGGAAGAAGGCAGCGAGCAGGGGCAGGGGAAGAGAAGGAGCATCTTACCATCCATCATGTTACTCGTAAAGCATGGAATGTAGTGCCTGCAGCCGCCAGCAATTATAGTTTACTCCTCGGCGCGCGTTGTATTATTTTACACTCGTGGGTACTGCGGGTGTGGTGTTAGTTCATTACCTCACGCCCTTATACTCTGTTGCATTCCTCTTGCTCTTGCCTCGGGGTTGTCTCCCTTGTGATGTCTTGTCTCACCGCACTGGTACTGTTATGAACTACTAAGCGTTTCATAGAGTTTGAGGGCACGTTTTTCTAGTATAACTTGTAAGGAACACGTATATAATTATGAAATTTTGCCACAGTGTACTTGACACCCTCCCCGAATATCCCAATGTGTCAAGAATCGTCAACAGTATATAATAATGGCAATTCTCCCTATAAAAAACAGGAGAGTCACTTATCCCTCACGAAGAAACGGACAAGTGGTGAGAAATGGTGACGTAGTACTATCTGTGACGTAGTAACAAGCTCCACTCACATAGTCCCTCCCCCTGCTCCTACCCTCCCTCTCTTCCATCCCCCTCCCCATATTTCGCTCCCGTCCTTCCCTCCCCTCCCCGTCTATGTATTCCCCCCCCCCTCTCTCTCTCTCTCTCTCTCTCTCTCTCTCTCTCTCTCTCTCTCTCTCTCTCTCTCTCTCTCTCTCTCTCTCTCTCTCTCTCTCTCTCTCTCTCTCTCTCTCTCTCTACGTCACCATTTCTCACCACTTGTCCGTTTCTTCGTGAGGGATAAGTGACTTTCTCCTATTTTTATAGGGAGAAGTGCCATTATTATATACTGTTGACGATTCTTGACACATTGGGATATTAGGGAAGGGTGTCAAATACACTGTGGCAAAATTTCATAATGATATGCGTGTTCCTTACAAAGTTATTCTAGAAAAACGTGCCCTCAAACTCTCTGAAAAGCTTAGTAGTGCATTATCCATCTCCCCCCTCCTCTCTCTCTCTCTCTCTCTCTCTCTCTCTCTCTCTCTCTCTCTCTCTCTCTCTCTCTCTCTCTCTCTCTGCATTACATCACCATACCCAGGTCTCCTATTGCTGGAGTTAACACTGCCACGGGCGCTGGTGAGACAGGTGTCCGTGTCCCTGATGTGACTCCAGGCGCGGCAAGTCTTGGGTGACCCCGGACATGACCTTTGGACGTGACCTGAGGAAGCGTCACCAGCACGTTCCATTCCGAACAGCTGGTGGTGGTGGTGGTGGTGATGGTGGTGGTGGTGGTGGTGGTGGTGGTGGTGGTGGTGATGGTGGTATGTCTTCCTGTGTGACCGGCTTGTTGACGGATTGTGTGTGTGTGTGTGTGTGTGTGTGTGTGTGTGTGTGTGTGTGTGTGTGTGTGTGTGTGCAGACTCTGACTTATACTCCTCAGCTAATGTCTCCTTCTCAATATGCATGTGCTTCTTGAGAAAATGCAATGACCTGTCTACTCTCTCTCTCTCTCTCTCTCTCTCTCTCTCTCTCTCTCTCTCTCTCTCTCTCTCTCTCTCTCTCTCTCTCTCTCTCTCTCTCTCACACACACACACACACACACACACACACACACACACACACACACACACACACACACACACCTTATATATATCATTTTCCCGACACTGGCATTGGGATCACCTGAAGTGTTAGGGGATGAGTCGCCGCCGCCTCTCCAACACGTGATGTGAACAGCTGCGTTACTTCCTCGAACTACCCTTAATATTTGTAGTGGAGAGGGATAGTAGCAATAAACAGTGCTGAATATTTCTCGTAAAGAGGCTTAATTTTTCTTATTTTTTTTCTCTTTGGAATTTGATAGCTGTAGTGACTTTGCGGTTTGAGTTAGTGTAATAAATTTGAGGTTTTTTCTCCTATTGAACATTTTAAGCGTGTAAGTGAAGTACTCAGTGTGGGAAAAGTAAAGGCAGTGAACTTTTAGCGCATAACTCCGATATTGGTGTAGTGTTCTTTGGTGAGAATTGATATTTTGCTTTTAATTTTATTCTAGATACATTGGCACAGACTTTTACTGCTTTATGAAGGCAACTGCATCATTCTTAAGGAGTTACATCATTATCTCACGCTCATGCTTTATTAAGAGAGATCATTTTTGCTTCCATAAACAGTGATAGACTTCAAAGACTTAGAATTACATGAAATTACGAAGGATTTTAATCAGCAACATAGATTTACACTCACTTTCTGATAGACTTATGAGAGTAGGACATACGCTCAATTAGAAAAGCTTTAACCTCTTCAGTACCATGACGCGTTTTCATATTAATGCTGCTTAAAGTATGGTGATTTTATACAACTTCAGAAACTTGTGTGGGGATTGGAATAGTGAAGACTCTAGCCATTAATGTTCTGACCTCCATAGATTCTACCTGATGTAAACAAAATCGTCTTATCATACCCAAAACACAAGGAAAACTGCATCCTAGGACTGGAGAGGTTAAACTGCCCGCTTTCTATATGATATAAGAGAGAGAGAGAGAGAGAGAGAGAGAGAGAGAGAGAGAGAGAGAGAGAGAGAGAGAGAGAGATAACGTATAAATAAATAGAAATAAAAAAAAAATGTGAAAGCACTCGGCCTACGGAATGACTCACCTGGGCCTCACCTAGGCACGTCCAAGCACCTGTGAGTTTCGAATTAACCAGAAGAGAAGCCTCCCTCGGCCTCCACACGACCTGCGCCTTGATGAACGGTCAGGCATTTATCACCATCACCATTTTGACAAACTGCCCCCGCGACCTGAACGACAAACAACGCCTGGGGGGAGGAAGCTGGGGAGGAGTGAGGGACAGAAGAGAGGGGGATGGGAAGAGGGGGAGATTAGTAGTGAAATATATGAAAAGACTCTTAAAATATGATGGATGTGTTGCAGATCAGTAGTAGCGTTTTGGGGGTTTAGAAAGTTAGTAGCTGTAATTTTTTTTGGGGGGGTAAATGAGTAAAAGAAAATGCATTAAAAACAAACGAAGTTTCCTTTTTTTTTTTTTTTTTTTTTTTTACCAACCATCATTGCTACCACCACCACCACCACCACCACCACCACCACCACCACCACCACCACCACCACCACCACACCTTCCTCTGCCTCTACTACCAAGACTCTTTTGTGTATTTTCTTTCTTTTCCACTTATATTTTCCCTCCTCCTCCTCCTCCTCCTCCTCCTCCTCCTCCTATTCTTCCTGCAGTCGCCGTCACTTTCGTGCTCCGTCTCCCATCCCTCCTGTTTCCCTGTCCCGTAAAGTCACGTGACAAATGGAGCATCATCGCCTCCTGAGTGCCGCGTTTAGCTCCTGAAGCCCAGACTTTCTACCCAGGAGTGTATCAGAGAGACAGAGAGGGAAGTGGGGACGATAAAAATGTTGAATATACGTGTACTGTAAGGGAAAGGGAGTGAAGGAAGGGTTGGTGGGAAGAAGGTAGAGAGAGAGAGAGAGAGAGAGAGAGAGAGAGAGAGAGAGAGAGAGAGAGAGAGAGAGAGAGGTAAGGAAGGGATGTAGGAGGGAGGGTTGAAGTACTGGCGTTGTTATTTTTGTATACCGCAGTAAATGCTTAATTATATTTGAGAGGCACTCATGCACATCAAGAGAGAGAGAGAGAGAGAGAGAGAGAGAGAGAGAGAGAGAGAGAGAGAGAGAGAGAGAGAGAGAGAGAGAGAATGACCGCCTCGAGATATGTATTGATTGGTTAGTTATTAGAGCTTGTTTGTCTACTTTACGTCTTCATTATTATAAGTATTATTGTGTTTGCTGGTGCTGTTATTACTTTTATTATTATTATTATTATTATTATTATTATTATTATTATTATTATTATTATTATTATTAGTAGTAGTAGTAGTAGTAGTAGTAGTAGTAGTAGTAGTATTGTTATAAGTGTGTATGTCTACCTATCTATTATTATTATTTTCTACGCTTTTGGTTGATTTATTGGTGAACTACATGAAATTTACAACTGTGACACGTGCATTATTTATTCCTTGTTGACTGTTTCTCTATCTTCCATTCCATTTCTACATTGAATACTTCATTACCTCCTTCCTATATCTTTTTTTTTTTCGTAGCACATTTCATTTCTTCATTATCCATTATGTTTGCTCACTAGTGGATACATTTGTTCTTCACCACACAGTTTATTGATTTTCTGCTACTATTTTAAGAGCGCATAACGGCACACCACCTGTCCTCCCCTCCCTTACCTGTCCTCTCCATCGTCATCTGTCCCACCTGTGTTCTTCATACCCAAACTACCACATAACCATGCATTCATTTACTCACTGTCAGACTAATTTCTTTCCTCCGAACGTTGCATTTTTCCCTTCAGTTTTTTTTTGTTCAATATAATTTAACGGCATGCCATCTGCTTCAGTTACCTCGCGTGTCCTTAATTTCTAGCTGCCACTGATCTATGTCTCAATAGCTCATGTTTTTCGTGTCCCAGCGGCAGACCAGTAACCTTCGTTGTTTAGTGTTGCTCAAGACGAGGCGAGAAGTTTATATATATGTCCGTAATCAACTTCTTGCTCTTATGCCTATATTGGGTTTGTAATACTGTTTGTTGATATTCCTAGCACCGTTGTAAGTACGTAGCTAGCTTATCACAAGGGCAGATGGCCTAACTGTGAGCGTGTGTTACTGTTTTCCAAGTTTTATGGGTGTGTTAGGTGATGAGGAGTGATGTGTTGATCTGGGAGTCTCATCAAGGGGTAAGAAAATAGTGAGTGAAGGTAATAGTCTGCTGAATGTGCTGCGAAGGAGGGTTTTTATTGTTCATCAGTTGAGCAGTGTCTCGATGCTATTTTCAGACAGTTCGAGTCGTTGGAAGAAGAAAAAGCAGGAATAAATGCAGAAATTCAAAGGGTCCCTGTGAAAAAGATGGAGTGAAGATACTCGTACCTGTTTACTGATCTGCTGACGAGGTGCATTTTCAAGGTGTCTTTTTTTCCTTCCCCCAATTAAAGTAATTTTATGAGATGTTCATTATTATTTCTTGGATATTTTGCGGGGAATGGACATCTATATTTGTTTAATTGATAAGTTATGAATTCAGAAATTCGACAGATTGTTGGATAATTTTTTTTCTTAGATAAGGCTTGTTTTTGACGGTGTGTATTGACTCAATTTGTCCTCGTTAGTCCATATTAGGAGAGTATTTACTTGGCGTCGGCCCATGTTATGTTATTTTACATCGCGGAATGCAACGATGTGTATAAGTTATACACAGTTGTTGTGCCAGCTTGCGGCGACCGGCAGGCATTCAGGTGATGCTTTTAATTAATTAGTCTGTTGTCAGATGTTCCATGTTGGGCGAGGTATTAGAATGCTTTTCTCAAATATATGACCAAGAGATATTTCTAGAATAAACATGCGTTGTGCCACTTTCCCAGCGAAGCATGAGGGCACGTTACACTTTTTTTTCCCCTCCACTAGTGTGTAATTTAATTATTGGTGTATTTTTTCCTTGGGTTATTTATCTGTGATTTTAAAGTGGCTCTAGGGGGAAGAGAGAGCGCTGTACTTTAACGCATGGGAGAAACGCGCATATATTCCAAGCATCATACTCCCTGCTTGACGTGTAATTAAATTATCGGTGGGTGGCTGTTGCTTGTCTAATTTATCTATTTTTCAAGTGGCCGCCGAGGGAGTCGGGGTAAGGGACGCTGTAGCTGTAACGCATGGCAGGAGCGCACACCAACTTGTATCATGATATATTTCAGGCATCGTACACAGATATGCAGGTGTGTTGTCTTGTCGGAGAGTTCTTTGCCTGCCTTTTTTTTCCCCTTCCGTCTATATGTACTTAATTATTATGTTGTCTTGTGAGACACACGCGCACCATCATTAATCTGCAGTGGCCGCGCCGTCCGGACACCTACACGTACTACACCTGCGCCTTAACAGATCACTGGACACTCAGGGCTCAGGTTACTACACCCCGAGGCGCCCTGGCCACTGACTCCCCAGCCGACACCAGGCACCGACACCTTCACCGTTCCCACCACCACCATCACCACCACCACCACCATCACTATCACCACCACCATCACCATCACCATCACCATCACCACCACCACCATTGCCACCACCACTATCCTCACTGCAGCTACTTCTATCATGCAAGTGTTAAGCCTTCTTTTATAATCTCGGTCTCCACCATCGTCCCTTCAACGCACCAACCACGACTATTACGACTATGACCATTTTACCATCGTTATTTTCTCTGTCGTCGCCGCTATCATCAGTTCACCACCATCACCACTATCACCACCAGGAAAGCGTAGTTACCTGCATTACCCCCCTCACCACTACAACAACAACCACTACCAGCATCACTATACATATGATATTCCTTCACCACCACCACCACCACCAGCACTAGCCCACTGCCGCCATCACCACCATCACCGCCATCACCGCCTCGCCAGTGCCTCTTTATAGCCTTTCAGCCCCGTGGCCATCACCTGAGGAATCCCATTGTGTGCCGTGCGTTAAGACTCAGGAGGCAGCAGTAAAGCATCGCTAATATTACCTGCTGGTGTCCGTGGTCTTGTCTTGGCTGTGGGACTGACTGACGCCTTCCTTCCTCTTCTCTTTTCTTATGTCTTATCCAGTTTCTCTCTTTCTTATATCGTTTCTCTCTCTTTCTCGCCCTCAGTTCCATCTTTTCGTTATTGTCATTCTTGATTTTCTTCTTTGTTTTAACACTTTTTTTTTCGTTTCTACATTTGAAGTCTTGTAGT
>NC_059296.1:4572500-4585000 GCF_017591435.1 Portunus trituberculatus
GGTGGTGGTGGTGGTGATAGTGGCGTGCTGGTGATGATGTCGGTGATTGTGATGGTGGGAGTGGTGGTGATGGAGCCTTGTGGTAACGGAGGTGGTGATCTCTGACCCTGATCTGATGAATGTTAGTGATGAAGATGATGACGACGATGGTGATGAAAATTATCATGATCTTACTGCTACTATTAATAATAATGACAATGGTGGTGATCTTACGAGGAATATTAATGATGATGATAAGGAGAGTGACGACGATGATGAGTATATTACAACTAGCAACGATAACGACAATATGTGTGGTCTCAAAGATAATGGCAATAATAACAAAGACGATAATGACAGTATTGCATATACACTTAACCACGCTGTAAAAATGATAGCGATAATAATAAAGATCCCAATAATAATGATGATAATGATGGTGGTGATGATGATGATGGCAGTGGTGGTGGTGCTGGTGATGACGGCGCTCCTGCAAGTACACAGAGTCTGGCCCGGTCTGACTGATGGATAAGATAAGGTCAAACTTGTTACAGCCTCTCCTCCCGCGCACTTGATTGGCCTAAATAAATAGTGGTGGTGATTGTAGTGGCGAGGCAAGAATGTTGGTGGTCTTAATAATAATGGATATAAATAAAGTAGTAGTGGTTGTCGTAGTTCAAGTAGTAGTAGCATTAGAAGTGGTAGTTGTAATGATGGTGGTGGTAGTTGTGGTGGTGGTGGTGGTGGGGGTGGTGGTGGTGGTAGTGGTGGTGGTAGTAGTAGTAGTGGGGGTAGTAGTAGTAAAAAGTAGTAGTAGTAGTAGTAGTAGTAGTAGTAGTAGTAAATAATAACAATAACAATAATGTAAAGATATAAGTTACCTCCTCCTCCTCCTCCTCCTCCTCCTCCTCCTCCTCCTCCTCCTCCTCCTCCTCCTCCTCCTCCTCCTCCTCCTACAGTTACAAGGGGTCTGTTTTTGTTGTGTTTTGCGGTGCAAGAGTGTGTGGTGTGTGTGTGTGTGTGTGTGTGTGTGTGTGTGTGTGTGTGTGTGTGTGTGTGTGTGTGCCGGTTGTTGTTGAGTTTAGTGTTTTTTTTTCCTTTGTGTTTATTGTTATTAGAGTTTAGGGAAGTTTGTATTGTCAGATCTGATTGCTCACCCTCGGGGAGTCTTCTATTAATTTTGCTTGTTGTTGCTTATTTGTTGGTTGGTTTGCCGTTTGTGTGCCTGCTTAGTGTGGTGATCTGCCCGTACGTGTGTGTGTGTGTGTGTGTGTGTGTGTGTGTGTGTGTGTGTGTGTGTGTGTGTGTGCGTGCGTGTGTTTGTGTGTGACTGACTGACTGACTTCCTTTCCTGCTACATAACCACTACCTGCAGGTGTTATAATTACGGTAAAAGAGAAAGAGTAGTAGTAGTAGTAGTAGTAGTAGTAGTAGTTATGGTACTAGTAGTAGTAATAGTAGTGGTAGTAATAATAGTAGTAGTTGTTGTAGTAGTAGTAGTAGTAGTAATAGTAGTAGTAATAGTAGTAGTAGTAGTAGTAGTAGTAGTAGTAGTAGTTCTGGTAGTGGTAGTAGTAGTAGTAGTAGTAGTAGTAGTAGTAGTAGTAGTAGTAGTAGTAGTAGTAGCAGTAGTAGTAGTAGTAGTAGTAGTAGTAGTAGTAGTAGTAGTAGTAGTAGTAGTAGTAGTAGTAGTAGTAGTAGTAGTAGTAGTAGTAGTAGTAGTAGTAGTAGTAGTAGTAGCAGCAGCAGTAGTAGTAGTAGCAGCAGCAGTAGCAGCAGCAGTAGTAGTAGTAGTAGCAGCAGCAGCAGCAGCAGCAGCAGCAAGTAGTAGTAGTAGGAGGAGGAGGAGGAGGAGGAGGAGGAGGAGGAGGAGGAGGAGGAGGAGGAGGAGGAGGAGGAGGAGGAGGAGATGGGAGAAGAGGTAGAGGAGGAGAAGCAGCAGCAGAAGCATCAGGAGTAGTTGCAATTCCTCACTCAGCATTTGTTCATCGTTCGCACTGCATCATCTCCCTTGACGCTGAAGGAGGTGCCCGTACCCACTAATAACACCTTTTTTTCATCATCCTCCGTGCCGGCGAGGAGAGGAGGGAGAGGCGGTGGGGTGGACGGGAGGGAGCGAGGGAGGGAGTGAGGCGGCTGAGAGAGTCCCACGCTTGCCTCGCCCGGGAGGTTATATTACTGTGATTACACTTGCGAGGCTTCATCTGTCGGGCGAAGCAGGTCGTGAGCGAGTGGAAGCCGCCACTAGACGAGGCCATATGATTATAATAAGCGTTTTGGCCTCCTGAGGACACAGCCGCTGCTCTGAGGGACGCCACACCAAGACACGGTGGTCCTCGACTCCATCCCCGCATCACCGGGTTCAGTCAGGCGCGTTGTCTCGAGTCTATCTCGTGAAGGTTAGGTCACGAGAGGCGGGAAAAGGTCGTCTCTCATTGTACGTACCTTTCTTTTCATTTTCTCCTCGTTTTTCGTTATTTTTGTTTTCTTTGGCGTGTTTTCTGTAGGGAAAGGAAAGGCTGTAATAAAGATCTACCTATGCTGGACAGCGAAGGTCACGTAGCCTCGCGGATGAGTACAGCAAACTGCTACCTCTCCCTCTAAGTGATGGTCTGCCGGACGCTGGAACGTCATACTTTTAGGTTAGGAGTCTGCCTCTGCCACTGTGCCGAACACCCGCTTCTTGACGAGGTGGAAATAGGACGAGTTGTTAGGGTACAGAGGGCCAGAGGAGCTCCCTTTCAGACATAGTAAAAGGAGTGGGACGCTGGATTCCTTAAGGCAGTTTTGTTTGGCAATGCCTTTAATGGTCTCTGCATCCTTTTTTGCCCTACCGAACGAAGTTGACCACTGCTTTTACGGCGCCGGGATTAGAGGAGTGGAGGCTGGGTATAGGAGGCAGAGGAGTCCTCCATAGTTTGGGTCAGGAAGGTTGCAATAAGGGGCACTTGTACATTTTTATCTTTTCTCAACGTGTTCACTCTGGTTAGGACAGACAGCAGCTGCTTTTGCTGTAGTGAAGCGAAAACATCTCAGATAAAGCAGAGCCCGGTCAAATACCAGGGTTAGGGATAGAAAACAGGGTGTGCAGGAGCCTTGAATGGGCAAGTAAGGTTAGTTTCTCCCCCGCGGCGATCAGGCTGTCTCATCGTGCCTTGGAGAGCCGGCCTTTCACTAATTATCTTGAGGGCTAAAACAGGAGGCGGCCGTAGCATTGTTTGGTGCGTCGTGATGTAGATATCGTGATCGACGACTCGGTTTTGTGGACGTTACAGCAAGCTTGTACACAAATATGACCTGCCTGTTAGAATACGGGCGTTCGGGTTTGTCTCGTTCTACTGTCTACTATTACCGATTGAGTAACGACTATTATGCTAGGCAATGGTAGTAAGAAGTAATAAGCGGATCTGAAGAAAATACAGTGAAGCAGCCTTGAAAAGAACTAGATAATCGGTGAATCTGGTTTACAGCTTTGTGTGGCATACATTAGTACAGAGGAACCAGCACTCAATCGGCCTGTTTTTTTTTTTTTTATATTAATATTTTGGTGCCCTTGGTTGGCTTCTCTCTTCATAAAAATAAAAGATAATTCGTGTTTTAAATGGAGATAAGGAAATGAGAAAGTGAGAGTAAGAAAGGAAGGTTTATTGGGGAAGAGGTAATTGGGGAAAGGGAGACTCTAAGGAAACACATAAGCTACAATAAAAGGATGAATATTTTTTTTTAATGATTTTGAGCAATGTATGAGGTTTGTTTTCAGTAATTCTAAATAATGACCACTTATGTTGAATACTGTTAATTATGCACTGTTGTTGTTGTTGTTGTTGTTGTTGTTGTAATGTTTTTTTTATTGTTGTTGTTGTCATTGTTTGTTGTTATTGTTTTTGTTATTCTTGTTGTTAATGTTGTTGTTGCAGTTATTTTTGGTGTTGTTGTTGCTATTGTTGTTTGTGTTGTTATTGTTGTTGTTTTGTTGTTGTTGCTGTTGTTATTCATGTTGTTGGTGGTATTGTTGTTACTGTTGTGGTTGTTGATGTTATTGTTGCTATTATTGTTGTTGCTGCTGTTGTTGTTCTTGTTATTGGTTTTGTTGTTGTTATTCATGTTGTTGTTCAGTCAGGCGGGCATTAGCGGTGAGTCGGCAGTGGTCTGGGTCTAGGGTCTCGGGTCTCGGGGTTCGGGGCTCCGGGGTCGTGGCGGCGGGAGGACCACCACGCTGGATCACGGTTTCGGGTCTGTTAATTACTAATGCGTCAGGACCCGCCGGTGAGGGCCGTGTTGGGTCCCCGCACTCAGATTGCTACTTGTTGCACACACACACACACACACACACACACACACACACACACACACACACACACACACACACACACACACACACACACACACACACATCGTCTCCATGTCTTGATTTTTTTCTTCTTTCTCTTTTTTCCACTTGATGTTTTTCTTTTGCATCAATTCTAGTTTTGTTTCTTTATATTCTTTCTCCTTTACTACCTTCTTCCATTTCTACTCCATTCACTTAATTTTATGTTCCTCTCTATTCTTTTGTTACACTCCTCTCTTCCTCTTCCTGATTCTTCTCTTTTACTTTTTTTTCGTTCCCTCCTCTTCTATAAGTATCTTAAGTCATCGATTGTTTTATTTTCTCTCTACTTCTTTTCAACTCCTGCTCCTCCTCCTCTGATCGTCTCGTCTTCTCCAGTTACTCCTTCACGCTGTTGTGGGGTTTGCCGCCGACCAAATAAGGACGAAAATAACACGTAATAGTCCCAACACAAGATCTCAATAACTAACAAATAATAATAGTAATCGCCGGTTTCTCCCCGCTTCTCCTCCTTATTCTCATCGCCTCACTCGTTTCTTCATTCCCACTCCATTCGTAACGCTGTTCTCGCCCCGCCTGGTGTCTCTATTTCATGAACACATCACCTTCCCATGTCCTTATGCATCATTACACCTCTCGTATTTAATCTTTTTATCTCTACTCATGACCTCTCTTTGACCTCTACGCCACCTCTTAACTCTTTCCCCGAGGGCCCTCCGCATTACCTTCCTCCACGTCCCCCCTCCATCTCCATCTCGCCTTCCATCTCTCCCTCCCCGGTGTATCTCCCAGGCTCGTCAGCACACCGCACAGGGTCGCCTCCGGGCCCGGGTCAGCAGCAGACACAGCCACGGGGTGCACTGGGTAACCGGGACGCTCAAACAGGCACCATGTCGCTGCCTTTGAACGTTTATTTTGACGCACTAGAGTCACGAGGAGATGACGAAATTTTCCTCTTCCTTCTCTTCACCCTCCTCCTCCTCCTCGTCTCCTCTCCCCATCGAGGTCGTGCGTTCGTTTTCCGAGTGCTGGTGATGGCAGAGGTTGATATGTAATTGTGATAAATGCCCATTGGGGGAATGAGTGTTTGCGTGTAAAATAATCGAGATGCCCCGGGACAAGGTTAAGGGATTGGGTTTCGTCCTCGATTATCGACTTGACCTTCTTGGATAAAGGGAGGCAGACTGGCGGTTAGGTAGGCAGGGAATGCAGTGCGGCAGACAGGGTGGTTGGGTGAATACGAGGGCAGATGTAGATTCAGCGAGGCAGGCAGACAGGAATGCAGGTGGGCTGTAGCGAGGCAGGCTGGTAGGCATGCGGGGAGATGTAGTTGGCAAGCAGACAGGCATGGAAGGCAGGGTGGCAGGGCAGTGAAGCAGGGTGGCTGGTAGGCATGCGGCGGCTGAAGCAAGACAGGCCAAGTAATCAGAGTAGGGCTGCGGGGCGAACGATGTAGTGGGAAGTAGAAAAAAGAATGTTAGTTATATACTGCCCTCCGCTTGACCCGGACGCGAGGGTAAGGCGAAGGAGGGAGGAAGGAATGCATAGGAATACACAGGAAGAAAAGAACAGGTAGCAGAAGACTTGTTGGTCAATAACGCCTGTATTTGCTGAACTATAAACTTTGGTAAACTGCTTGTGGAAGAACAGGTCAGATGGCGGAGAGAAGCACTAGCAAGAGGAGGAGCGAACAAAAAATAGATTAAAGGAAACACAAAGGAGATATGAAAATATATAGCAACAAGAGCAAGTGTTATGATGCACAAGGGAAGCAAGGCAAAGGCAGAAACGATTACTGAAAATATCCGGTAATCATCTTTCCTAAAAATAACAGTAAAGATAATAAAAATAATGAGGAAGAAAGAAGAGGAAAGGAAAAAAATAAAGGAAGAAAGGGAGGAGGCGGAAGAGAAGAGATAAAAAAAAGAAAGACGTATATTGATGATTAAATAGAATCCAGTAAGTAAAGCATTGCACAGATGAGAAAGAAAATAATGATACCACTAAAAATAATGATACTGAGGAGGGAGAGGGGATAAAAAAAAAAAAAGACCAGGAGAAGAGGCGTTATAATGCATGCATGAGTGAGTTAATATATAAGATATGGTGAAGCGTAGATACATGCAATAAATTGTATCATCAGTGGTGGTCCTTGTTTTCAATGGGAGGCACCTGGGGGCGTTATGCCACATTAGCCAGGCGGTCTGTCAGACTTATCCAAACTTATATCGTCGCTCCCCGCCACCCCTCTAAGGAAACAGGTTATGATGGACGGCTCAAGGGGATTACTGTAAAGCACTCTCTTGTGGCTAGCGATAATTAATACGGTGTGAGAAAGAAACCTCACCTCGCCCCTTGTGTGTGTGTGTGTGTGTGTGTGTGTGTGTGTTCAGTGTACGTGGAAGAAAATAGTAAAGTGAATCTAGATCATTGCCAAGAAAAAGAAAAAGTAAGTTAAGGCCTTTAGATGATAAGGTTCTGTACTCGATTTAAATTCCTGCCACAGAGAGCGAGAGCGAGAGCCACAGTGAGAACACAGGCTAGACCAAACCAACTTATCTAACCAACTAACCAGCAGACAGACACACTGACGGACAGACAAACACACGAACGGGAGGAAAACTAACCAAAATATTCCCAAGTCATGAATGTTGATGTTGATTTATAAGAGGCTAACAATGTTCCTCGCCTCTGTGGATGTGCGCCTTTCATTATGTTCCAATTTTACGCTGTGTGTGTCGCTGGAGGAAGAGTTTGGACCGGTCTCGATTCTGGTTGCCCCTCGCCACGGTCACTCCAGCAGCAGCAGCAGCAGCAGACACAGCAGCCTCCCCTCCCAAGTATTATTCCCCTGACAACTTGGATTTATTCGGGATATAATTTATTATCGGTGGCTCGGTTAATTGTGATGAATAATAGTGGCATCGTTGAGTCATTAGTAACTGGAGGTGTGTCGCCTAGTCCGCTGCTGTTGTGAGTTGGACTGCACACCTTCACATAACACAATACAGTCAGGAAGGGCGTGGATTGGTTTATCACTTGCATAGCGCTTCATCTACGCACTCCCTCCACGTGTTATCATCATTAATCCGTGTCCTTTGCCTGGAAGAAGAAACGGGTCCAACCAGAGGCTAATTGACTTCACACACAACTAAATTAAATATGTGTTTGATGACGCGGCTCGGGATTATAACTCACTCACAGCGCTACCCTCACTAACCAACCTCCCGAGTCGCCCTGGCAAACTGCAGCGGGGAAAGGCGAAGGTCACCTTGTTAGCGGCGGATCAGGACTGGAATACCTGCATGGGAACTCGTTACGACCTCGGACGTGTGAATCAGTGTGTTAATAGTTACATATATTGCAGGTTTTAGAGAGTAATTTTTTTTTTTTCACTTCTTCGTTCTCGGAGTCAATCTTGTTTACATTCTCGTTGGCAATTATTAAGATCAGTTTTATGTCTAAGGATCAAGAGTGCCTACGTGTGTGTGTGTGTGTGTGTGTGTGTGTGTGTGTGTGTGTGTGTGTGTGTGTGTGTGTGTTAAATGATGATGAGTTTTAACGCTGGAGTATTTTGAAAGATTGATCATTATTATGTTGTTGTGTTTATAATTATAATCAGTAAATGTGATGCAGGTGATAATGAGGAGCGGTACTGTCTTTATTACCGTTTTAGTTAAGTGTCGGGTACAGCCACACACACACACACACACACACACACACACACACACACACACACACACACACACACACACACACACACACACATGCAGGAAGCCCAAGTCATGATTCTCCAATTATTAGTTTATTAAAAATGCTCATCGTAACTTTTTCGTGTTATTTTTTTTCTCTCTTACATTGGTCATCAAAATAATAGAACCCACACAGCTTAGATATACGATCTTGATGTACTAACTCAACTTTTTGCTTATCTTATCTACTAAGGAAAAAAAAAAAATACTCATGTACTTTTCTGTCGGTCCTCGTATATTGGTTCTAGAAGTAAGGCAGAAAATTTTTGATAGTATAGGAAATGAGTGTAGAGGAAAAAATTGGTTAACCTTTTGCCTGCTATTTGGTACACTTTTCCTTAATAACTGATCACCCTGAGATATTTTACCTTGTCTACAGCTACCTCTAATCTTTAAACAGTTACCAATTCCCAAGTGTATACTATTTAATCCTATTCTTTCCTGTAGATGACGATAAAGATGTAATGTATTGGTTGTGGTGATGCGAATTCTTCCATATCGCAGTGAAAGGGTTAAGAGAAGAAATGTGTGAATGTGCGCCGTGGAAGGGATGGACAGATGGGGATGGTGAGGCGGCAGGATGGAGGTAATGGTAATTGTTATCTGCCTGCTTCTGTATTTCCATCTTCCTACTAATTGACTTCTTTTAAGAGGGAGGTTTCAAGACATTTGTCCGTCTTTAGGCTAATTCACTACCAATATTTTAGGGAACTTGCATTTGGAGTGGGTCTTTTTTTTTTTTCTGTTGCTCTTGGCTTGATTCCCTCTTGCATAAAAAAAAAAAAAATCTGTAACGCTGTTTTCCTTGGCGCTCTCTATACTTCATCCCAATATTTCGACCTTCAACGTGCCGATCAATGTTGAGAGATACGATGGGAGGAAAGTAAAGAAGCGCAGGAAGGATTATTGAAAGTATATGTTCAAAAGTTGATGCCAGGGAGAGTAAAGCAATTCTGACATTAAAAAAAAAAAAAAGTCTTGTGAAGCCAATTTAGCCTCCAGAGAGATCAAGGCAGAGATAATGAAGGAAGTATTGAGTAGAAGTATTGAGGCGGACGAATTAAGCTTGGCAAGTATGATGTTTGTTTTGTCGTCCTTGAATTATTTGTATTATTTCCTCCCCCTCCTCACTCACCTCTAGTTTCCCACCCCGTTTCTCTCCCCATCCCTTGCCTGTCTCAACCTCCCTCCCTCCTTTCTCTCCGTCCGTTCGCCCTTACTCCTCGTCACTCGCTCAACCCTCCTGCAGCAGGAAAACTGACGAATTATTATTACTATTATTTTTTCCCTCTGCTGTTGTGTCTCTCTTTATCCTTGTCATGATTGTGTGTTTGTCTTACGATGTTGTTTGTTGTTTTTGCCTGTGGTGGTGGTGGTGGTGGTGGTGGTGGTGGTGGTGGTGTCGGTTGTTGTTCCACTTCTTTTCTTTTTACTTGTCCTTCATTTCTTGTTTTTACTCTCTCTCTCTCTCTCTCTCTCTCTCTCTCTCTCTCTCTCTCTCTCTCTCTCTCTCTCTCTCTCTCTCTCTCTCTCTCTCTCTCTTCATCCTCCTCTTTTTCTTCGCATCTCTATTCGGTGTATTGTTTATTTTTTTTTTTTTAAGTCTATCGTCGTTGTCGTTTTTTTTTTCTCCTCCTCCTCTTCCACCACCACCACCACCAACCCCAACCCCCCCACTCAATTCCTGTCTACACCACCACCTCTAATACCATTATCATCACTACCATCCCCTTCCTGTCCCCACCACCGCCACCACAAGTACGAGCTGTCTGCACCATCACCACAGTCTCACTCAATGTGCACAATTACTTATAAATACAGACAAGCTTGAAGTTTCCTGACGCCTCATTACCGCTTCGAATTTGTTGGACCAGTTTCTTGTCAGCCACCTGCGGCACCTCAATGCTGTGACGGATTGCCCCGCTCAATAACACCGTGGCCCGGATGGATTTACTTGAGGTCTCATTGTTGGTCTCCCGCTCTCATGCTGCCTGTCCTTGAGAGCTCCTGGTAGCTTCTTGGTCTGGTTGTCCGCTCTTTGGTTCGTTTCTGCGGTTTAGCTGGGGTTTTGTGTGAGATGTTTTGTGTTTGTCGTGTTGATGGTGTGGTCGTGGTGGTGATGGTAGTGTACGAAAGTAAAGTAGTGGTGATAGGAGGAGGAGAAGGTGTGTGTGTGTGTGTGTGTGTGTGTGTGTGTGTGTGTGTGTGTGTGTGTGTGTGTGTGTGTGTGTTTCACTGTTTGATCTGCTGCAGTCTGACGAGACAGCCAGACTTTACCCTACGGAACGAGCTCAGAGCTCATTATTTCCGATCTTCGGATAGGCCTGAGAACAGGCACACACCACACACCGGGACAACAAGGTCACAACTCCTCGATTTACATCCTGTACCTACTCACTGCTAGGTGAACAGGGGTTACACGTGAAAGGAGACACACCCAAATATCTCCACCCGGCCGGGGAATCGAACCCCGGTCCTCTGGCTTGTGAAGCCAGCGCTCTAACCACTGAGCTACCGTGTGTGTGTGTGTGTGTGTGTGTGTGTGTGTGTGTGTGTGTGTGTGTGTGTGTGTGTGTGTGTGTGTGTGTGTGTGTGTGTGTGTGTGTTTTAATGGAAGGAGAAGCTGGCCAAGGGCAACAAAAATTATAACAAAAAAGGCCCACTTGATTGCCAGTTCCCTGAAAGGTTAGTAGAGTTAGCCAAAAGCCTGGGACAAATGTTTTGTGTGTGTGTGTGTGTGTGTGTGTGTGTGTGTGTGTGTGTGTGTGTGTGTGTGTGTGTGTGTGTGTGACTGCAAAGGGAAAAGAAAACTGGAGCAACATTTTTCCTCTCGTGTGCTGTCATAGAGTTTAACACTTGAGCACCACAATACAGTGCTACACTTTAAAGCTCGGCCGTCACTCGCCTCAGAGAAAGCGCATAATCGTAAAGTTACGAGAAACCAATAAAAATAACATTATGCAGGGCGTTCCTTCACTCCTCACGCCGGGAAGCTGAGGGCGGGAAAAATTTCAGCAATAAGCAAATTTTACTTATAAGGGTAATGACCTTGTGGTGGTGGGGAGAACAGGAGCCAGTAATAGAATAAATAGACTACTAATAGAATGCCTTTTGTACTTAAAGCTTTCTTGTCTTCTTTTCTCTTTTTTTTCCGCCAAAGAATGATTTTACAAGTTGTCTTGGTCGCGTGTTTCTTGCTTGCACTCCGCCATAAACGACTTCCACATCCAATAGAATAGATAAGTTAGTGGTAAAAGAAAAACTAATCTTGACATTTCGAATGGCTTTTGTAATTGAAAGTTCTTTTTTTTTTTTTCCTTCCCAAGTGTTTAGATTTGTAATAGTCTTTGTTCTTTATTTTTGCTTGCTCGAAAGTTAAGTATTTTTTTGCGCATAATTTCAGAATCATAAGTAGTGAGCTTCGTATTATTCTTACTTTTACCCAACACCCAACTGCAGCTGTACCGTCGAGAAGTTCCATCAGAGGTACATTTCCGTCCATTTACAGGGTTTTGGAGGGCAAAGTGAGCTACCAAACGTCAGCTATGCATCTAAGTAACCTTCTTCGTGTGTTTCTTACCTCCATCCAATCTCTCCTCCAACACCGTCAAGAATATCCGTCAGCATTGCATTTACGTCTATTTCCGGGGTTGTAGAGGGCGAGATGTTGATGGCGGCACTGATACCCGTCCAGCACCGAGGAACGCGACCCACAAATAGCCAAAAATAGAGGACCCATTTGGCGCCGACCACTTTTTTAAGGTCTTCTTCGCGGAAAAACTTGGTCATAAACAAAAATCATCACCTGGGCGGCCATCATTTCACCTTCCCTGAGATTCAAGACGAGTTTTACTTCCCCAACCCGCTTCTTTACCTGCCCTAATTTTTTGGGGTGCGCGAGATAAGGAGGCAAGGCGTTGGTGGCGAGCGACAAGGGGACAGCAGGGTGGGGGACGCGTAAGGAAAGGTAAGGCACATGAGCTGAGAGGGGCGCTGGTAGGTAATGAAGGTGTTGGGTTGTGTGTAATCACGTGGCATGGAGATAAAGTTGATTGATGTTCTGTTGGGTGGCGGATGAGGAGACGTACAGACGCGTTACCCACTCATCTGGCCCGCTCATGACTCGATCAGGTGTCAAGATGAGCCTTAGAAGAGCAGTAAGTGAGGCGACGTGCGGACTAGGTACTGAAAATTATAGAGTTTACGTTGTTGGAGAAGTGAAGGCTGTGTTATAACTTTGCACATATTCTCTCTCTCTCTCTCTCTCTCTCTCTCTCTCTCTCTCTCTCTCTCTCTCTCTCTCTCTCTCTCTCTCTCTCTCTCTCTCTCTCTCTCTCTCTCTCTCTCTCTCTCTCTCTCTCGATTGTGTTGATAAGAAAAGCTACCGTAAAAAGGTGCCAAAAAGAAACAAAAGTGGGTGTTGAAGTAAATAGTCTTGA
>NC_059296.1:4590000-4605000 GCF_017591435.1 Portunus trituberculatus
AAGGCAGCGGGAGACAGGCAAAACCAGACCCTGCAGGAGAAGCTACTGCCGTGATGACTTCTGGCTGAGTGGGTGAAAAAGGCCGAGGTCTCGTGATGCGCCCATAAATCAGAGTGTTACGGCCTCGTCAGCGTCCTCGCCTCCCTTCTTCCCTCCCGCCCTCCTCCTTCCTCCTTCCTCCCGCATCCCGCCTCCTCACGCTCGACATGCTGCCAGAATTTATTGCTCGGGAGTTTCTAGGGATTTAGTATTGGTGTGCTGAGCTTCCCCCGCCCCCCACTGCCCCCCCCACCACACACACGATTGGTATGTTCTCTCTCTCTCTCTCTCTCTCTCTCTCTCTCTCTCTCTCTCTCTCTCTCTCTCTCACGGAAATATCATATTCGTACTTATCAACACTCCAGCCCATCTCTCCTCTCTCTCTCTCTCTCTCTCTCTCTCTCTCTCTCTCTCTCTCTCTCTCTCTCTCTCTCTCTCTCTCTCTCTCTCTCTCTCTCTCTCTCTCTCTCTCTCTCTCTCTCTCTCTCTCTCTCTCTCTCATCTCTCTTTACCCTAACCTACCCCAGCGCCACCGGTCTTCACGTGGACTGGACAGGCGAACAGAACAAGAATCCGCGTCGCAAGTTTAATATTACCCTGTCGAGAAGGAAGAAAACCAATTAGAAACGAGAAAAAAAAAGAACTTAAAACCCAATCCAACGCGACCCTCTACTCAGGAGCCTGTTTGGAAGGGAAGGGAAAGGAGGAAAGGAGTCAGGACCGCGTCAGGTAGCTCCTCCTCACGCATACGAGTTTGGTGGGTCACTCCAGGAGGGTCTTACGTTACCGTCTTGATACCGCGACTTCTACCTCCTGACCCCAACCTCATAGGGGTATCAACTTCCTGGGCCGCTGAGTGTAAACGTTATAAGATCTGGAGTTATGTGTGTGTGTGTGTGTGTGTGTGTGTGTGTGAGGGAATAAGTGGCAAAGTAGGTGTGTAGGTGTGATGTGAGTTTTTATGTGGTGTATAAGTGCTGTGTTAGTATAAGTCCTGCTTTTTACTTTCTTTAGTGATGTCTTTGCCACGTCTAACAAGGAAATCCATCACAAAATAGCTTCACCCATCAGCCAGTGGTAAATTAGGTAGATAAATAGATGAATCAATAAATAGAAATAGTGAATAAGAAAGTCAATGTTAAATAGCCACCAATGACTGCCTGAACACTATACCACTACCTGAATTGCAAAGGTAGAGTGTGTTACCTGAAGGCTTGCTCACCATGACTCAACGATACACAGCTAGGAATTATGCAGTAAAACATTAAAGGTATACTTGGACACAATCTCACTAACGAATGAAGTTATCTAGCATGCAGCGTCCGTCACATCCAAAGCAAAAGATCCACGCTGAAACTTTTGGATAAGACGAGAAAAAAATGACTTTCCTCGTTAATCTGTTAGTCATTTTTCAAGGAGCGGCTGTGCAGTGGAGGTGAATATTTTAACAAAAGACCAACCAACACACGGAAGCTTGCCATAATCACCTTCACCAGCAAGAGAGAGAGAGAGAGAGAGAGAGAGAGAGAGAGAGAGAGAGATATTCGCTACTACTCGCTACTTCTTACCAGCGACAGACGACGAGAGTAATACATCTTTGGTTTTAACGAGAACATCAAGGCATTTATGAGTCTCCCTCCTGTACACACACACACACACACACACACACACACACACACACACACACACACACACACACACACACACACACACACACACACACACACACACACACACACACACACACAACCTCAGGAACTGTGTGTGTGTGTGTGTGTGTGTGTGTGTGTGTGTGTGTGTGTGTGTGTGTGTGTGTGTGTGTGTGTGTGTTCTAAGACCATAAATCGTGGTGGGGGATTCATCATCGTTCGCTTTGAAGTGTTTACAGTCAACATCGGACAACTGACAGCGACATGCATTCGCCTTCCTGCCCTAAGAAATCCTTCAGTGAGGGAAGGAGAGAGAAAAAATAATGAAGCTTAAACTCCGTAGCGTTCATATACGTAAACAGGAAGAAAACTTGCCCTCTGCTGTAAGAGAGAGAGAGAGAGAGAGAGAGAGAGAGAGAGAGAGAGAGAGAGAGAGAGAGAGAGAGAGAGACAGACAGACAGGGTACATAGGGTGATAGACAGATAGTTTACTACCTACACTTATATAAACAATTAGACAAACAGATACAGACAGACACACAGACAGACAGACAGACAGACAGATAGAAAAACAGACATACATAGATTAACAAACAAATATACCGATAAAATGAATGACAAACAAAACGAGAGACAGAAAAACAGACAGACAGACAGACACACACAAGGACACAGGGTAAGAGAGAGGGAGAGAAAGAGAAATAGGCAGACATACAGAGCCAACAGCAGTCCACCACCACCACCACCACCACCACCACCACCACCACCACCACCACCACCACCACCACCACCACCACCACCACCACCACCTCGCTAAAATCCCTACCGCCTCTTACATCAGGTTGGCTGTTCCTACTCACTGACCCCAACCATGGCTGCTGACCTCTTCCCAGGACCCCCCGAAACCAGTCAGCCAGGTGGTAGGGGGGGCAGTGGTGGCGTCTCTCGGTGGTGGGGGCGGGGGGAGGTGAAGGTTGGGGCGGCTGTAGCAGTAGTAGCAATGGTTGTGGTTATTGATGGGGATGACTGTAGTGGCGGTGAATTTGGTAATAGCAGTGGTGGTGGTGGTGGTGGTCGGAGGTTGTGATGGTGGTGGCGGCAGGGACCGGTAGTGACGGTGGCTGTGTGAGTTCGGTTACTCGTAAGGTAATTGAAGGGTCCCAGAAGAAGCCGTGGAAGCCTCACGACGCAAGTGTTAATTGTATCCTGTAGGAGGAGTAGGAGGAGGGGGAGCTGAAGGAGCGATTCGTGACCTCATACTAAGGCTCGGTGGCTAGCTTGACCCTTGACCCCTGCAGGAAATTAGTAGTTATTGAAGAAATTGGAGAGTGGGAGGATAACCGGAGGAGGAACTGACGGGGCGAAGTAAATGGTAATCTCGTCGAGTGGCTACTTAATGAATGAGGGAGATGAGAGATAAACGCGCCTCGTGATGATGCGAAAAAGTGGTGATGCTCAGAAGCTGCCCTGTGTAGGTTAAGGAGCTGCCTCGCGTAGGTCGACTGGCCACGCTAGGCTTCTTATTTTCTTATGCTCTTAAGGTGTAGAGGAGCATTTGACTACAGTAAGCGTGATGAGGTGATAGAACGAGGAGTCCTACCGTCCATTTTAAATTATATATACCTGTGCGTAAAAAGTGCTGTGGTGACGTAGTAAAAAGTGTTGATAGAGGATGCTGTGTACGATAAGGATGATGTATAAGCATGTTAAGGTGAAAGGACTATGATTTCTAGTGTACTTAATATTCAAATGATATCCTTGAATGTAAAGAAACAAACTTTTGCATTGGCGGAGTGAAACGTGACCAAAGGGGACGATGTACGGGAGGAAAACCTGAAAGTGCAAGAATAGACGATAGGTTGTCATGTGTTTTGTTGGTAAATTATATACCTGAGAGTTCATTTAAGAGAGAAAACTTGTGTTGAAGCAGCGAATGAAAAAAAAAAAAAAAGGCGATTTTCCGATATCAAGTAAAACGTAGATTCATAAGAGAAAAACAGACAGACTAATTGTGAAATATCAGCTGAGTTGGGAGATAATCCGTGTTTCTCATGATACGACAAAAACAAGAAGCCATAATCATTCATAGCAATTAATTGGAGACTAAAGAGATAAACAGACATTCTGATGGAAATAAAAAAAAAAAAAATGAAGGAAAAAAACAACTCCTTAGAAGCAGGTAAATTAAGAGCAGGAAGATGAACAGTGTAGCGGAGAACCGAGATAAAACAAACGTCCTTAATGGAGAGAGAGAGAGAGAGAGAGAGAGAGAGAGAGAGAGAGAGAGAGAGAGAGAGAGAGAGAGAGAGAGAAGGAAAAAAATATGTTAATCTTTGCCAGCAAATAAATTGATGGCTAGAATGATTAACAAACTTCCTGATGGGGAAAAAAAAGAGAGATGGGGTATTTTAGTAAGTAATTGAAGGGCAAGGAAATGACGAACGGATCATGGGTAAAAAACATTGACCTTTGCCCTCCTGGTTATATCCTTGACCTGGCGGGTTGGCAGATGGGCTGACGAGGTAACTAATGACCATCCAGGTAGTACACACACTCGCTACGTTAACATGACTGGAACCTGGTAAGGGAACTGGTGGTCAAGATGGGTTCATTCTCTTCTGCGTGACCTATCTGATGACCCCGATGGCTAACTGATGACCCGATCGGCTACCTCGCCATCTGATTGGCTAACTGATGTACTGATGAGGGAATTAGAAGATTTATAGGAGGAAGAAATTGCTGTTTTGAAAGGCTCTGAGACTGGGGGGAATTTTGCAATCACGTTACCACTTTCTACGTTTGGGAAATGATGTATAGGAGTTCTTTTTTTCTCTCTCTTTTTTCCAAGGCGTGCATGTGGTGTCCGGGTATACTCAAGAGGGGGTATGTTTCTTATGCATGGTGGGAAATGTCTCCGTACTTGTTGCATATACTTTGAGTGATAGGAGTTGTGTGACAGACTTATGATTCACGAGGTATTTAATTATTGAGGAATATTCTATTATGCTGCTGCGACACAGTGGAAAGTGAATGAGTTACTGGTTGCTGGTGGCACTGGTCTGGCTCCACACACTCGGATTCAAGCGGCTAAACCTTAGTTACGGGATTCTGAAAGGTGCATAAGAAAAGAATGCGTGTGAAAGTGCCTGACTGCAGCGAGGTGGAAAGTGCTGAGGCATATATTTAAGGTGGAGATTTCCGGAGGTACTAAGGATAAATGAGTTAGTGTAGGAGGTCATGTCCTGCAGTGGACTCCCGAAGGCTGAGTGAAGTAAGTGTGAAAGTAACCTTAGCTAGAAAAAAAAAAAAGTGTAAAGACGCACAGTAGAGACAGAGCTTTTGAGTTGCGACATTGCTGAGTGGTGACAGAGAGAGAGAGAGAGAGAGAGAGAGAGAGAGAGAGAGAGAGAGAGAGAGAGAGAGAGAGAGAGAGGGGGGAGAAGGGCAGCAAAGTTTTTGTTGCATTAGAGTCCGTGGAGGCAGGTAAACCATCGAAAAGGGAGGGAGTGAAGGTTTTGGACACTAACAGGAAGATGTATGAAGTGAAACAGGAAAGGGAATGCTTGAAAGGATGACTATGTGCCTGCCAGCTTTTATTCATATGGTTGTTAGGAGCGAAGATGAGGTTGACGAAGAAAGTACTGCAGTGCTTTTAGTATCGACATTGGGATGGAATAGAAAGTCTTAGGATGGAGAATATCATTTATGATTAGCGAAGAAATTGTAAATATGATTAATACAACTATTACTACTACTATTGCTGCTTCTACTACTACTACTACTACTACTACTACTACTACTACTACTACTACTACTACTACTACTACTACTACTACTACTACTACTACTACTACTACTACTACTACTACTACTACTACTACTACTACTACTACTACTACTACTACTATGATATCACCACCATTGTTGTTGATATAGTAGTGGTGGGAGAGTGGGGAGTCAGGTGTGTGGACGAGGGATGCTGGCCCTGTGGAGGGTAGAGGGGGAAGGAAGGGAGGGATATCGTCGGGCGTGGCGCGGGTGGAGGGTGGAGGGCATGTCGCAACACCCCTCGTGCTTTTATTCAGCTGGAAATGAGTTATAGGCGCGAGATAAGAAACGGATATACTTTCAGAATAAAATAATATATATATCTCGAAAATAGAAAGGCGTCGAGATGGAATATAAATCAGGGGCGATGCCGGAGATAAACCCAGCAAGGCCCGTGATAAATTTGGCGCGCGGGAACTGGACGATGATTAAGGCAAAAAAAGTGGTGTACTGTTTACTTGTACCAATAATTACACGTGCGTCGTGTGTGGATAAGCGGCGTGCGTGGGGTGATTAAAAATGTGGCGTTTCCTTATGTGAATGAAGGCAGTGGTAGATGACGCCGATAGCCATGCTGTAGATGATTAGACTGTGCATTGTTTGCCGATACAGCTACGCGGGCAGGTGACACGGATTCAAGAACACGATATGAGTAAGGACTGTGTTGTGATATTTTTTTTCTTTTTTTTTCTTTTTCATTGTCCTCTTGTGTATCTTCATTTTTCTTCTACAATCTCACTTTTGTTTTCTTTTTTTACGTAGAGTGTATGGTTTTGTACGTGGCCTGTTTTCATTATGGATATTGATTTACCTCTCTTGTTTCTCCAATCCTTGTCTCTTCCAGCACCAAAACCTCCTTAACTTCATTACCACTTCATTTTTTTTCTCTCATCAGGCTCATTCTCCTTATTTTTCCCTATTCTCCTGTCTTTTCTTGGTTTTCCTTTCCTCTCATCTGGCTTATTCTCCTGATTTTCTCTATTTTTCCTGTCTTTTCTTGATATATTCTTTCATCAGGCTCATTCTCCTAATTATCTCTATTTTCCTGTCATTGCTTGATACATTTTTTCCACCAGTTCTCTCTCGTCTCTTTCAGCATCCTAAACCTCTTCTTTATTTACACGCCCTGAGTATTCTTTTGCTTTTCTCTCATTAAACACATTCTATTAATTTTCCCCTATTTTCCTGTCATTTCGTGATACATTTTCTCACCAGTTCTCGTCTTCCTCAGCTTCTTAAATCTCCACTATATCTACACCCTCTGAGTCGTCTTCCTCGCCTCCCCCAAGCGCTGCACTCCAGTCTGTAAATCACTTTGAGCATTAACTGTGTGCCACTTTGTTCCTGGGATGCCTTTTCATCACGCCACGGAAGGGTATTAAGTGCTCCCTTGCCGTGCCGGGCTGCATTATTCCCTCTATGCATCGACTCTCGCAGGGGAATCCGTGTAGCTCGCCTAAGGGGCCATTAATTTGTTTTTTTAATGGAGTTTACCTTTGTATCTGACACATATTTAGTTAAGTCATAAATTCCTCCCTTCGAAAAAGCCATAAATTTTTCTTTGCTCCCGGGATGTTCCGAGGTTATTTCAATACTCTCTCCCTCGCCCTCTTCTTTCTCTTCTCTCCTCCTCCTCCTCCTCCTCCTCCTCCTCCTCCTCCTCCTCCTCCTCCTCCTCCTCCTCCTCCTCCTCCTCCTCCTCCCATATCCGCACTTTTACGATGCCCTGATGAACACCATAAAATAAAAACGGTATTTCTTTTGGTCTTGAAGAGAATTCCTGAGAGACGTAATGGAAGCTCATACAGCCTTCCAGGAGCCGCGGGTCACGTGATCATTTCCAGGGACGCAGGACTCAGGGACGGTGAATACGTAAAGTCATGGCCGATAGTCGATTAGCCTGCACCTCTCAAGCAACTTCCCTATTCGTGTTTGATCGTCACTTCATATTCATTCTTTTCTCTCAGCTTCTTCCCCTTTACCTCCTTCCCTTTCAGTTTTATTTTTTTTTCTCAGTTCGTCTATTTATCTCCTTTCATTTTTTTCGTTCTTCATGGTTAATTCTCCTCCCATTTTGTGTCTCGTTACTAAATATTTATTCCTTTCATTTTGCTTCTTTCTTCATCTCCTTTTCTCGCCCTTTTTTTAACAGTTCGTCTATCAATCTTTAATAGGTAAATTTTATTGGTCAGGAGTTGAGGTATTATTCAATCTACACCTCCTTTCCCAACCCCACTCCATGTCTTCCTCATAACAAATGTCACTTTGGTAGAAATATAGGTAGTAAAACTGCTTCATCAAGTAGGGATCCGTCTGTACCTCTCCTTGTTCCGCTGCTCAGTCCGCCTTCTCTTCGCTTCTCCTCGCTACTCCTGCTTGTGTTATAGGCCCTTGATTTATTACGTCACGCCATCTTTCGGGGCTCATGCGTTATTCAGCAGTCGACACAGTGGGCCTCGAGACAGCCGTGCGAGGAAGCGGGGCAGGGCGTAGAGAACTCACTCATTTAGCTGATTACGGATTCTACGTCCACCTCGTCCTCCTCCTGTTAGTTCTCCTCGTCTTTCTCTTCCTTCAGTACTCCTCTTCGTCATTACCGTCGTCGTCCTCTTCCTCCTCCTTCTCCTCCTCATCGTCACTCTCTTCTCTCTCTTCTGTCTCATCATCCTCATCTTCAGAGTTGCCTTTTTAGCCTCCTCCTCCTCCTCCTCCTCCTCCTCCTCCTCCTCCTCCTCCTCCTCCTCCTCCTCCTCCTCCTCCTCCTCCTCCATCTCTATTTACTTTCGCACTTATTCTAATAGCGCCACACATTAAAGGCTCTCACTAGTCTCCGTCCCCCTCTGGTCCCCGCGCCACACTTCATCTTCCACGCCGTCGCCTTGGCCCGGGACTGAGGCGTGAGAATTAAGGTAAACAATGAAAGGTGAGGCAGCGTAATGGATCTTCCTCACAAGGCGCCGCAGTCCTCCATCACGCCGGTGACGATGACGGAGGAGGAGGAGGAGGAGGAGCGTTTTTTGTCTTTTTTTCGTTTTTATTTCGTTTTCGGATGCTTCATTTACACACACACACACACACACACACACACACACACACACACACACACACACACACACACACACACACACACACACACACACACACACACACCTTCGTGAAAAAAAAGACGGTTGAGGTTATTTTGAGAAGGAGGAGGAGAAGGAGGAAGAGGAGAAAGAGGAGAAGTCAGGTTGTTGAGCACTCACTGGTCCATCACAGACTCAGAGGCCATGGACTCAGAGGCGTATGGATTCAGAACACTGAATCCATACGCAGCTCGCATATCCACAACCTCACCAATATCCCTCCACATCTCCGTGCATCAGCAGCCGCCCTCACCATTAACACTCTCCCTTGAGGAAATAAATAGTTACAGACTCCATTACGCACCGGCAGTGACACGAATGCACATCAGTCACACCCTCAGCTCGGCGCCAGTGTGTCACAAAGCTGCGCCACACTTTTATACATGGCGGCGGTACCCATTTGGAGCCGTCATGCCTTCGCGCCGGCCTGAGAGGGAGCGGCGCTATCCATTCCCTGCATGAGTCGAGATCCCCACAGGCGGGCGGCATGGCCAGCCTCCCAGAGTGCCGCGCGGCCTACATCAAAGATACTCGTCCTCTAAAGGGAAAATTTGTTATCTCCAGCAGTCGTAGTTGTGTACTTTGTAACGCGCATCATTGCACGGCGCGCGATGCATATTTACGACAAGCGCTACTCCGAGGCGTGGGTGAGAGAAATGAAGGGAGTGGTGGGAAGAACTTGGTCTTAATGACGCGCGACCCACGAAGCTAGAGTGGTTTGAAAATATGATCTACAACCACGAGAGACAGTCAAGCTTTAGTCTGAGTGGCGAGAAAAACACGAACATTTTTACCCTTTACCGGAGTTTGCCATTATGCATTTACTTGGCCAGGAACAGACGCAAGACACTAACAAGTTTACATTAATGAGAGAAGTACAGCGTGTGTTTGTCGACAGAATCGCACATTAAGTTAATATGACGTGTGTTCCGTCTTGATGTTTAGTATAATTGGATTCACTGCATGAAAAATCTTTAGCTGCTTGCGAAAAAGAGATAGAGAAGGGACAGAGGAGGAGGAGGAAGACGACGAGGAGGAGGGGGATGAGAGAAAAAAGAGAGGTGATGTTAGGGATAGTAATAGTAGTGGTGGTGATGATGATAGCGGATGTTATAGATGGACACTGATGGAGGGAAGAACAGCAGATATACGAGACAGTCTGAAGGAGGCTGCGGAGAAGGGCGAGAAGGAGGGAGAGGAAACACGGGAGGATGTAGTAAGGAAGAGTTGAAAGAGAAGAGACTGACTTTGTAACTGTAGATGAGTAGAAAAGATAATAATAATAATAAAAAAAGCTGGAGAAACAAGGAAAGGATTGGAAAATAGAGGAGGATCATAAGTTGCAGGTAGAGGAAGGAACCCGATGTGTCTTCAGTCTCATTCTTTAAACAAATATTCACGACTGGAACACTTCCTCGCCGCCCTGCACAGTGTACCCGGCCAGGCGTGTCGCTGTGCAAGGAAAATGTCAAGTCCCACGCCTCAGTAATTTGATTAGTTACTCGGAGACAGAGAAAGAACGAAACAAAAAAAATATATATGTATGCTTATGTCCAATAGTTCTCCTGTCGCCTTAAATTTCAGTAAGCAGAGAGTAAATGTCAGGCTGCATGATTTCCCTGACATGTTTGGTAATGTTATTAATTTGTGGCTTTGATGGACTGCAGATAGGAGTCAGCAAACGTGTGATTTATGATGCGTAAAATGTGTTGTTTGATGCTGTTTACCATTATCTCGTAAGAACATGATGCTGAGCGAGGCTGTGTATTCGTATTGTTATTACTGAGAGCAACCTTAATTTGTAGCTTATTTATCACAATTTTCGTGCCCACAAAGATATTACGCACTGTTTTCCTCTCATAACCTGTAGGTAGTGTTTGCTGCTTGGTATGCAAGGTAATTAGTAATACACTACCTTAATTTGCTTCGCGGTGTACCAGGCTAACCAGTAATATGTTTTCCTTTGCCCCGTGGTGCAGGTTTATCAACAATACGGCTCATTTGCCCCCGGGTGTCAGTCCAATGTCAGTAATATATTCCTTTTACAACGCAGGAGGAGGAGTTGGTCGGTAGTATGCACTGGTTTGGCCCGCGGTTCAACATCATTAACGATTTATCTACTTCTGTTCATTAGTACTAGTATGTCTGTGTGTGTGTGTGTGTGTGTGTGTGTGTGTGTGTGTGTGTGTGTGTGTGTGTGTGTGTGCGCCTCGTGAAAGTAGGTTTGTTTTATTTATCTGTTCTCACGAGGGATATGAAGCCGGAGTGTTTTCTCTTTTTTTTTTCTCTGTGTCTCGCTGTTTCCCGCTGAGTCAAGATGTGTGTGGGAACCTTCAGTGGTTGGGGGCAGGTCGCGGGAACGTGTGACGCTGGTGTGCTGGGCCGCTGTCAGGTGTGGCGGCAGGCAGGTGTACGCGGGAACCTTTAATTAACAAAGACAGACACGTCCTCCTGGTCTTCCCTCGCGCAGACCAGCCAGTGTCCCAGGTGATCACTTCTTAAGCTTCTTTCTCCCTATCACAGTGATTCTTAATCGCTTTGTTTCTTCCAATAATTAGCTCTGATGTTTTCCTTAATAGTGGTTATTCTCCTCACTTAATTACTTCATTATATACAGTTGTTCTTCTGGCATCCATCCTTTCCCATCCATCTTGCTTTCCTTTCCTGAATTGCTTCTACTTCATTTTAGCTCGTTTTTTATGTACCAAGGTCCACTCTCCTCGTTTGTATTGTCTTCCCGCTTCCTCTCCCCTTCCACTCCACTCATTCCCAAGCTCTTTCTCTTTTTCTATTTTTTTTTCTGTCTCTATTCTCTCCTTCCTTTCTGTCTCATGTATCCAACTTCTCACCTTGTTCTCTTTCTTACCTATCCTGTTTCTCTGCCTCCTTTCTTCCTCTCTTGTGTCTTCACCTTCCCACAAAGTTCTTTTCACACCCATCCTGTTCCCCGCCTCTTCTTCAGTTTCCCTCCTCCTCTTCTTCATCTTCCTCCTTCTCCTTCTTCTCTTCCTCCTCCTCCTCCTCGTCTTCTTCCCCTTAGAGCAGGCCAGCGACATTCTGATCCAGATTTACAAGTCTAACAGGACTGCCCGATGACTCACGTCCTGTAGCCTTTCCTCGACAAGATCCTCCACGTCTGCTTTTTGTTGGAAATCGACTTTGACAGGGCAGCTCCTCGCCTTGTTTATGCTTCCTCATCAGAGAGAGAGAGAGAGAGAGAGGGAGAGCGAGAGGGAGAGGGAGAGGAAGAGAGAGTTTTACATCTTTCTATTATTGTTATGTTTTCTCTCTTTTTCAAGTATAGTACATGGAATTGGAAACGTTATTCGGTTATTCTCATTTTCTTCTTGTTTTGCCTCCTTTGCTTCATTTTCCTCCTCCTTCTCTTTTTCTTCTTCCTCTTTCTCCTCCTTCTCGTCTTTCTCCTCTATCCGTGTCCCAGATATTATACTGGATAAGTTTACTGAAAGGTATGAATGTCGCGAGTCGATGTAAATTGAAGCTTACGAAAAATGACAAAACTACTTGATATTATATTATTTCTGATTACTGGAAGAAATGATAGCTTCCAAATACTGTTATATATCGATATGTATAAGTAAAGAAAGGGGAAAAAAAAAGAAAGAAGGGGAGGAGGAGGAGGAGGAAAAGAGGACGAGAATGTGATAAGCTCTTAGAGTTTTGAAGGAGCTGGGAAATACACACAGTGATTAAACATGCTGAAAATATCACAACAAGTACACAAAGAAGAATGAAGTGAAAGAGAGCAGAAAATGACACTGAATTCTTGAGTTTTCATTAAGTCAGAGAAGATGAAGAAAGAAAAAAAAAAATATGTGTGGTATCGCAGGGTCTCCAGTCAACGAGGAGACAAATATGGCAGCTTGAATAAACAAATACTCAAATACTGGCCCGGTGCAGTAGCGGGATCGGGACAACATCTCGTGGGACTTGACGGTTCGTGGTGTGGAGACGCTCAGCTCAGGTTCAATATTACCACCCAGGTTTTTATGAATTAATTGAACACACACTGCAAGAAAACCCGGCAGTAATATACTTAATAGCTTAAGCTCCAGTGGGATGGGCTGGCCTGGGTATTAATGTTACCGTGGGCCAGCTTAATATTACGGCCATAAATAAGACGCGAAGCATAAACTATGTGGGAGGACATCGTGGACGCATGACTCCAGGGCTGTCTGTGTGCCATCGCGGCCACACTGATTAAAGAGCCAATTAGAGACATGATTAATCCGAGTATCGAACGCTCATGGCCGTGTGTGTGTGTGGTGGAGGGGTAAGCACCACCAGCACCACTACCAACAACAACAACAACAACAACAACAACAACAACAACAACATCCTCAGCAGCAGCATCAGAAGTCAGGTTATTAAACGCGAGGTTGATGAGGCAGAGGAGCAAAGGTTGGGAGGCGGAAAGGTTGGTATACGACAGGGGAAGCAGAGCATTACTTTATGGATGCTTGGATGTCAAAGGGTAATTAGACGGGGCCCAAATGCATCCATGCCACCGTTGCAGCCATTAAGCACCCTGAAATTAATGACCCTCAGGCTGAAATATCGAGGGAATTAAGCAGCTGCCGCCTAGACTCGTAACAGTAATATCTGGCCAGGCTCCTCTAAGCAGTGTGTGAGAGCCGCGTTGCTGGCGGAGGGCACGTCCTAAGTGGGTGGTGAGGCACATCCAGGTATCATTACGTTTTCTTCGATGCATTCTGGCCCTGGATTCCTCTCGTCAGAACATTGCAATCTGCGGGTCGATGTAATTCAGGTTTCGCTATCCCGTACTCAGATCTACTTATTAAAATCCTCTCAGCGGGCCGGGGAATGCAGGGGCGGGTGTCAGGTGGAAAATGGGGGATGGATGTTTAGCTTTAATTCGTGTATCGTAAAATTCTACGTAGGAGGTGGTGTGTTTTGCTGCCGCTCCCTCGCAGTACATCGCTTGACCCGACTATTTAGCAAGGACTCGAGGCTGTGTGTAAGTAGCCGTCTTAGCCATTAGCGGTGGGTCACTGTTCCATTATATGATTGTTGAGTGCTTTGATATCTCTTAAATATATGTTGCCTTCATTTAGAGATGATGGAGAGCAACGCTGCTTAGATAAATGGAAAGATAAATTAGCAGTACTGGCGGACGCGTGGGATTATGTGGCGGGTGTGCGATGCGGCGAGCAGGTGAGTGGCGGTGGGAGGCGGCGGCGGCGGCGGTGGTGACGATGGTGGTGGTGGTGGTGGTGGTGGTGGGGGTGATAGTGGGGCATCCAGGCGGGGGATATTCACTTACAAGACCCCTAAGTGACCAGTTGGGGTCTGACTCCACGACGGTCGCCTCCCGCGGGTTGGTCTTCGGGCTGCAAGGTGTTCATCAGGAGGGGTGACTGATGGGCCCATTCCCAGCCAATTACAAATCCAGGAGGTGCAATCAAGACCATTACGCGGGTAGAAATCATACGGCTGCCTGGAATGCTTCACCATCATCGGCTGTCAATGCGTCCAACAAGATTCCAGTAATAGCGATGTCTGATGTGGCGTTATATCAACCCCAATTGATGGCTGCTGGTGTCGAGACCACCCACGGAGGCAAAGTTTCTCAAGATGTCGAAGCTTTTCCTTTTATCTGCTGAGTATGTTCGCTCGCAACCTTCCTGACCCCGAGCGGCCCAGGTGGAGGGCGCGGCGTGAAGGTCAAGAATGCTCCAGGCTATGGTGCCCCCTTGCCTAGAGCCTGGACAGCGACCGGCACACACACACACACACACACACACACACACACACACACACACACACACACACACACACACACACACACACACACACACACACACACACACACACACACACACACACAGCCGTCAAGTGCCAATCCTTAATGCGCCAAAATCCTCCTCCTCGCTGTTACATCACCTCTTAAGGAAGATAAGAGGCAGAGAACGTCGATAGGAAGGCAGCCTTATAATGCCTGACCAGGATGTTAGGCAGTGTGTGAGCTGACAACATTGCGAGGCTGGAGTCCTTAAAGTCGTGAGGTAATATTGAGTCTATAATTTGCCGTGTATCGTGAGGCTGCAGTGTTTTTCATCGTGGCTTTCATTCGCCATTACGGAAGGGCCTCTTAACTGACCCAATCTCAAGTTGAATGCGCGTTGAAGGCTGGTCTGAGGGAGGGAGGTGAGGGGTACTGCATGGTGGTCAAGTAGGAGGTGAGGAGAAGAGCAAGACGATTAAGTAAGGAGGAGGAGGAGGTGGGTGAAGGATGCCGGTTATCATAATTAAGGACACGTAAACAAGACCAGAAAAAAAAAAACGAATACAAAAAAAACAAAACAATAATAGGTTTT
>NC_059296.1:4610000-4617500 GCF_017591435.1 Portunus trituberculatus
GTCATGTGTTGCTGTTTATATTCAGCGTGTGTGTATGTACGTCCATAATATGTAGTATTCATCATGTCGTGTTGTTGGCATTACACTTCACCTTTTTCTTTATTCATTCAGTTTCAGTAGTTTTCATTGTACCTAGAATGGAAATTGGTTTTGGTTTGCTACAAAACTACTTATAATTGACTTGCGGATTCGATGGTTTTGTAATTGAAGCTGAGAAGTAATTGCTTTCCCTAAGTTTGTGTAGAAGACTTTTTTTTAAATTATCTTCTGGTAGTTTATGTTTTATGTGATAGGAATTTTTTTATTGTTTTCTATGAGCTGCAAGGGAAAAAAAATTGCAAATACAGAGTGAGTCAGAATTATGTTAACACTAATAGGAGAGAATGAATGAAAATTATGTTAACAGTTTTAATTTCCTCTCATACATTTGTTAACATAATTTTGACTCACCCTGTATATGTACATTCGAAAACTTTATGCCGAAAAATTCATACGGTTTCCTGTCTTTCTAGGCCTCCGTTGGTGCCAGGGCGTGATGGATGCTGAGGGCCAGTGGTCGGGAAGACCCCCCGTCGAGCACCGCTACGCTACTCAAGGTGGGTGTAATTTCCATGATGAAATAATGCCTAAGTAATTACGAGAGTCACGATCAAGCCGCGCTGTCTGTGAAAAGATGCTACGAAGTTTGAGCGTCTAATTATGTATGGGTCACATGGCCGCCTTTTTATGGCGTTACTGCAGCGGGTGGCGGTGCGTCATGTGATTATGGAGTTTATAATCGCATAAGAGTTCCTTTGCCTTCCATTATTCTGCCTTTGATGCGAGATAGAGTTGGACTAAAAACGTTGGTGCATGTGACCCAAGTGTACATGGTGACACGAAAGCTCAAAGGCGGAAATCGAGCATCTATATCTATGATGTCTCCACCTCACCTCTCCTCACTGTGCTTATGTGGGTATCTATTTTCTGTTCTCGCCCGTGGTACTGATGGATTTTAGATGTTACTAGTATTTACTGTTTCGTAGGAAGTTTTACTGATGGGCCATGATTTTGTGAGGGATGTAAAGTGAATGCACGAATAAATTCTTTTGTTTACACGCCTCGCAGAACCCCTTGCAGTGCCTCGCGTGCCTGACTGCCGCGCTAATGTCCGCCTCTTGTTACCTGTCCGCCGCGAGTCGTTGATGTCCCTTAATGTCTCTTGTATAGCATGGGGTCCCTGCCGCTAGGGGGGAGGCCAGGTCCAACACAAGGCCCCGAGCAGGTGACACCGTCGTCATATATGGAGGTGAGTTACGCCGACAATGCCTGTGTGAGGTGTTCCTGCGAGGCGAACACGCAGACCCTTCCTGCCCACACTGATGGCACGCCGAGACAAAACCTACCGATTTGGATATCTTATGAAAAAAAAAGAATATATGAAGATCAGATAATGCATGAAGCATGACGTCGTGCATTATTATGCGTTACGCAAACAGACGATTGTGTGGCGTCCTCTTGATGTATCCCCTTAATGCTTTATCTATATTTACATCATGCTCTCTTAATTAGCAAACACCTTGACACGAATTGTCCATGTTTGTGAGGAAGGAAGGCCGATGTTGCAACGCAGCCAGCGTCTGCGTGAGGGTGACAGGACAGCAGGGAGTGAATGCGCAGGGAGAGGGACGCTAGTGGGAAGGGGAAGAGGGGATAATAATGCAGGAGCCTTGGCGCTGGAACATTGCTGAGATGAGAAGAGAAGAGGCAAGTTAATTAAATCAGTTTAAAGTTTACTATTGAGACGATGTCTTTGAAGGAATATGAATGTTGTTTACTTGAGTAAATGCATCATTGGAAGTCACAGAGACAAAAATAAGAGCAAGAATGGGCAAGATGTGGACATTCTCTGCTGTCGAAATAATACATTCTGTGACTATTATTTTTTTTCTTTGTCAGCATAAGGAGCAAGGTGAAGGGTCAGGGTGGGGGCGATGGGCGGCGTGAGGCCTGGAGCGGCATGAGGGTGAGAGTGTGTGGATGGGTGGAGGAGACATGCCTCCACACACAAGAAGTCACCGAGGGATGTCGAAGAGGGAAGAGGCGCATTCCGTGGTGTGGGCAGTCAGGTGGTGGCCAGAGGAGGAGGAGGGGGAGAAGGAAGAAAAGGAGGCGGCTGACGAGAAGAATAGAACTCACATGAATAATGAAGTCTATTTATAAAAAAAATGTTATGAGTGAAAACTGTGTGAGTAAAAATATAGGTCTCATCTCCATCCTGAGCCCTTGTAGTATTGGAGAATTCTTTACAACTGGTGAAGGCACAGCCGCCTCTCATGTGTCTCGGCGCTGTGTCAAGACAGTCATGCAGTGACAAGGCATCTCATTAACTAATGATTACAGGGAGCGAGCAAGCGAAAGATGAAAGTAGAATGAAAATATATCAGCGATAATTATACTGCAAAGCAAAATTTATAATGGTTCATGTGATGTGTTGCGGTGGCTTGAAAAAAAAAAAAAACAAAGCCCTGGAGATGCATTTTGAAAGTCTTGTCTTTTTTCTTCACGGGGAGGAAACAAGGTATTTCCGCTTGTTAATAGACTAATCTACATTTTCTGACAGCATGCTTGAATTTCTCGGCATGTGTGCTGCAGCACTCTCGTCTGGCGAATGTGTTAATCCTCGGCCATGCATGCCTCCCGCCTCGTCTCGCCATAATTTCATGTTTTTCTTATCTGGTGAATGCCAAGAATGTGTTTTTCTGGCCTCACCTACTAAAGACAATGAGTGTTTTCAGAAATTTAAATGACTTGCTATTTAACATTCAATTACAACAGTGCCAAAGAATGTGAGTTTTTCATGAGTCTTTTTGATTAACATGTTGTTAATGTTGTTATTGTTTTAACTTAGAAGTCTGACCATGTGACATTTTTGTGATAGTGATAACTGAAAGTAATGAAACAGGAAGCCTAAGATCCGGTCCTTGGACTAGAGGCAGCGGAGAGTGCTATGCATGCTTAGCCTTTCTCTCATCTGTGTCTATCTGCCCTCCTCATCGTCCCTCCTTCCCATATGAGCTGGGGCAGTTCCGACCTAAAGGAACAGGCACTCGTGCTGTCCAGATAGGTAGGCAGTCAGAATTTAGTGAGTGACTGTACCTAAGAGTATAACCACGCGGCCAGGGAAGGTCACGGAAGACCACCTAGACCGTGAAAGGGTGTCACCAGTCACAGGAGCAGCAGAAGTAGCAGCATCAGCATCCAGTTATTGGGTTGTCGTGCGAACCAACCCGGAAAGCTGGTCTGCGTGGCGGCAAGCCCGGGTGTGTAATACCTGTGATTAGGAACTCTTTCAGAATGCTTGCCTTGGACCTCTTGGCATTACCGAGTATAAAATTTTAGTTTTATGTATGCTAAGAGCAGTGTTTTTAGTGAAGAAAAATAAGGAAGCATCATTCGGCAATGTCTTAATGACACGGCTCGAGGAATTTAGTGTTTAGCAATTGGTTTCAGTGGAATCTTCATATACAGAAAACACCTGTCCTCCGCGGGACCTGTAGGTGGGGCGGGGAGCGGCGGGAGAAGTAGTACATGAAGAACACACATCTCAGACCTTGCGCTCAACATCACGTCCATCACCATTCCAGTCACTTGCACGCCGGCAACACCCGTCTCACCTCAGCCTGGCCGGCGAGTGCTTACTGCTGCTGCTGCGTGTCTTGCTGGAGGACCCACATTCTTCACGGGTGCCGCGTATTACTGTTATTTCAGGTCGTGTAGGGAGGAGGCGCTGCCGCTGCGAGAGTCCGTCGGCGTGCGTTCGCTGATTGCTAATATGGAGGTGTTGCTTGGGGTGATGGTTAGGGCCGGATGAAAGGAGCTTTTTCTATTAACGTGGAGGAGGCTGTAAAAATGAAATCGTGGGGAAGATTCACTTATTGCATTCATTTGGACCCTATTCACACAGCAAGTAAAACATTTTCCTTCTCTCAGGTGACATTTATCCTTTTTTGGGGGTTAAGTTTGTCTTGTACCGAACTGTAAAGTTGCTCACTTGATGAAAAGTGCAGTGGCCACAACTATCACCTGAAATTTGACATGTAGACTCATTTTACGTTGTGTCCTCCCAGAAACTAGTCAACAAATATAGTTACAATGACTAAGAGGATGAGCGTTAGAAGGAGGAGGAGGAGGAGGAGAACGAAAAAGAGGAGGAAGAGAAGGAGGAAGAGGAGGAGGAGAAAGAAGGTAAAGTTTAAAGAGGAAGAAGAAGAAGAGAAACGAACATACATTGGAATTGGAAAGTTAGTACTACTGCAACAGCTACAAAAGAGAACTACTTAAAGAAAACACATTAGCAGCACAATGGACTCGTGTCATGAAATACTTAACGAGGAGACGAGGCAATGAAACAAATTAGAAGGAAGAGAAAGAACTTGCTTATCGAAATGCATTATACGTAGCACACACCTGCGACTCTTAAAAAGGTCAGCAGGACGGGTTCTCGAGGTGTTTGTAGTTCTCACGCCCAGTGCATTAATGGCCGAGTAGAGGGTATGATGGATGGGCAGGAAGGGAAAGGTTGGAGGTGAGGGGAAGGGCGGGTAGGCGAGACGAGGAGGCGAGACTTGGTGACCAGATAGGGGAAGGGTGGATAGTGGTGATGGGTCGTGGTGAAGGGAGTGGAGGAAGGGGACAAAAGGTGACGAGGATGGAGTGGGTGATGATGGTGCTGATGATGGAAGATGGAGGAATGGGATGTGTGTGTATGCGTGTATAGTGTGTGTGTATGTGTATGTTGGTGAGAATGTGTATAGGGAATGGAAGGTTATGGGTAGTGTCAGGCAGGAAATGTCCGTGTGATGATGGTGGTGGTGGTGGTGGTGGTGGTGGTGGTGGTGGTGGTGGTGAAGGGGGAGGCAGGTAGGGTAGTGAAGGACTTATAAATCAAATTAATTCGCCCTTAAATTTTAGGGAATGACTTTTTTCATGATCTGCTGCGGTAGTTATTATATTATGCAATGATGACAGATGGTATAATGGCGGCGATGGTGTTGGTGGTGTTGCCAGGAATGATAAGCACCACGGATGATAGTGAGTGTGGTTGAAGATGTAGCAGTGGAGTGGTGGTGGCGAAAATAGCAGAGGCGGGAGAGATATTAATATTGGTAAGTATAAGAGTGGTAGTAATAGGTAGTGGTGGTGAATGTGGTTGTAGGTGCAGCAGTGGGGTGTTTGTAGCGAAAATAGCAGAGGCGGTAGCGTTATTAATATTGGTAAGTATAATAGTGGTAGTGATAGGTAGTGGTGGTAATGGAGGAGGAGAAGGAAGAGGCGAATTGGGGAGAGTGGGAAGGAGGAGGAAGAGGAGACGCCCTTTTCCTGGTCAGAGGGCGTGCAGGGTCAGGTAGAAGCAGTTAAGTGGAATTAAATCCTTATTCCTGTAAGACAAGTTTCTTTTTTATTCTTTCTATCAAGTGTAGAGAGCCAATCCCCAAGGCGGCTCCCGTGTTGAGGCGGGGAGGCAGGAGGCAGGGAGACGGGAGCGAGCGGCCGGATAAAGCTTGCAACAAAATTAGGAAGGTAAACGCCAATAGATATATTACCCGAGGCTTGTTAGTGAATTTCCGCAGCACACTTAACACTGTGTTACTTGGCCTGACTGATGTAGTGATCGCTCGATGAATAAATTTACATGTGCTCAAAGAAAGGGCCTGTAATCACACACACACACACACACACACACACACACACACACACACACACACACACACACACACACACACACACACACACACACACACACACACACACGGTAGCTCAATGGTTAGAGCGCTGGCTTCACAAGCCAGAGGACCGGGGTTCGATTCCCCGGCCGGGTGTAGATATTTGGGTGTGTCTCCTTTGACGTGTAGCCCCTGTTCACCTAGCAGTGAGTAGGTACGGGATGTAAATCGAGGAGTTGTGACCTTGTTGTCCCGGTGTGTGGTGTGTGGCTGGTCTCAGGCCTATCCGAAGATCGGAAATAATGAGCTCTGAGCTCGTTCCGTAGGGTAACGTCTGGCTGTCTCGTCAGAGACTGCAGCAGATCAAACAGTGAAACACACACACACACACACACACACACACACACACACACACACACACACACACACACACACACACACACACACACACACGATGTAGATAGAAGATGAGGAGGAGGAGGAGGAGGAGGAGGAGGAGGAGGAGGAAAGGAAGGAAGGTGATTGGTGAGGTTGTATGAGGAGATGATAAAATTTTGTGGTGACTTATACTACTGGCCGCGTAGGGAAGGAGAAGAAAAGGATCTTATCTCGTGAGTAGTTTTACGACAAGGCGAGCAGGTTTACGGGCCGGCGTAAGGAACTGGCTGGTTAATTGTGGCAAAACAGCCCGCGGAGAGGCGCTGAGGTGGCGGCTGTGCAACACTCCGGCAGCCTTGCTAAGTGGCCCTTCCTCCCTCTTTTCCTAGTGTTTCTTCTTTTCCCTCTCGTCTTCCTCCGTCTTGTATGATATCGTAGCTCCTTCCACACTAGTCTATTCCTAATTGGACGTGAATATCCTTAAGGTTTGCTTTTCTTTGGCTGTCCATGTAATCTTGTGTATGCCTCCTCGTCCTCGTCCTCCTCCTCCTCCTCCTCCTCCTCCTCCTCCTCCTCCTCCTCCTCCTCCTCCTCCTCCTCCTCCTCCTCCTCCTCCTCCTCCTCCTCCTCCTCCTCCTCCTCCTCCTCCTCCTCCTCGTCCTCCTCCTCCTCCTCCTCCTCCTCCTCCTTCTCCTCCTCCTCCTCCTTCTCCTCGTCCTCCTCCTCCTCCTCCTCCTCCTCGTCCTCCTCCTCCTCCTCCTCCTCCTCCTCCTCCTCCTCCTCCTCCTCCTCCTCCTCCTCCTCCTCCTCCTCCTCCTCCTCCTCCTCCTCCTCCTCCTCCTCCTCACACAATTTCCGGTAACCTTAATCTATTTTTTCTAATGAGCAGATATCTACTTTCTTTATATATTTTCTTTTATTAATTTGGTTATAGTATATTCTCCCCCTCTGCCCAACTCCTCGGTATACTGCACACGCGGGCTGCCCTGATTGCGTGCCTTGTAGTACGTATTAAAAGATTATCCTCTGAAAATAATCTCCCATCCAGTATAACATTATTGAAAAAAATGTTGCTCCGGTGTCGTATTTAATGTTGTTTATGCGTCCACATTTATTCAGCCGGGCGATTATTTACGGCAGTGCTTCGTTTTGTTTTGATTTCACGCCACAGATTGGGATTTATTGACTCCCGGCGCTAGTTCGTTGGCTCAAGTTATGCTCCGATGGGTCTGCGCTGTCTATTTGAGTATATCCTTACCTGGTTCCCTCTACCTTCCTCACCTTACTTGCTTGCCTTTACCTTCCCACCTGACTGCTTTCCTTTATTGTAGTATTTTCTTACCTACTTGTGTCTACCTACTTATCTATCTATCCGCCTACCTACTTTCTTTATCTGCCTGTCTACTTGCGTGCCTAC
>NC_059296.1:4622500-4670000 GCF_017591435.1 Portunus trituberculatus
ACACCATCACTAATTCATGTGTTCAGAAGTCCATGAGTTTCTATCTTTCTTTTTCTCCACCTCTCAAGCTTTCTCTCCCTTCCTGCCTTCTTTTCTTTCTCCACCTCTCTTTCTTAATCTTCCTCTTCTTCTTCTTCTCGTTCCTCCTCTTTTTTTTCCTTTCGTCTTCCATTCCTAATTCTCCCCGTCAACCCGTTTTTTTCTTTTTTTTTTTTTTTTGTTTCGCTGTGATTGTTATGAGTTAAATGACTTTCCCAGAGAGAGAGAGAGAGAGAGAGAGAGAGAGAGAGAGAGACATCCATTAGTAATTCGTATCTGTATTCCAACAAGTTTCATTCACACTATTCTTTTTTCCATTCATTGCTTCCTTACGTGCATGACCTGCTTAGTGACTCGTTCAGCGCGTGTCCAGTTACTTCTACATTTGTTTTGACCTTCCTTCTTTCTTTCCACGCGTACTATTACTATTTTTCCCATAGGCGAGGGAGGAGGAGGAGGAGGAGGAGGAGGAGGAGGAGGAGGAGGAGGAGGAGGAGGAGGAGGAGGAGGAGGAGGAGGGAGATAGGTAGGGAGACAGGTAAAAGAGAAGGATTGACAAGGTGAGAGTGAAAAAGAGGGAAGGAGTGGCTGATTTTAAAGTTTGATGTTTGGTATTCCTTGTAAAATATTCTCTCTCTCTCTCTCTCTCTCTCTCTCTCTCTCTCTCTCTCTCTCTCTCCGGGTTGGGTAATCTCATTTCTGCTTATATTTTAAAACATTTTTCGTCTTTCCTACTCTATTTTTATCGAGCGCTTTTTATCCTTCTCTCTCTCTCTCTCTCTCTCTCTCTCTCTCTCTCTCTCTCTCTCTCTCTCTCTCTCTCTCTCTCTCTCTCTCTCTCTCTCCAACACTCCCTTCCTTCTCCCGTCCACTCCCTCTACTCAAGTCTCTCGCGTGGAGGGGAATCTGAGAAACCAGTCACTGGTGCGCCACCCAAGGCCTGAAGGGACGAGCTTTTCGCCTTTTTTCAGGGGAATTTTTGTTATTCATTAGGCCCTTTGCGGTCACCATAGCTGGGCAGGACACGGAAGCCGCAGGGGACCAAAGGATGGATAATGTGGGTGGTGGTGGGGGTGGTGGTGGTGGTGGTAGGATATGTATATATGGTGGTGGTTCTTACTGTGCTGTTGGTGATGTTGGTGGTGATGTTTGTAGTGGTTATCATCATCACCTTTAGCTTGTTGTGGTGTGATGAAAGTTGTGGGAGTATTAGTGATGGTGATGATTGTGGTTGTGGTACTGGTGGTAGTATTAGTAGTGGTGATGATGGTGATGGTGGTGGTAGTGATGGTGCTGGTGGTGGTGTTGACCTTAATCACACCACGGTTACTCTTACTCATTACTTTATTTGTACTGGTGATGCGGTAATTAAAGTAGCAGTGGTGCTGGTGGTGGTGAAGTCACTAGTGGTGATCCTTGTGGTGTTAGGGTTGATGGTGATGGTGTTCATGCTTCCTGTCACTACCATCATAATAATCTTGTGATGGTGATGATGTAGGCTGTAAAATTAGCAGTGGTGATCATGGTGGTGATGTTAGTGGTGGTGTTTATGGTGGTGGTGGTGGTGGTAGTGATAGTGGTAGTGATGGTGGTGATGGTGGTGGTGATTCTGCCTGTCCTCTCCTTCACAAACACTCGCAAGGTCTGGGAGGGAGGGAGGGAGGGAGATTTCGGGTGTGGAGTGTGGGGACAGGGGTGGGTGATGGGGAGCTGGCCTGGCTTACGGAGGGGGGGAGTGGGGATGAGGGAGGAAGAGAGGGAGAGAGGGGGCAACTAAAGTGACGGCTTCCTCTGTTTGTTTTGTGGCCGTCGTGTGTTTTGCTCTCTCTCTCTCTCTCTCTCTCTCTCTCTCTCTCTCTCTCTCTCTCTCTCTCTCTCTCTCTCTCTCTCTCTCTCTCTCTCTCTCTCTTATTTAGAATGCATAATATCTCTATACATATCTTATGTTTCAATTAATTTATATGTATTCCCTCTATACATTTCTTTTTCTATTTTTATGTCTTATTTGTGTGGGTTATTAATTGCCTTTTGCTCCTACATACTAAATAAGTCTTTCTTTAATGTTTATATAAATTGTTGGTGTCATTGAATCTCGTCTCCTTTTTTTTCATAGTGTGTGTGTGGGAAGGGAAAGCATTATTTACGTGTGAACGTTGATGAAGACTCTGCTCGTGGAGAGAGAGAGAGAGAGAGAGAGAGAGAGAGAGAGAGAGAGAGAGAGAGAGGGAGTTAAATTGGCCGTCTCGTATCAGCCTACAGACAATATTTTTATCATTAATAGATTTCCATGTCTCATTTCCTTCCCTTTCACCTCCACTGCCTCTGTCGATTTCTCACACACACACACACACACACACACACACACACACACACACACACACACACACACACACACACACACACACACACACACACACACACACACACACACACACACACACACACACAGGACACACACACACACAGAGCAGAGGTCACCCCGGACGGTGGGCAGCAAGGGCGCTTGTTCTGCCACTGCAGTGTCACCCTCCCTCTCCTCTCTCTCTCTCTCTCTCTCTCTCTCTCTCTCTCTCTCTCTCTCTCTCTCTCTCTCTCTCTCTCTCTCTCTCTCTCTCTCTCTCTCTCTCTCTCTCTCTCTCTCTCTCTCTCTCTCTCTCTCTCTCTCTCTCTCTCTCTTTTCTCTTCATCCCATTCCTTCTTTTCTCTCTGTTCTTTCATTATTTTGTACCGTTAAACTTCTTCTCCTTTTCTCCTCTCTTAATTTTTCTTTATTTTTTTCTTTATTCCTTCCCATTCCTTTCTTTCTCTCTATTTTATTCCTTCCTTTCATTTTTTTTCTTTATTTTGTACATTTAAAGTTTTTTTTCGTATCCTTCCCTTTTTTATTTTCTCTTCTGTTCTCTTTTCCTTTCTTTTAGTTTGCTTTCTTTTTTTCTTTATTATTTTCTTATTTTCGTCTCTCCGATATTTTCTGTTCCCTATCTCTATTCTCTATCGACGTTTTTCTCGATTCTTGATTGTTTTCTCCTTACTATTCTCTCTCTCTCTCTCTCTCTCTCTCTCTCTCTCTCTCTCTCTCTCTCTCTCTCTCTCTCTCTCTCTCTCTCTCTCTCTCTCTCTCTCTCTCTCTCTCTCTCTCTCTCTCTATTCACGAAAATATGTTCTTTCTTTTGCCTTTTCCATTATTTCATCTTTCTTTTTCTATTTTTCCACTTCCTCCTTTACTCTCTATTATTTCTAACTTTTATCTCATTCTTCAGTTTTATTTCTATCTACATTTTCATCATCTCTTTTTCATCCACCATTCCGTCCTCTCACCCTTTTTCCTTTAACCTCCATCCTATCCACCACCACCACCACCACCACCACCACCACCTTCCTCTCTCTGATCTCACGCGGCGTTCTTCTTCAGCATTCTTTCACTCTTGGCCTTTCCCCTCTTCACCCACTGATGCTCCTCTCACCTCTCCCCTTAGCACGTTCTCCTTCTTACGTCCACCCGCCTTGACCACTCGCTTCCCGTCTCCTCAGCTCCATCGAACTCTAACTTACATTTTCTATTGAGTGTTAACCGCTACCTGCTGCCTCACTCCTTCTGTTGTCTATACCTTTAGCTCGTTTTCTCTCGCACCGGCTCCCCTTCACCTGCCCATTAATGTCCTCTTCTTTGCTACCTTCACTTTTCTCTCTCCTCTCTATATGTACTTTGGTCATTTGTGTTTCTGCGATTGCAAGTAGCGAAGGTTATGTATGTGAGTTGAGGTTGAGAAGGAGGAGATGGAGGTGGTGAAGGTGAAGACGAAGATGCAGAAAGATGTTTTAATGAAGGAAAACGGATATTAGGAAGAGTAAAGAATAGATGAGGGAATGGGGAAATAATGTAGAAGAAAGAATAAAATGTGGAGATGAAGGAGGAAGAGGAGGAGAGAGAAGATGAGTGGGAGGAAAATGAGGAGGAGAAGAAGATTAAGAAAAAGAAAAGAGAGGAAGAAGAAGAAGGAGAGTAAGAGACATAGAAAAGAAATATGAAGCTGGAATTGAACTGAGAGAGATAAAACTGGAGAAGAAAAGAAGAATAAGAACCAGATAGAAAGAAAGTAAGGAGAAAATAGGAAGTGATACAGGAGGAAGAAGACAAGGAAGAGAAGTAAGAAGAGAAGGAGGAGGGAGAGGAGGAAGAGGAGGCGCCCTGGGAATGATGTCAGCTCCTTCCGTTGGTTCCGCAGCGTGAGAAGTGAGCGAGGAGCGAGGACCGATTCACCGCCACCTTTAGTGCTCAGGTGCCCGTTTTTTGTCTCCGTTCCCCGCGTAACCCAAACATTTCCCCGTCGGTCAGCGCCACTTCGATGCTTTTTCCCCCTATACTTGCTTACTTACTTTCTTTCTCGTTTCTAATACACACCTATAGAGTCACGCAGCGTTTTCACTCGTTTTTGTTTATTTCTGTAGAGCGGGTGCGTATAATTACTTCCCGTGATTGGATTTTCGTGGGTAATCTCGTCGTGTTGGTCGCTTCTCCGGGTCATCTTCACCCAGACTTCCCCGTCCACTTGTTTACTTGAGTCACGGCGGCGAGAGAGAGAGAGAGAGAGAGAGAGAGAGACAGGGTCATCGCCAGCTTCTGCCAGGTCGCGTACCCCCCACAGGATCGTCCCCGCCGCCGTCACGAGCTTCCTCCCTCCAACATTCCCCTCTCACGGACACCAGACCTCCTCCTGCACCCCAAATCATTCCCCAGACAAGAGCTTCCCTTCTTCTCCCGCGGCATCCTCCCCACTCCCCAGCACGCCTCCGTCCGCCGGAATAGAAGAAATTCGCCGCTCGCTGCACCTCCGAGGAATGAAAACACGCGAGCCAAAGAGAAAAAAAGCTTCCCGGACTCTCACGATCAAATTAATTTTCCGTTTCCCACCGGCGGGTCAGGACTCCCGGGGGCCGCGCCGCCCGCCGTGGCAGGAGAGGAATTAAGAACTTCGCATAATTTAAGTTTTGATTGGGTTTTCAATCCGAGTTGTAGTGTTATTTTTTTTTTTCATCTTCCTTCCTCTTCGTACTCCTCCTCTTTCTCCTCCTTCTCTTCCTCCTCCTCCTTTTCCTCCTCTTGCTCCTTTCCTTTCGGCGTGTAGAGTCTCACGTAACACAGAGAAAGGGTGAAAATTGTTTTGTATCAAATTAACCACGTACTGAAATGAAGGGGTTGCACAAGAAAGACAGACAGACACACACACACACACACACACACACACACACACACACACACACACACACACACACACACACACACACACACACACACACACACACACACACACACACACACACACACACACACACACACACACACACACACACACAGAGAGAGAGAGAGAGAGAGAGAGAGAGAGAGAGAGAGAGAGAGAGAGAGAGAGAGAGAGAGAGAGAGAGAGAGAGAGAGAGAGAGCGCCACAAGATGCAGCTCATAAATTAACCACGCTTGACCTTAACTGTTTGTTATCACGTGCTGCTTGATGCCGGCGTCCACCTCGGAACTATTAAGACTTCAGGGGAGTCAGGACGCTTATTAAGGCATAAACTGAAGAGGACTTGAGCAGAATTACCACCACGCGATACGCCGCCGATGAAAGAGGCTTGCGTCCAGTAACATTCCTCGGCCATGAAAGCAGTAACTAGGGCGATGCTTATCTTGATGTTATCAGACGCAGCATCACTTGTTTCCTGCTTGTGGGGATTTAGTCCGGCATGATTTACTTCACAGACCTGGTGCGTGATGGCTAAGTGATGGCCGCTGAGGAGCGCTGGACTTTGCTTGGCCAGACCTTATGCTGACTGACTGTTCAATGTGCAGAGAGAGAGAGAGAGAGAGAGAGAGAGAGAGAGAGAGAGAGAGAGAGAGAGAGAGAGAGATAAATGCAAATAAGATTAAGAGAAATATAATCAGATGTCTCAGGAGCAAGATTTGAGAAGGGAGTAAATCATAATCTTTCATTAAGACTGACTTGAATGATTGCAGCATCTCTCTTTGCAACACACCGCGCCACCAGGCCTGCATGTCTCATCTCTCTCTCTCTCTCTCTCTCTCTCTCTCTCTCTCTCTCTCTCTCTCTCTCTCTCTGCAGAGAAGACTAGGGACAAGCTTTCAAGTTTTCATTGCTAAAAAGATACAGTTGAGCCAAACATTAGTGGCAAAGATTTCCGGCTTGATTTGTGGCCAGTTTTTGCACATGTGCTGCGGTGTGTTATAGGGGGTTGGGGTCATGAGGCTGCTGCTGCTGCTGCTTGCGTGTAGGACAAGATAGGTCGTGCCGGGTTGATTGGGGGCACACGAGGAGCGCAGCACACACGTGGGGCAGCCGAGCTTTAAGCAAACTGTCTGCATTGCACATGTAAAGCGAGAAGTCTCCGTGGCCAGTTTTTTTTTTTTTTTCGTATCCCCCTCGAGTCGAACTGTGAATGTGCAGGAAAATTTCAAGCTCATTGTCATTATCAGCAGCAGCCATCCGTGCACGAGAGAGAGAGAGAGAGAGAGAGAGAGAGAGAGAGAGAGAGAGAGAGAGAGAGAGAGAGAAAACATCACTTGCTTCCCTTCCATCTCCCTGTTCTTCCTTCGTCTTCCCTTCACCCTCATTCTCCTCGTCCTCCTCCGGTTCCCACGCCTGTGAGTTGGCGCAGCGCTGCCTGGCGATCCTCACCCCTGGGACGCGGTCAGTAAGCAGCATTACATAAACGTTTCCTATTGTGTAGTCTTGGGCGCTCCTAGGTCACACTGTGTACCTAGTTCCAGTCGAGCTGCTCCGCCTCGTCCTGGGTGTGGGAGGAAAGGATGCACTGATCATCTGACTTGTTATTATAATCTCCTTGCGAATATAGTGTCTCGGCCGCTTCCTGTCAAGAAATCTTTGCGAATAGCGAGTTCTGAATAAGATAAATAAGGGAGAGGGAGAAGAAGGGAGTGAGTGTAAAGAATGCATTAAATAGAGTACTGACGGAATAAGAAATTGAGAGCAGAGAGGGAGGGTCAGGGATGAAGGAGGGAAGGACAGACAGGTGGTGGAAGAAGAGAGTGAAGGAGTGTGAGAGTTCTCGGTCGTGAAGATGTGTGTAAAATGTTTGTCTCTGTTATTTGCTGAATGTGAGAATGCTGAGGTCACGAGACTGAGAGAACTAGAGAAAGAACAGATGAAGGAGGAGAGAAAACATAAGGTGTGTGTTTGTGTGTGTGTGTGTGTGTGTGTGTGTGTGTGTGTGTGTGTGTGTGTGTGTGTGTGTGTGTGTGTGTGTGTGAGAGAGAGAGAGAGAAAATATAACAAAAACAGCAAACAGTACATGAAAAGAGTGAACAGTTAGACAGAGAGAGAGAGAGAGAGATGAAAGAGAGAGAGAGAGAGAGAGAGAGAGAGAGAGAGAGAGAGAGAGAGAGAGAGAGAGAGAGAGAGAGAGAGAGAGAGAGAGAGAGAGAGAGAGAGAGAGAGAGAGAGAGAGAGAGAGAGAGAGAGAGAGAGAGAGAGAGAGAGAGAGAGAGAGAGAGAGAGAGAGAGAGAGAGAGAGAGAGAGAGATGATGATAATAAAAAAAAAAAAAGGAAATCAGGGTCGAAACTGGAGACGGCGCTCTGACCTGCGTGATAAGCGAGCGGGAGGAACTGGTCGGCAGCGGGAGTGAGAATCCATGTAAGCGTGAGGGCGCCACACCGGAGCCCATCACTGCCAGGACCTCAAGCGCCGTCCACCAATAATCCGCTCCTTGGCGCCCACGAGCAGGGGAGATAGGAGCGAAATAAAGTGTGAAAAAAGTAGGAAAATTGCGTAGGAAACCAGGAAATCCAGTAAGAGAGAGAGAGAGAGAGAGAGAGAGAGAGAGAGAGAGAGAGAGGATGGTATTTGTAACTCCCTGCATGCTAAGAAAAAATTAAAAACTTGTGAAAGAGGGGGAAGCTGGCCAAGGCAACATAAAATACAAGAAAGACCCACTTGATTGCCAGTTCCCTAAAAGGTTAGTAGAGTTAGCCAAAAGTCTGGGAGAAATGTCTTGAATAGAAAGTTGAAATATGTATCAAAATCGTGCAAAAAAGTATCAAATTGAGTGTTAGCCCCTTCAGTACTGGGACAAATATTTACCATGAGTTTGGGGGATGATAAGACGATTTTATTGACATTAGGAAGGATCTATGGAGGTCGTAAGATTAATGGCAAGAGTCTTCACTATTTTAATCCCCACATAAGATTCCGAAGTTGTAAAAGATCACCAAATAGTAACCAGAATGAAATATGAAAATGTGGCATGGTACTGAGGAGGTTAATAAAATGCTGGACCTTATTTATACTCAGAAAAAGCAGAAATAAACGAGAACATTTATCAAAACAGTGTGGGAGGGAGAAAAACAACAGTTGCAACGAGCCTTAGAGATAACAGAATGCTAGAAGCTGCATATACCTAACCAGTTTGAGAATGTTAGAAACTACACCAGTCTAAATCACCGTTACTAGTACTAAACTTCCTAGAAAGTGACGCCCACTCTACACGAAAACAAGGAGACGAAAAAAAAAGTTGTAGCCATTGATATTTACAAACCTAAAACAACCCTCACTTTCTTTTGCCCTCGAGATTATCATTTTTTGTTCACGTGCAGAAGAGGACAAGCATCGTAGAAGAGTATTCGCTCGGACATATCGTGTGTGTGTGTGTGTGTGTGTGTGTGTGTGTGTGAAAATATAACGAAAACAGCAAACAGTAGATGAAAAGAAAGAACAGTTAGAGAGAGAGAGAGAGAGAGAGAGAGAGAGAGAGAGAGAGAGAGAGAGAGAGAGAGAGAGAGAGAGAGAGAGAGAGAGAGGATAACTAAGGAATTGGACGTTAATTTTGCATTTTATGGATTAGAAAACAACAATAAAAAGCATAATTATAAAGAACATTGCACAATAATAAGAAAAATGAGAACCAACACTAAAGAATCACTAAAGATTATATGCAAAAAAAGGAGAATAACTAGAAAAGATCCAGATTTTCCTAAGGCTTTCCAGTGTGAACCTCCAGGACCCCGCACCCGCCTGGGAAGTGATACCCGTGACCTCAAATAAAAAAGTAAAGAAGATAAAGATAGGAGGGGAGTAAAAAGGGGCGTAGAGGAGGAGGGATATGCGTGGTGGTTTCGTTTTTAAAGTTTTACCGTTTGAACCCTCGACTGCTCTCCCCAAAAGTGAAACCAGGGCGCAGAGAGAGAGAGAGAGAGAGAGAGAGAGAGAGAGAGAGAGAGAGAGAGAGAGGTTTTCTGGTATGTGCTCCTCACTCTCTTCTCCTTTCCCATGAAGAATACATTAAAAAAACATAGAGAACTTCTGATTTGAGGTTATTTTGCCCCACGAACAAATGTCCTTAATAATACTCTTGACTCCTTTAGTTTTCATTGACATGTAAAATTAAGCCAACCGTAAAAGTAGTAGCAACTGATTATTTCTTTTTATTGAGAGATAGGACATAGAACTGCATCAGTCATAAATACACAGTGTGGGTTCTCGTCCTCAACGCCGCTGTTTCTTCTCGTGCAACTAAAAATTGTACTCCCCATAAAAGTACTGTAGTTACCACCTTCAGTCTTCTTTCTTCGAGTCCTACTTTTGCGACGACCAGCCATCCCAAGCATCATATCCCTTGATATCCCACATTACCTCACGGAATGCCACACTCAGGACTTCAGTTATCGCCTCATGCATCTCCATTGACTCTAGATACAAGGTGATAATTGCTGATAACGACACACTCTCTCGCCCAAGCAGTTCTTAGTCGCCTGCTTGATCTTTTTTTACACTCACTCAGCCCTGCAGTTCAATCTTCCACATTTGCCTGCTTGTATTCCCGGCAGGAGAAAGCAGAGCATGTCCGTGATCTGAGCTACGTCTTAGTGACCACCTCTCCTGCAGACAGGTTGAGAATTTTAAGCTGGGTGGGTTTGTGTTTTACCCTCAATACTGCGACATTGGTTGGCTTCTCTCTCTCTCTCTCTCTCTCTCTCTCTCTCTCTCTCTCTCTCTCTCTCTCTCATACAGGCGGTCAAGTTTCTCTATTTTTTCCTGTGTCTCGTGCACAATTCTAGTTCCTTCGTAACTTTTTGGTTTGCCTCGTATTCGAAGTCAAGTTTTTACCCGCTGTGAGTCTTAAGGCAAAAGCTGAGTTCACTTCTTCATGCAAAGCCTTTTTTTTTTTGTACCTCAGGATGACCTTCCGGGTGTCTCCTGCTGCAAGCATGGCGTCGCTTCCTGTGCCTCTGGGCTGCGAGTCAAGAAAGCCAGTATGCTCAGCCTCCAAATGGCCGATGATGACGAAATGTACACAGGATCATAAGGAAGGAGGAACAGAGAGAAGCAAACACGCTGGCTCGGGGGAGTCTGTTTGTGATCAGCTCCACTATCTAATCTGAAGCAAGAGATGTGGAATAGTAAAGGCGAATACTCCTTCAAGAAGACTCGCCGCTGTGACTGTAAATCAAGCAGGTGAAGCTTAACATGACTCCCCAATATTATTATTATTATACAGAAAGCAGAGTTGTTATGCTCCGGTAGATTTACCCTACTCGTAAACTGGTAAGCTCAGTTATAGATATGATTCCTATCTAATGATCAGTATCGTAGATCGCTGAACACGGCTCACCGCTGCGCCGGGTCGACCCGAGACAAGCTACTGCTGCTGTGGTGTTGAAAAGAGAGGAGTGCCGCCTGTGTGGTCCAGATTTCAGATGCGCAGACTTCCCCAGTGCAGAAAGTTAGCATGGTCTGATCCGCGTCACATAAATAGTCTTTTTTTTTTCTAAACATGTTCTGTATCTAAGCTTTTCAGTGGGTGTCCCTGCACGGTGGGGAGGGGGTGGGGATTTTTGGTGGTTTTGAACGTGCTGAAAACTCTTGGATGAACAGAAATCTAGAAATAATATAAAGAATAGAGCTTTAATACCTTTCAGGCCCTCAAAAATACCTCTCTCTCTCTCTCTCTCTCTCTCTCTCTCTCTCTCTCTCTCTCTCTCTCTCTCTCTCTCTCTCTCTCTCTCTCTCTCTCTCTCTCTCTCTCTCTCTCTCTCTCTCTCTCTCTCTCTCTCTCTCTCTCTCTCCACCCGTAACTCTCTCTGGCTTCCTCTCCAGCTGGGCCTCGACTCCCCGCCCACCCAGGAGACCCAGCCGGTGCTTCCCAAACTTTTAATCACTCATACAAGTGGTGAAACTCCCGCACGTGGGGGCCCGCAGTGGAAAGGTGGGCACAGTGGGGGGCGGTCATGGCGCTCTGGTGGTGGTGGTGGTGGTAATAGTAGTAGTAGTAGTAATAGTAGTAGTAGTAGCAGTAGTAGTAGTTGTGATAGTATAATAGTATTCTAGTAGTTATTTTTTTGTATCTGATGTTTAGTTATGTGCAGTTATAGCATAAGTTATTGTCATTGTCTTTATTGTTGTTGTTGTCGTTTGGTGATAGTGGTGGTGGTGGTGGTGGTCGGATTGGTGTTGAGCGGTGAGTGCCAAATCTTGTTTTGAGAGTAAACCGCTATTGAGGTGGTGATAATGCTGTCAACTGGGGATAATGGTGCAGGTGGTGATGATGTCTTGTTGACGCGGTCATGGTATGGTGTGGCTGTAGGTGGCAGTGGTGGTGATGGTGATGTCTGAAGATGATAATGACAGTACTTTTCCGCCGATAATTGTAGTGTTACGTTAGAACTGCAATCACTCTACTCTCTCTCTACTCAGAAAAAGAATACTGAGTCAACCATTAAACCCTTCAGTACCATGACGCGTTTCCATATTCATTCTGCTCTAAAATTTATGTGGGGGATTAAATAGTGAAGACTGTGGCCATTAATCTTCTTACCTCCACAGACTCTTCCTAATGTCAATAAAATTATCTAATCGTGCTCAAATTGTAAGGCAAAAATGTGTATACCAGTACTGAAGGGGGTTGAATTATCGAAGAAACAATATAGTAAGAAGAAGAGAGAGAGGAAGAAGAGAGATGACAGACATGCAAGAAAAAGAGAGAGAGAGAGAGAGAGACTGAGGGAGAGGGAGAAAAACTGAACAGCTGAAGGAATGAACGGCCACCACACCAAACCACACAACAAAATCATAATGTAAACGTCAGTCTGTGTTAGCCTTGACGGGCCTCACTCGCGAGGGTAATTACTATTTTGAAGTTCAGTTATAACCACAATGTATGGGATTTGGTGCAAGGGCTCGGCTGGGATGGGCTGTGCTGGGTTGGGCTGGGTGGGGCTGGGCTGGGCTGGGCTGGGCTTGGAAAGGATGGGGTGGGTAGGGATGGTTGGGGTTGGTTGGGTGTCAGGGGTGAGGAGGCGGAGGGTAGACGGCGGCATGCAGTGGCTAGGTAATAAGCTATTTAAGGAAGGATATGCTGCTGCTTCTCTCTCTCTCTCTCTGTCTGGGAAGGACGTCAGAGGTAATATGTAAGCAATTTAAGGAAAGATATCTCTCTCTCTCTCTCTCTCTCTCTCTCTCTCTCTCTCTCTCTCTCTCTCTCTCTCTCTCTCTCTCTCTCTCTGGGAAGGACGTCAGAGGTAATATGTAAGCAATTTAAGGAAGGATATGCTCTCTCTCTCTCTCTCTCTCTCTCTCTCTCTCTCTCTCTCTCTCTCTCTCTCTCTCTCTCTCTCTCTCTCTCTCTCTCTCTCTCTCTCTCTCTCTCTCTCTCTCTCTCTCTCTCTCTCTCTCTCTCTCTCTCTCTCTCTCTCTCTCTCTCTCTCTCTCTCTCTCTCTCTCTCTCTCTCACAGCGTCAGTGGTCCGTGTTTCATAAGTGGCATTCAGTTACGCGAGTGTCAGTCCCGTGGCGTTTAGGAAGGTAATAGGGGAATACTAATATGATTATATGATTACACTACTTTCCCTCGCGTTTACGGTAAGAAGCGCAGGCGATTTTTTTGCTGGACGGACCTTTAGAGTACGTGAAGCGTTTACCTTTTAATTATTATGGAGCGTATTCCTGCTGCCCTCATCATAACCTCATTCCCTTCATGGCTTTTGGTGAGTAAGTGGCTAGGATGGCTTGCAGGTGGCCAGAGAGAGAGAGGCAGTGATAAAAAAAAAAAATGGGGTAGAGATATTAGCCATTTTTAGTTAATGCATAAAACATTGGATAAAACTCTCATGTCTCGTAACGTTTTAAGGAGCGGGAGTGTCCTTAACAGAATTGGATAAAACTCCCGCAAATTATAAAGATTCCTGACATTTAGTGGAGGAGAATGTAAAAAGATAAACACCCCGTCGCGCCGAATTAAATAAAACCTCCCCCGCCGGACGGACAAACTCAAGCAGCGGCTGCACCAAAAAGAGAAGAAAACAACAGCTACAAAAAATACACCAGAAAATAGTTCATGTTATTGAAAATTGAATGTAACTCGCAACGGAGGAATTTGTTAAAACCTCCAATACAAAAGTCGACTAACGATAATAGTAATAAGAGGAAGAAGATGAGAGAGAGAGAGAGAGAGAGAGAGAGAGAGAGAGAGAGAGAGAGAGAGAGAGAGAGAGTCCTTAGAGGTTCAATTGTGTCTGTGTGATGTGAATGTGTGTGTGTGTGTGTGTGTGTGTGTGTGTGTGTGTGTGTGTGTGTGTGTGTGTGTGTAATTCACCTCGGTGGCCTGCTGGTCACCCAACCAGTCTTCCCCATTACGTAGCGAGCTCAGAGCTCATAGACCGATCTTTGTGTGTGTGTGTGCGTGCGTATATCCTTGCTGCACTGACACCACCATCACCACCACAGGAAACTTGTTGACGCAGGACACCCTTACACCGCTCCACCTGATGCCACTTGCACCGTGCATCGTCGCCAGATACACGCGACGGGAGGCGAGTGGCGGCGTGCATGAGCCGCCACTCGCCGATGTGCTGCGGGCGCCGTGGGAGGCTCCTCTAGGCACCGCGGCATCGATCACGGCAGGGGACGCTATCAGTGGCAGCATCGCACGTAATTGTCGCCAGCACAGTTCACCGCAGCATATCTCAGCGGCAGATAACGAGGCGGGCCTTGTATCGCGGCCATCACTCCTCACTCACTCTTCTCAAATACACACACTCTCTCTCTCTTTCTTTCTTTCTTTCTTTCTTTCTTTCTTTCTTTCTTTCTTTCTCTCTCTCTCTCTCTCTCTCTCTCTCTCTCTCTCTCTCTCTCTCTCTCTCTCTCTCTCTCTCTCTCTCTCTCTCTCTCTCTCATCTTCTCCAGTCTCTCTTCTCCACTTCTCTTTCTTTTTTCATTTTCTCTCTTTTTCGTTTCTTCCTATTCTTTCTTCACACTTTCAATTCCTCTTCACGCCTTTCTATATTTTTTTTCTCTTTCTCTATTTATTGATTTACTTTCTTTTCTCCACACTCTTCCATTTCTCGTTCACGCCTTCCGTTGTGTGTTTTTTTTTTATTTATTTTGATTATCATTATATCTTTCTTGAATTGTTTTCTAATTCAGTTATGCTTTATTCTATTTTTATCTCTCTACATTTTCTCTTACTTGTCTCCTTTCTTCCTTCCTTCCTTCCTTCCTTCCTTTTTTTTTTTCCTGTGCCTTCCTTGCTTCTTTCATTTTACCATCAGAGCTATTCTCCATTTGCCTTCCACTTCTATTTATTTTTCTCTCTCCTTTCCTTTTTTTATTGCTCACTTTTCTTACTTTGTCTCTTTTGTCTGTTCTCCTCCTCCTCCTCCTCCTCCTCCTCCTCCTCCTCCTTCAGGACAGGTTTCTCCAACATGTCAGCTACTTAACCTTTCCTTCATTTCTCCTTTAAACTCCCTCCTCCACTACCCCCCTTCCTTATTCACCTCCTTACCTCCATCGCTGCCCCTCTCCCTCCTCCGCTCCTCCCTATACTTCTCTGCCTGCCTTTTCATCCACGATAGGCATTTCACTCGCCCAGATGAGCTCGCCCCCTGCTGCGGCGGCTTGGCAGGGCTGGGGGACGCAGGATGATGTAGGGGCGGGCTTAAGGGCACACCGAATACCTTTAGGCTGAGCACGCTAGTGAATAAAAGGGAGAAAGTAGCAAAATAAGGAGGAGGACTCGAGAGGGAAATCTGAAACTCCCATCATTTAACGTGGTTGTTTTTTTTTCCTTCCCTTAGTTATGTGTGTGTGTGTGTGTGTGTGTGTGTGTGTGTGTGTGTGTGTGGCATGGATGAGGGAGCTTCAGGGAGTGACGTCAAGGAAGTTTCTCCATTGAGGGTTGAGTTGCGTTGATTCTTAATGTTACGGTGCTGTTCTAAAAGTGTTTTATCAGTTTCCGTGTATTTGAACTCGGTGCGTTTAAGTTGTTATTTTTATCATTATTTTTATCATTCATGTTTTTTTTTTTTCTGATGCAAATATTGACGGTTGAATCTTTAATTGGTACTGCTGAGTGTGTTTTTTCGACTCGACATTTACTCGCTGTTTGCTCTTTCACTTTGATGTACACCCGTGGAAATCTAAAGGATAAATGGTTTCCTTGACATTAAAAGCATCAGGACCTGATTTCTATAGCCCTCGAGGCCTTGATAACTCCCTTCACGGACTTTGATGTGCTCAGAGTATAGCTGCCAAGTGTCCAATTACCTTCCTTCTCCTGCAGGGCCGCTCGCTTCTACCGCCGAATGCCACTGAGGGCGGCCAGGTATCGGCCGCATCTTAGCAGAGAGGCGGGAGGCTGCAGCAGTAAGCTTGTTTGCTAATTAGGCTTCATCCTCCCTCTGAAGCGGCGATCCAAAGCAATCATGCTCAAGGATCATAATTGCTGGCTTGAATATGATTTTATCACACCTGGAGGCGACTCTAAGCTGTGTTGTCAGCATAACGTGGCCTCGAGGACTGTGTTCACCCGCGCAGCTTAACAGCCAAGGCAGCTGTGTAATTATTTCTATTAAGCCTCTCATATCACTTGAAGTGTTTCAAGAAAAGAACTAAATTGGCCTCTGTTTGGGAAGCATTCTCATTCTTGTACTTCTTCTTGTAAGAGGAAGCTAGTGGGTTAGGTTTTTTTTTTCTTTTTTTCTCCTTATACCTTTGGCAACTTTCTTCACTTATAAAAAGAAAAATATTTGCCTCGTGAAAGTCGTGTAAGGACTGTTCTTTATTAAATATTTCCTTTCATGAGTCATCAGGTCAGTGTAGGAGAGGACGAGCCATGCCGGTCTTACCCCACTTGCTGCCTCTCTCGCCTTGCACCTTTCTCTGCCTGAAAGCAGATGTGTGTTTGGGAGATCTGCTACCTGGCGATCACTAGTCGGTACCCTAACAAAATGTAAACCATTTCTATATCTCATCCAAATATTGAAGCGGTCACAGAGCACAGGGTATTGAGGCGGAGGCTGCAAGTGCGAGAATATTCGTGCAAGAAGTGAAGTGAAATCTAAGAGTCATCACGGGGAGTTTAGAATACCGAGACTCATCGCTGCATCCTTAGGGCGTGATGGAGGTGACGGGCGGCCTCCTTCACCAGACAAGCAGGGGAGGAGAGCGCAGCGGCCTCCCACAAGTCAGGTGGTCCTTCATTAGCGTCGCTCTCATCTCCCCCTCACCTCGCGCCCCGTGAATGGGTAATGATGAGTTCTGCTAATTAGTGTTGTGTTTGTATCCTCCAGTAAATCAAGGGTATTGCAAGGACTGGTTTGCCCTCCGCGCCCGCATACTACCTTCCTCTGTTGCTGTTATTTTGTTGTATGTTCTCCGTATCCTGTCCTTTCGTGGTGTCCTCCTGCTCCTCTTTCTCCCTCTTCTCTTCTGATTTCATCGCCCCACGAGGCCCTCCTACTGAGGCTCCAATAAGCTAGACTGAAAGATGTTGTGTGTTTGGTGAAGGGATAACACACACACACACACACACACACACACACACACACACACACACACACACACACACACACACACACACACACACACACACACACACACACACACACACACACACACACGAAATATTTAGCACGTCCATACGCAGACAGGCAGGCATGCAGACAAATAAACCGCTAGAGATAAGTAGTTACACTGTAAATATATGCATAGCAAATTGGGAGGGAAAATGAACCAACATGGATGCACTCAAATACACGTCATACCTACATACATGCATTCTTATATACATATGCGGAATATACATAGAGTTAGACCGAGCGCCCATAAAGTAAAACAAACACGCGAGAGAGAGAGAGAGAGAGAGAGAGAGAGAGAGAGAGAGAGAGAGAGAGAGAGAGAGAGAGAGAGAGCAGGTAGGCAGGCAGGCAGGCAGGAAACGTAGATAACGGAGAGAGTAATAAATTCTCGTCATGTGCAGTTACGCAATGACCTTCTATTCTGCACACGCTTCGCTTAAACCCACCACGACACAACAGATACAAGAACACTCGAGAAATAACGATCCGGCACACACGAGGAGGAGGAGAAGAAGGAGAAGGAGAACGAGAGAGAGAGAGAGAGAGAGAGAGAGAGAGAAGGAAAGGAAGGTACAATTCACTTTACCAGCGACATGTAGACTCAACCTATATAGTCCAGCGAGGTGAATTGAATGAAGCTCAGAGTGAAGGCTTACCTGCAGCACTCAGGGGATAATGATTCAGTCAACAAAAAGCACGAGGCACTGACATGAACTTCCCAAGGCAAGAGGCAAAGATCAACACCGCCAGACACACCGAAAGTAGTTGACAGCGTATGAACTGTTGACTCGGCCACAGTAAACACCATTAATGAAGGCGCTGATCGGGGATACTCTTTCACGGTGCCATAAAGGACCATTGTCAGCCCTTTACGCCACACACACACACACACACACACACACACACACACACACACACACACACACACACACACACACACACACACACACACACACACACACACACACACACACACACACATTGCCATCATCTTATCTACGAGAAAGGAAGATTTAGTTACAGCAAACCTCTCTCTCTCTCTCTCTCTCTCTCTCTCTCTCTCTCTCTCTCTCTCTCTCTCTCTCTCTCTCTCTCTCTCTCTCTCTCTCTCTCTCTCTCTCTCTCTCTAATCCCCTCATTTTCATATGTTTTAATTTTACCAAGCACATTTTTCCTTCCCTCATTCCTCCGTCTCTATTTCTCCTCACATTTATTTTCCTTTTCCTACATTTTAATTTGACTGCATCTTTCCCGTCTTTTCTCTCTCTTCCCTTGCATCTCCTCTATTTTTCCTGCATCCCCTGGTGACATCACGCGCCGCCAGCCTCCCTTGGCCGCGCTCTGACATCACGACCTCTGTAAGAACAAATGATAGGCAAAATATGTCCGAAGAATGATACGAGGAGCAAAACCCAGCGTGATGGATTGCCGGGGCCGTCTCAGGGTATAATTGTTCGTGGAGAGCGACTTCTACACCATTATTTAATTATCTTGTCATGTGGACGTGGGCAGAGATGGGGAAAGATCAAAAAGCGATAATGGCGAGGCAAATTACCACGAGAGAAAAGTCTTGGGCGAGTTGCGGAAAAGAGGGTGCCGCGTGAACCCTGTGTGGCCGGCCGCTGGGCGCTCTGCCTTGCTATGCCTTGTCTTGCTTTGCCTTGCCTTCCCTTCCCGCTGTTCTTATTTTTGTTGTTTTGCTGATGTGGGTTATACTGGTAGTGGTAGTGGTGGTGGTGATGGATGTCGCGTCTTGTTCTGCTCATCCACTTCTTCCTCCTCCGCCTCTTTGCCCGCCTCACTGCCCACCTGCCTGCCTCACTGCCTACCTACAGCCTTTACATTTCCCCGGCAGTATCAAGTCTCCCCGAGCCTCCCGTGACATCGAAGGCTGAGTGAGTTTTTCCAGCATTTTTGTTTCCGCGTCTGACTGGAAACATTGGTGTTGTTGTTCGTTTGGATAATTATGCGTCACGTCACCATTCCTCGCAAGGCACTGAGGGATAATAGTTATGCCCACCTGTGCTTGCGGTAATGAATACTCAAGTAGGCTTTTCATGGAACACCAGGCAGGAATGCAGCGCCGGGGCAGGTTTCTGAACGGTGTCAAATTCAATGACACTGAGTAATGCACTACATATAAGCACTGCATTAAAGACCGCCAATTAGGGAGACTACACTTGGCCGAGGAACGAAAGCATTTAGTATTTGGCCGCCGACACTAATAACACACGCGGTGAGCCTGAGACAAAGCCTGTTGGTGGGGGAGTCTGTTGTGTGGCGGCGTGGGTGATGACTCTACCACACACACACACACACACACACACACACACACACACACACACACACACACACACACACACACACACACACACACACACACACACACACACACACACTTCAACAGCGCATACGGACCCAAGAGCTTTCTATTTTACCCTTACTCTATTTACGGTCCCTAACTCCCCACAGTCGAGGCGTAATCGGTCTTGCGGCAATAGTGGAATGGAATATGTGTCAGGACTAATAATTTGTCCGTCACTCATACGACTTTCACTCACTTACTTTCTCGTGTTTTCTTCCTTCTCGCCTTTCTCGGTCGCCGCCGCTGCTTTTGTTCCTCCGCGTGTAAGGAGCGCTCGGCAAACGTACTCTATCACTACCCCTTTAAAGGTTTTCACCACCACCTCTTGTTGTGCTTGTGCCTCACGTAGAGTACATCGCGTATATACACAACGAAGGCTCCCAGGGCCTTCATGTCTTCTGTTTCTTACTGACTCTACAGATTATGGATGTTAACTTTTATTGACAGATTGATGGTTTCCTATAGTTTATTGATAACACATATTGATGGTTTCTTGTTATTTATTGATATCTGGCAGTTAGTGAAATTTTTGCTTCTCTTAAGGAATGCCATCCACCCACGACAAACTGTTGATATATTTACCTTCCCTTTTTACGCTTAAATGAGTCCATGACGTAAGCCAGTTACTGCTGGCGAGGGTGAGGTGGAATCCTGTTCTGAGAGAGAGAGAGAGAGAGAGAGAGAGAGAGAGAGAGAGAGAGAGAGAGAGAGAGAGAGAGAGACTTCAATCCGTCAGTCAGTAATCCGTATTTGTCGCCAGGTAGTCAGTAAGTGTCAACCACGGGACGGTTTCCTTAAGGGGGGGCTTCCTGTGTCCTCCTTCAGTTGCCCCTCCCTGCCCGACTCAGCGAGGGATGTGTCTCCGTTCTTTCTCTTTAGCTGTTCCCTTTTTCGTGGTGCGGTTCGAGATGCCATAGTCAGCCAGCCAACCAGCCAGCCATTCAGCCAACTAGCCAGCCAACCAACCAACCACTCGTACAAGGACGCTTACAATAGACTACCTTACTCTCCCTACAAAAGTTTGCCCCTTATCTCTCTTCTCGGACGAATTTCAAACACACACACACACACACACTCACACAGTCACACATTCACACAACTTTATACCTCACAAGGTTTATTCAGTTTATTCACATAGCTTGGCCTCTGATCCCGCTGCGACCTCTCAATAGGCAGGGAGAAGGAAGGGTCATTGGTCAGCCAGGTCACCGTTGTTCCTAAATACGTCTTGAGTCTCGGGATCCTTATCGTCTTCGCTTAATCAACTTTTACTTCTCCGGCAAGCATTCCCTCGCGTTGTTTGTTGGCGGGGGGCGAGTGCTTGGTGTCATCTTTATCTCAGCGCCACGCTCTGTCTGTTTGTCCGCCTACCTACCTGTCTGTCCGTCTGTCTGTTTGCCTTGTTTGTTCATCAGCGTTCCTCTCTCTTCAGGGCAGATATGTGCTCTCTCTCTCTCTCTCTCTCTCTCTCTCTCTCTCTCTCTCTCTCTCTCTCTCTCTCTCTCTCTCTCTCTCTCTCTCTCTCTCTCTCTGATACAGGTCTTTGTTTGCGTCAGCCTTTATTGTACTTTCCTTCGGCCTTCATGTTTATTTCCCCCCATCTCCTTCCTCCCTCCTCTCAGATGACATGTAACCTCCATCCCTCGCCTGATTCTTGTGGTCTGTCCTTTCACTCCTCTTCTTCCTCTTGTTCCTCCTCCTCCTCCTCCAGCTCCTTCTCCTCAAGCTTGGTCCGTTCGTCCGTCGTATCAAGTGATTGCTTTTCTCGTCCGTATCTTATCACCTCACGTCGTGTTGATACTCGGATTTTGTTCATTAGGATCCAGTTGTGCAAGAGAGACGTACTCCTGCCCTTCCGTCGCCTTCTGCTCATAAACACTGCATTCTTGGCCCCTCCCGCCCTCCCGCCTTCATGGCTTCCCCCTTCCCGCTGCCGGCCGTAGAATACATCAGGATACATGTCAGGATTATCTTTAAGCATACAACTTGCTTTCCTCCCCGGAGAAACGTGCGTGGTGGAGACCAAACGCTGGCGCTGTTATCGGTGCAAATAAAGAATCCATTTATCCATTGAGCATCAGGTATGAGTTTACGAGCGGCGGGAGAGGCACAGTAAACATGCCTGGGGTGCGCCACCTCAAGTGCGACACAAAAACTTGATTAATCTAAGAGTGCCAAGGTTCCACTCGTATCCATCTGGTGGCTGCAGCGTGGTGACCTTTCCTGGCCGGGGAAGACCGCCTCAGGTCGTATGACATATCTTCAGGTATACGCGAAGGTCAGGCGAGGTCAGCCCACTGGTTGAATCTCTCTTAGCCAAAGAAAGCGTCTGCTGATACCATCTCCCTCCTCTCTTATATTGGCTGCGTGACCCCACAAAGGGCGCGCCAATAGTTGTGGTCGTATTTTTACCCCTGGAAATTCATTTGTTATCTGAAGAGACTTTTTCTGTAATATATATATTTTTTCCTCTCAGACGTGACCCGTTCCCTCGCCACACCTTCCTCCCGTTTGGTGGGTGGGGAGGTGACGAGGATGCAGGCGTTGACGGCCCTTCCTACTGCCACCCCGCCCTTGTCATAACGCACCCTCCTCTATACGCAGTAACTCTAGTGCGGGTAGCATGCAAATGAACAAGTCATGAGTAATGCACTGACACACTTACTCATCCGCAAAGGAGTGAAAAAATTGTTTTGCAACGCTCCGTGTTATAACACACCTGCTTCTTAACAAGGATATTCGTGGCTTAATTCCCAGAGCTCAGTTTAAGGAGCAGCAAGAAGTTGTAGAGCCATTTATCAAGTATTTCCCTGGCTGGTCTTCTTGCCTCGAGGGGACCAGACAACCGCAGCGATTGTCATCAGACCGATTAAGTTCTTTTCCTTAATGGTCGCTCCCCTTTTTCTCCTCCAGTCCCTTCCTACCGTCGCCAGCGAGGCACCATGACCTCGCCGCCTCGCTTCACCGCCTCCCAGCCCGTCACTCTCACTGCACAAGTCACCCGCTACACACACGTCCCCCGCTCCCTTCCTGCCCATCACTCTCTCCATTGTGGATTCTAAAGCAATTAATTTTCGCCCAACTGCAACTGACATGACCTTTCCTTGGTCATTAACCTGAGGTCACGTGGCCGCAGGTCGCACAACACGCGCTCAAGCAGGTCACAAAAAAAAGAAAAAAGGTTCACGCTGGTTGGCTGGACAAAAACATGTGGCGCGTATTACCACACCTGGTTGACTTGACAGTTCTGCTTTGCTTTCAGGCTTTCAGGCTTTCTCTTCGTGGATTTACTGCCGCTTTGGGAGGGGGGGCTGCACTTTTTATGCTGAATCTTTGTATATATATTTTTTATTTCTCCCTCAACACGGTATTTTGCACAATAGGATTCCTCTGCCGTGATGCTAAAATTTTCGAAGGTAAAATTTTTCGAGGGTGAATTTTTGCTTTCCTGCTTCGCTCCACCAGACTTTCCTTTCTTTTGTTGTCTTGACACGTGAATTTTAGCGATTAAATAAAAACCTAAACAAGAAGATGAAACTGAACCGAGCAGACGAACATAAAAGAGAAGAGAAGAAGCTGGGACACTTTACTGTAACGAGCACGAAGAGAAAGATGTATTGAAGGAAAGACTGCTGAAGGAACGGTAGATGATGTGTGGGAAGGGAAAGAAAGGGCTGGACGCTGGGAGGGAATGCAGCTGTGTGTGTGTGTGTGTGTGTGTGTGTGTGTGTGTGTGTGTGTGTGTGTGTGTGTGTGTGTGTGTGTGTCCTCTGCCTCCTCTCCCTCCCCTTCCCTCGGTCCGCCTCTGCGCTCCTGACTTAGTGCCGGGCTTCGTTATATATTGTCCGCTAGATTTAATGTGTTGTCCTTATCTGATGTATGTGTTAAGAAATACCTCGCCCCCGCCGGCACTGGTCGCTACCGTTCACTTGCACTCCCTTGTTTTGTCCCTTTATTCAAATGTCGACCTTAGTTATTCGCTTTTACTTTATTTCAATGCATTTTATGGGTATCAAACGCGTATTTTTGTCCGATTCGGTCAATGACTTGTTGGTAATGGATGTTGTGGTGGTCTGCGGAGAGAGAGAGAGAGAGAGAGAGAGAGAGAGAGAGAGAGAGAGAGAGAGAGAGAGAGAGAGAGAGAGAGACTGTCCTTTCCAAGAAAGATTTTAATGAAATTGTTCGAAGTTCCAGTTATTTTTTTGTTCTTTTATTAGTTACCACCATTAAAGTAAAAACTTAATAATGGTAAAGATGATAATGATAATAATGATAATAATAATAATAATAATAATAATAATAATAACAACAACAATAATGATTATAATAGTAATGCTAATAATAATAATAACAATAATGTTAATAATAATAATAATAATAATAATAATAATAATAATAATAATAATAATAATGATGATAACAATAGAAAGAGTAATAACAATAATAATCTAACCCCGCCACCAACACCACTGTCCATGACAACGTAAACAAAAGTGAGTGTTGATTTATCAAATAATATAAGATTTCCTCGAACCATTAACAAAAATAATATATATACGTTACTTATTAAACTGTGAGGCAGCAGCAGCACCAGCAGCAGCAGCAGCAGCAGCAGCAGCAGCAGCAGCAGCAAGACGCTTCAGACAACAGGACATTTATAATAAAGCTGTAATACCTTAACAGTTCACAGCCGAGATTTCTACATTACTTTCAAGGAAATCATAGGTCTGCTTTCTCTCTCTCTCTCTCTCTCTCTCTCTCTCTCTCTCTCTCTCTCTCTCTCTCTCTCTCTCTCTCTCTCTCTCTCTCTCTCTCTCTCTCTCTCTCTCTCTCTCTCTCTCTCTCTCTCTCTGTGTGTGTGTGTGTGTGTGTGTGTGTGTGTGTGTGTGTGTGTGTGTGTGCGTGCGTAGAGAAAATCTTGACTTGCTTTTCTCATCCTGTTTCATAACTTGTCAGAAGGGAAGTGAGGACTGAAGACGAGGCGTGGCGAGGCATGGCTGGCCTGGCGTGGGCGAGGAGGGGCCGAGCAGGGCGGGGACGTGCTGGGCTGAGGCGGGGCACTGCAGGGACACCAGGAAAGAGTGGCGCCAGGTGGGGGCGGAAATTTGCCTGAGCTGGGTGGGGCGAGGCGTGGCGGGGCGGGGCGGCCAGGGCGGGACGAGGCGGTGTGAGTGAGGAGAGGGATTGATAATGTCATATAAAAAGGCAGCAGACGTAAAGCCATCGGGGAATTGTTCTTGGCTCGGTGGATTGTGACAGAGGAGCTAAAAATATAGTGGGAAGGCTGGATACAATAATAATAATGCTGTAGGAAGCGAGGTGAAGCCAACCCGACTCTCGGACGCGCATCATTATAGGGAGGAAAGTCGCGTCCATTTTCTTGGTTCATCAGTTTTTATTATCATAACAATAAGACAAGTCACAGACGAGGGGGTGAGCCGGGCCTCGTGTTCACTGGTGCATGAACACACGTGGATGAGAAAGAGAGAGAGTATAAGAGAGAGTATAAGTGCGTTTGGCAGAGTTCTCGCATCGCCTCCGTTCTCCCCTTAAGTCTTGGTCGCAGTCTCCACCCTCTCCTCTCAACACAGCACCCAATACTTCTTCATTAGTGATCTCCATTCACCTGTTTACACTTCGCTTTTTATTTGTTTAAAAAATGCCTGACTCATCGTTATCCTGCATTTAAAATTATAAAATAGAGTAGTTTCTTCATGGCTGCTTGTTTTTTTATAGGTTTGTGTTACATCTGCGTCGTGGCCTCGTCCGTTATTACAGCGCGTGATAACAGGCTGTGCCAGGGTGTGGTTTTTCCTCCTGACGAATTGTATTCAAATGAAAAATAGTCCGCCGCTACAACGCTGCGAGTTTGCTTCTGAAATTAGACACTAATGGTTAAAATCATTATTTACCGTCAGCGCCACACGATTCATTTTACTGCCAACGCGACCTCCTGCAGGCGCTTCTGTGGTTGCCGGGGACGTAACGAGTCCGCGGAGAAAATTACGAGTCCGACGTGAAGGAGGAAGAGAACGAGCGTGATGAACGGCGGAGCAGGGAAACTGTCATGGCGTGACGGTGAAAAACAAACATTAAACGGCAAAATGAAGGAGATAGGAGAACGCCTGGTAATACGACGCCTCTGGTGGTGGCAGCTTTTTAATTTTTCTATCCTGCACGCACGACTCTTGAGATGGCGTCCTGTAGGTGGTGCAGGTGTCCCGCCCAGCCCTTGAGGGAGGAAAGTAGGAAATAATGTATCATCCCAAGACATGGCCGGTATCTGTTTGTTAAAGTGTGTTTTTGTAAAATAAATAAAAGACAAGTTTACCTGTTTAATATCTTGACTTTTTGTATAAATGGAAATATCTTATCGCGGCTGCTATTTCTTTATGAGTTTTCCATGCTAAGAGGATTATTATTTTATTGGCTACGTGTTTGCTTGTTTATGTTAGCGATGTTGTACTATTATCATCCATGGTTCCGGGTAAAAGTGGTGGTTAGTCATGTATGTTTATGCGATAAGCCGACACTAAATACTTTAAATGAAAGGCAAGTATTAAAGAATAGTCTAGATTCTAGCAGTATCTATTTGGAGGTACTCAGGAGGGTAGGGAGGCAAGCAGCGAACAAAGCATTGGCTAAACATTATTTTATTTTCCTAGCTCTCCTTGCACTGCCTCATTCTACAATCTCTCCGTTTTTTTTGCCGTACTAGGCGGTACTTGGATGATATTTGATCCTTCCACTCCCTCGTCTTTGAGGTTTTCCCTTCGTCTTGTTCCCTTCACTTCACTGGATCGCTGGTCGGTGCCTCACTCCTTTTCCTTTTAGTCGCCCTCAGCTGGCCCGATAATTACACTCCCTTAAGAACACGTCTCTCACCCGGCACTTAGGCTTGACACACGACCACCGCGTCCAGACCCTGATGCAGGGCTAAGGTGAGGGAGTCCCCAGCGCGTCTTTTGGTCCTCCAGTGACGTTTCATAACCCCGCGGTGAACTGATCGACAGGAGTTTGCTTTGCTTTTGACCCCAAGTGAGAGTTGTTGCTTACGACCTCCTAATTAGGAATCCACGCTGCCTTTGACCTTTGTAGAGAGCTGGTGGTCGCTTGTGGCTGCTGGAGGGCTTGGCGAGCTGCGGGAGGTGCTGATTCAAATGGTAATAATAATAAAACTTTGTTCCTTTCGCTTTCTAATGCACCTGCTTCTTGGGCTCCCGTCACCTGAGTTTATTGGCCCACATTTTTTTTCATATTTTTTTTCTCGGTGTGTTATCTCTAATCCTCTCTTCATCGTAAATCCTTCCAGTTTGGAGGAATAAACAACTGCAGTTAATCCTTAGCCAACGAAGGCAAGAACAGCGTGTCTATGTACTGTAAAGCGCAGGTCAGCTTGATTAGGGATGAATTCGTGTGTGGAATACTCAGTGAGTTGCTTCTTAAACTTGAACACCGGAACGAAAATGGCTGTAGATATTTGTTTTAGGCTTAACGGGTAACGTTGTAAAAAGAAATATTGCGGGTTTCTGTATTCTCATTCATCGTTGAGATTGTGTGATTAGAAAATGAAACTGCAAAAAAGTTTACGAAGCACAAGCCAGCCAATCATAGTGGTTACTTGATAATGAACGGAGAACAGAGGCCTGATGAATGGAGGCAGAGGAAAAAATGCTTGAAAGCAAACATGGTGAGCTTCATCCTACACATTATTGCTAATGAGCCAGAGAGGGGAAGGCCTCTTGTAGTGAATGGTGTAATTCTTTGTCATTGACACAGCTGCGGCTGTATATATATATATATATATATATATATATATATATATATATATATATATATATATATATATATATATATATATATATATATACTCTTTCATAATTATGATCCCTTTCAGCTGGTTCAATATATATCTGCCATGCGTCATAATTTAGAAATGAAAGCAATCATTGCTTATAGAAACCAAATCCAGACATGTATGGAGGAGAAAGTAGTGAATGCATGTACACCGATTTTAATGAGCGCGGTGTTGGGTTCTTTATAATATTGTAGCTGTCCTCCCTGCGCGCCCCTCGACACCGCCGCCGCTGTCGGGAGCAGTGGCCCGTATCTGCTTTGTGATGTTCGACACCTTATTGCTCGCACAAACTATCAAGCCTTCTGACTTACTACCTGTCCTCTGTTTTTACCCTGCAGCTTTGATTGTTTCTTTTGTGTTCTTTATTAGGTTAACGTGGAAGCTCAATAACTTGTGGGATTTACGGCAATCAAGAGTGGGCAGGTGACGTGTGTGACCAGTCGTTAGTGCGTGTTGGTCTCGCCGAGCGAAAGATGGACTGCGGCAGCCGCCTCCGTGTCACTGTAAAGAAAGCCTTGGGGTCGCGTGTGAGAACAGAAGCTCGAAACTCAATGGTCGATAGATATTGATGACCCTTTCACAAAGTCTTAGCATCATCAACCTTCCTTTGCCTACTGTTAAGTATCGTCTACACGTATCGTACACAGCTCTCTTGCCCAATTCAGGACAAATCAGCTTCATGCAGGGCAAGGCTGCATCACACACGACACATCTCCTCACCCAGGACACGTGCTAGTGCATGGGGGCATATTGATGGACGCTGGATACCGTCCCCTGCCAAACACAGTCACCAGGCAGCTACTCACATACTTATGAGGGAAAATTCAGAACAGTATTGCTATTACGGTCCATTACCAGTATCTTATTATATATTATATGAACTCATTGACATGGCAAGGTTTCCGTACATGTAAGTACTAAGCTCGTATGTGTAAGTTTTCGGAAAGTGCAAAGAGTGAAGCTTACAGGTGTGCTCTGGTTATCCGTACTCAGAGCAGCTCTCGGGGGGAGGTGTAGCACTGGATACAAGGGCAGGTGAGGACGTGATGGCAGTGGTAGGTGTGGCGGAAGGAGGAGGAGCAGGAGAAGAGGGCGGAGGACTGGTGGGTGAGTGGGTGGGCGTAGGTCCAGGGAGGAGGAGTTGATGTGAGTAGAAAAGTGCAGGTGTGTTGGGGAGGCAAGTGTGGGTTTGTGCCGCTGGGGTGATGAGTGGGTGTGGAGATGGCGGCAAATTGATATACGTATGATGATGAAGGGATATGGTGGTAAGTGGGTTAACCAGCGGCGAAATCCGAGAGAGAAAACCATGTGCATGGGGAAAAAAGTAGTGGGTGTGGCATGGAGCAGGCGGTGGGCGGCGGAGAAGATGCACCAAGTAGCAGGGAAAATGAAGTGGGCGGACGTGTTGATGGTGTGGGGATTGTTGAGGGTGGAGGCTGGTGTGGTGGTGGTGGTGGTAGTGGTAAAGATGGCCGAGGTAGTGATTGTGGGACTACGAGAAGAGCTTGACCAAGAAGCAGAAGGAAGTGGGTGGACGTGTTGATAGCGCGCAGGTGGTGGGAGTGTGGGTCAGGGTGGTGGTGGAGGTGCGGGTGCATGGCGAGGCTAAGGAAAGAGAGCAAGAGTGGTCGCGGGCAGCAGCAGAACATGAAGTATAGTTCTTGCGTGGAGGTCCTGCATCACACCCGCTGCCTCGGCTCAACTATCAGGCCAACACGTTACTTTTAAATTCAGTTACATATTATTATCTCGACTTTTCGTGTTGTTTGCCGCTAAAGCCTGACAGATACAGTGCGTTGCCTAATATTATGGAAGTGTCTCCTGCCCCGTGGCTGTTCCTGGAAGTCGGGGTCGCACGTAACTATTCTGTACCGAGACAAGATACACGGAAAACACGGCTCCGTTTTTGTCACCTGTCATAATTGAGTGAGTGATTCATATGTTTAAGTTACTGACCTTTGGGTGTCAATGCCCCCTGGTGCTGCTCGGTAAATAATCCGGTCAGACCCTCACCACACGAACGCTTTTCTTCTATTTTACAAACATTGATTTTAGCTTTCATGTATATTCACCATTTTTGAGTCGGTATGTACAGTACCTAGGTATTCGTGAGACGCTCTTGGTAATTGCAGAATCTTACGTACGCATAATTATTTCCTCGCCCAGACGAAATTCATATTTATCAGACACCAACTCTCGTGAACACCTAGAGAGCATAACGCGCCGCACCTTTTCCTGAACGCTCCAAGGTAATATTCAGCAAAACCTGCATCCTGCTCACATTTCACACCTCCTCATCTCTTCCTGCACACTCTGCTCCCCTCCACTCACACCTCACGGCCCTTCCTTCACACTCTAGCACCCATCCTCACACCCCTTCCCTTCCTCCCCACGTTCCTCTAGCCTTCCTACTCCTTTCCTGCCCGTCACATGCCCACGTCACATGCATTAGCACCTGGCCAGCACTCGGCACGCTCACCTCACCTGTAACATTTTCCCGCCCTGCTCCATATATCCTTAGGCTTCTGAGGCAAAATATCTCAAGCACCATCCTTTACCTGCTAATGGTTGGCGGCTTTCTGTTATGTTATTTAAAGACTGACTGTATTATGGCGCCGAGAATTATACACGTTTAATACACACCCAACCAAGTCTTCTCTCTCTCTCTCTCTCTCTCTCTCTCTCTCTCTCTCTCTCTCTCTCTCTCTCTCTCTCTCTCTCCTCTGTATCTGAACTTTTATCTTCCCTGCCGTCACACCTTTTATCGAAGTAGAAACAGACACGTGGTATTAAATTCTACACTCAGTACCTGATCATTTACAGGGGAATTACGATCGATCCCAGCCCTAACCTTGGCGACCTCATTAGCCTCAGGTCGGTTAGGGGGCTGAGAAGGCTTGGGTGAGTGACTCCGCTGGCTGTGTTTGGTGTGTTCTCAGGGAGTCTGTCTGGAGATGACTATAATGAACGGCCGTGCGTGTGAGGGGTGAGGGGCGAGGGGCGTCCTGCTCTCCCTGCTAGTGATCCGAAAATAGAAGGAGAGCTACGTGGTGTGGTCTGCTGAGATGGGAAGGGGTAAAGAGAGAGAGAGAGAGAGAGAGAGAGAGAGAGAGAGAGAGAGAGAGAGAGAGAGAGAGAGAGAGAGAGAGAGAGAGAGAGAGAGAGAGAGTGTGTGTGTGTGTGTGTGTGTGTGTGTGTGTGTGTGTGTGTGTGTGTGTGTGTGTGTGTGTGAGCGCTGTACAGTAACTTGCAGCATGTTATTGGCTCAGGTTTTGGTGTTTTCTCGGGTAAGTGTACGTAGGTTACACGCATTATGTTGCTTTTCTCTCCCTCTCTTATCGATTTTCTCTCCTAATATTTCCGAGGCACGAAAGCAGCAAGGGAAAGTTTGCCTGGTTACGTAAGATACAAGTCACAAGGCCCGGTCGTCAAGGCGGTAAAATACGTAATGCGAATTAATGGTACTGCGGCCTTCCCAAGCGTTAAAACGTTCCCGAACATTTTCCTTCCCCTTGAGACTGAAAATATTTAGCTTCTCCTCTCAGTGCAGACTTGACAAACGTTTGGACATGTCTGAGGTGTTTTAACAGTGACTGCTCTCTGTTTCCTGATCGCTTCCACAGTGTGTCTGTTGTGTAGGTCGCCAGAGGTTTAGCCTCGACCCCTGTCCGGCGGCCGTGTCCCAGAAATCATTCTTGACGCTGTTGAAATAATGGTGCTGATCAAGTTTTTTTTTTGCTCTCTCCTTGTTGATGTGGCTACTCCTCGTCTCCAGTCACATTAATCCTCGAGAGATAAGTTAATGCCTGGTTTAAGATATTGGACACTCTGCTACAGGTTGCACAGAATGGTGTTCTGCATAATAATAGATTTCCAGCGTGTTATTCTTTTGTTTGTCACTCATTTTCCTCTTGGCAGGCAAAAGAAGCTAATGAGGGGTGCCCCACAGCTCGAAGGAACCCCCGTTCTGAGGGCTTTACACAAAGCACCGCAGTGTGCAAACCTTGTTGAGGATTCGCCGGGCACTCACCGCACTGACCCCCTCCACATCATTACGTAGCGCCATTAATTACATGTTTGGCAGCTTTGCTCTAACCTAAAGAAAAAAAAAGCAAAGCATAATATTCTTGCATCAGTAACGGCCATATTGCCAAGGGCGTGATGGAGGAAGGGGGCTGAAAAAAAAAAAAAATTATTGTTGTTGTGAGTCGGCTAGCTGAACCAGCCATCCATTCCGCCCTGTGCTCCCCTGCAGGATTAGTACCTCTGCTGAGACGCTGTCTGTGCCGATAGCATTAATATAAAATACCACATGATAAGCCACTAACACTCGCATCAACGGAGTACTTTTCATAATGACATGTTCACTTTTTTTCCTGCTCCTTGTTGTTGCGGGCCAGCTTAATATAGGTTATCTGATAGCGAGCTCTCACCTGTGTATGTGAGGTGCTAATAAACAGAGTGAGGTGGTCATCAGTCCCTGTGTGTGATGGGGAAATAGTGAAGCTGAGTGTCGGGTGGCGGGGATCAGCCGCTCCGCTCCAGCCTCTCATTCAGCCGCCGGTGAAAGTATGTTGCTGTGATTTATTACATTATACATTGCCTTATCTAAGATCCACTCTCTTGGCTCGCTCGTGTATTTGATCATCTATTTATTTACCCTTTTTTTGTGAAGGGCTTAAGGTTCAATCGGACTGACGAAGAGTGTGTGGCTGGCATCGCGGTGAGGAAGAGGAGCAGGTGCCCGGGAGTCAACACACATCCTGGTCTGAGTTCTGTCTAATCAAAGCGTCATTAATTAACCGCGTCGCCAAACATGGCCACGAATCACCTACAAGCAAATATTTCCTTGGGGGCTGTGTATATATATTTTTTTCATCTCTCTTTCTCCTCACCTAAGCCCTAACATGGTGAGTCTGACCGCCCTCCACCGGCAGTCTGGCAGATGAGAGGGGCGAGGAATTAGCCTGGGTTGCCTCCTAAGCATTCCTGTGGCCGAGGCTGTTGGGGTCAAGTCTTATGATTTTTTCTCCTCGCTTGGAGAAGGTAGTGGAGAGGAAGGCCGCCGCTTCAAGAAGAGATGCAACCTTATGCGTCTTCTTTCCTTTATGAGACATAGCAAATATTACTTTCCATTTGCTCTCAGCCTGGTTGAGTATGAGGCAGCATATTTATTTATTTATTTTCTCTGGTTTTAAAAGCACTGAGCTGCCTTTCGCTCTCGTACTTGAGGCGTGCAGAGATGCGTCCCGTAACCGCGTCGGTAGCATGAGGAGAGCCTTCACCTGCTTGTCAAGAGGATAAATACACTTAGCGCTCCGTGGTATGTAGTAGTAGTGTGTGTGTGTGTGTGTGTGTGTGTGTGTGTGTGTGTGTGTGTGTGTGTGTGTGTGTGTGTGTGTGTGTGTGTGTGTGTGTGTGTGTGTGTGTGTGTGTGTGTGTGTGTGTGTGTGTGTGTGTGTGTGTGTGTGTGTGTGTGTGTGTGTGTGTGTGTATGTTGGAGGCCTCATATTTTGCAGGAGGCATGGAAGTGAGTTGAGGTGATGACGGCGTCCAGGGTTTGTGCAGGTCTGGTCTGGCCGCGGTCACAAGGATGAGAACAGACCTTCAAGACCTGTGATTGTCAGGCGGGAGACAGAGTACAATGATGATAATTTTGAGAAGCCGATTATATCTTATCGAATGAGATACGTATGGACATCTCTCTCTCTCTCTCTCTCTCTCTCTCTCTCTCTCTCTCTCTCTCTCTCTCTCTCTCTCTCTCTCTCTCTCTCTCTCTCTCTCTCTCTCTCTCTCTCTCTCTCATTCTCTGAAGCTGAGATGTAGTGCGAAAAGCAATGATGTAACAAATACCTGTTAATCCTTCCTCGCCGTGAGCCGCTTGATTTATCACCTTTCTACTGCTGCTACCTTGTCCCTACTTCCCGGTTTTTCTCCTTCCCTCCCTGTCACAGGTAATATTATCAACGCCCATCAAACCTCACCATCACTTCTGTAAAAGAAAAAAAGGACATCACCAAAGACAAAAAGAATGACTACGAGATGTATAATCGCCCTAAAGTTACGACAGGAGAAGGTCGTTATCAAGCTGTAGAAAAACAAGCCCTCGCGAGATGTTGGCCGTGTTTACGAGCGATAAAAAGTACAGGCCCAGTTTCGTTTTTCTTCCTGTCCTTCAGAGGAAGCCTAACATTTTATCAAGTCGTCTGGTACTGTCCTGCCTCCGCGTTTCCTTCAGTGTGTTAGTCGCTGCTACCACTCACCTCTTGGACGTCACTCGACACCTCTCTGTTATCAGTCTGCGAAGTTCTTCCCTCCATCTTTCTCGTTTTCTCTCGCAAGCCACGATCGAAGTTTCTTGCTCTGCTGAACTTTTTTTCCGTCCTCCGTCTCTTTCTTTTTCGCTTTCACGCGTATTAACCACTGTCTTCCTGTCTGCCGAAGGTTGTGCTCTCATCAGTTGGACGGAACTCAAATAAACCTGTATTAACTAAGCCGTCGAGAGAGAAGCTAATACCTTGTAATCTCCTCACTTAAAAGACACGTTTTGTAAAGTGAAAGAAAACCACTCAAAGCCTTTTAAGCTCCGGGTATGAAGGTAAAAGTAACTGCCATCAACTTGACATGTAGCCAACTACGGTGTTCCGCGCTAGAGGTTTCTTAAAGGACCTTGGAAGAACACACACACACACACACACACACACACACACACACACACACACACACACACACACACACACACACACACACACACACACACACACACACACACACACACACACACACACGACAGAAACTAAACACTTTATCACGAATAGTTGCAGCTTGACATAAATGTATGCGTTAATTCTCAGATTCATCCCTCTTCGCCACGCCTCGCCACACCTTGAGTCCCTGGCAGACGAGTACTTGTTCCCCACAGGCGTTATGTAGAATGACGCAGATCGCTGTCTAAACAACACCACCACGGGAACACTTGTTCGCTGCCGCCGCAATAGTCGCCGCCGCCGCTGCCCCTCGCCTCTGCCTGGTGGTGGTACACACACACACACACACACACACACACACACACACACACACACACACACACACACACACACACACACACACACACACACACACTTCCTAACGCCTCGCTGTATTCCCGCTGCGTTTTTGTTCGTTTTCCTTAATTGGCATTCCCCAACCTGCCTATCGTATAACTTGGGGCTGTAAATTCACCGTCTGCTTTTGCGCTCAGGCAGGAATATTTCGTCCACGAGCACTAAAGATTTCTGACGAAATTTCAGAACCTTTTCCTCTTCTCCGGCTGTGAAATTGGTAAGACATGATTATGGACACAATTATCGAAAAACTTTAAATCGTTTTGTAATGGCGCTTAATTATTTTTGGGCGAGATACAACATACTGATAACGCGTTTTAAGTTGCTTTTATGTCCGGATGATCGCATTTGGAGACACTAAGGACTTGTTTGTCTCTCCAGGTAATGCTCTTTTTGTGAAGGCTTGGGTCATTTAGTAGCTCGGAGCTCAGGAATCTCGGATAACGGAGGGAATAGAGATTTAGATCCTATTTGCTGGAAGATTCCCGTGTGTGTGTGTGTGTGTGTGTGTGTGTGTGTGTGTGTGTGTGTGTGTGTGTGTGTGTGTGTGTATGTGTGTGCTTGTGCTTATATGTGTGTACGTGTGCGTGAAACAAGACGATTTTGTGAACTTCGTCGCGCGAAAACTGACCGCATTATGTTGGGCATTGGAAAGGGTGTCGTGAGGAGGCATTCGTCCCCCCCGATCCTCAAATGTACAAGGAAAAGCTTGATGTTTTCGTGCAGCAGGAACGTATGATGATATAATGTGAGGCTTGCGTGGCCCTTGGCTCTCTGCCTCTCTGGCTCCGGGGATTTGCATACAATTAGCAACTAAAATGGTAATGAATTTAATCGTGAAATCAAGTTAGTGCGATTTCGCTTATGGACACCTGAACCTGCCTAATGCAAAGACCTACGTACGTATTTACATTGCCATTTGTCATCCTGTAACGAGCATTTCCTCGGCAGCCTCAGCATGTTTGGTGCCTTACCGGAGTTTTCTCGTAGTTTTCTCTCGGTTTTGCTTTTCCCTGCAGCTGTCTGGCGAGTGGCTGGTGAGGCGGCGACTTTGCTTGTAGCCGCCTTCACCTTTGGGCGCCACCTGGCCGGGCCTGACAGGTGGTCTTAGACAACGTAACGGCACATTATTTACCTTGAGTGATTCCTTAATAATTAGCAGTTTTCCCTAAATATTAATCACAAGGTTTTCTTATTGTCTGTGTGTTCTTTCTAGTGTGTCTATTTCCTTATACTTTCTTGTTTATGCACTTTCAAATTTCCATTTTTTTTTCTATTTACCTTTTAGTTTCTTATGTGATATATATTTGAACTAGGTTGACTTTGCACTTGCTTCCTGTAATACCTACTTTAGCATTACGTAAGGCGCACTTCCCTGATAACCTTAGTAGCTGCTGCAACACGTTTCAGACAGGTCTCAAATTGGTCGTGTTTTATGTCACCAAACACGGCAGTTATGTCACCTTGAGAACCTGATAAACCAGTCAGCGGACATTTTTATAATATTGTCAGTGCCCATATCCAGCCGGAGGGAGGAGGAGGAGGAGGAGGAAGAGGAGGAGGAGGAGGAGGAGGAGGAGGAGGAGGAGGAGGAGGAGGAGAGGAGGAGGAGGAGGAGGAGGAGTAGGTGAAGGGGAAGAACCACAAGTCCATTTTGATTACGAATTTAAGAGACACATTAATAGTTTTGCATTATCAACAGTCACACACACACACACACACACACACACACACACACACACACACACACACACACACACACACACACACACACACACACACACACACACACACACACACACACACACACACTTACACACATGTATCGGTAATCGAGGAAAGAGTTAACAACATTTTAATTGTGTAGTGATTCAATGTTTATTCTTTCTCGAGTTTTGTCTTCGTTAGCATTACAAAGACTTGAGAAACATCCACGTCTTAACGCTGCAACGTGAACGACCTCCTCTCTCTCTGTCCAGCATTCACTTCCCATCACTCCTTTTCTCATGAGTAAAGGAAACATTTCTTACCAAAGGGAGTGTGGTAACGTTAGTGTCTCCTTCGCCTACTGAGTTTCATTTGACCTCTAACATAAGCAACCATATATTACCTTGAATTTAACGTATGATCAGACGATTTTATTTACATTATGAAGAGTCCATAGGGGCCACAGTCTTCACTGTTTTAATTCCCACATAAGTTTCTGAAGTTTTATAAAATCAGGCAATAGTTAGCAGAATGAATATGGAAACGTCTCAGTATACTAAAGAGGTTAAGACGTCCAGTACCACCACTACTATTGTCATTAATGTTTATTTTTCTTACATTTTAGTTTTGTTTTTATTATAGCAACACTATTTACATTAAGAATTTTTTTTTCCTATTGTATCTATTCACCAATGTTCTATCAAGCTTTTCTTTATTTTATAACCTGAAAGTCTACATTCATCTTTTTAAACGCTTATGACTAAGTTGAATTTTCTTTACGTACTTAGGTCAGTAAACATGTTCATCTCAAATTGACAGCCACCATCACCACCACCGCTACTGTTACGACCACCACCATCACCACCTCCACCATCAGTCAGAAGTGTTGACGTTGGAAGATAGAGAGAAGTAACAAAACAAGAGGCGCTGTCGTCACCTATTTGGCATTATCTCGCTCAGTAATGTTTCTCTCAGTCAACCTCTAGGGTCTTCCTGCTCAGAGAGAGAGAGAGAGAGAGAGAGAGAGAGAGAGAGAGAGAGAGAGAGAGAGAGAGAGAGAGAGGTGGATGTTTGCTAGGCTGGTCAGTATAAGTGCACGTCTGAAATTGCTGTCAAAATTCTGCTTTCCTGCTTCGCTCCCACTCATCCTGTTTGGTACATCCTGTATACTACTCATATATTGTCTGAGGGTTGTTTCTCTCCTTCCAACATACTTCTCCTGGGAAATCCTGGGTATACTTAGTGAACACTGCATCTCCATTCCCACCTATCCAACATTCTCCACCCACCACCACCACCACCACCACCACCACCACCACCACCACCACCACCACCACCACCACCACCATCATCATCATTGTTTTCTGCTATCAACAGCAACGCCGGCAACGCCTTTCGTTCATGGTACTTTGGTGCATCCTCATTTTGAGAGAGAGAGAGAGAGAGAGAGAGAGAGAGAGAGAGAGAGAGAGAGAGAGAGAGAGAGAGAGAGAGAGAGAGAGAGAGCATGTTTTCCAAGGCTAACAGGCTTCTGTTTACGCGATTATAATTTGAAATTTGTCAGTATTCATTAAGCCAGCGAAACACGGCGGCACAAGTGATTACAGGAGTGTACAGTCGTGGCAATCATGATATCCAAGCCAAGACGTCAACATTTATGAAATTTATGAAGTTGTCCTTGGCTTAAAAGGTCACTCCGATAGATACGTATAGATTGCTGAATGTGTTTTTATATTTTACATTGGTAAAGATTAAATGATGGTGACTCATATATACGTACTCTGGAAATATACTCATTTTCCTTGAGTTAAATATTTACTAGGTGAAGAACACATCCATTGCAGTGACAGTTCAATCAGTATAATGACTGCTTCTCTTCTCGCCAGGACAGTGACTTGAGTCCTCAGCAAGCCTGTGTTTCCCTTTTATGTCCCTGGCTCCTGGCACCTTCCATGCGTGGAGGACGCGAGGTCAAGGGGAATGTCAAGACTAATATTCCTGTTTGTTCCCTAGATCCGCGCGACACCTGGCGACGGAGAACATACATTAAGTCTCCATAATAATATACATTTACTCCATGGTGTCATCGCGTCGTCAGGTGGATGTTTTGTTGACTTACGTCGACACGTTTATTGCTTTTCAGCACCTTTGGCTGCAACAATACTCTGTAAAAGGGAAATGAAACAGTAGGAAGGTATTTTATTTTGACTGTTTTATTTATTTCTTTTTAGTATAAGGGACTATTAGATAAAGTGGGTCTCGCCTTAAGCGGCGGCGGTCCTGGGTCGTAAATCAGTACGCCACCGATGCCCACGCCGCGGCCTGCCTGCCTCGACCGGACCATTTTGCATTAAATTGCTTTATGTAAATTTTAGGCAGCGAGTGAGTAATAGGGCAACAAATGGTTTACGAGATACATTATAAGCGTCGTAAAGCGCCTGTATCCCTAATCTGGCCTCACTAAGCACCAGTTAAATTTGCTGCTTTCGGAAAACAACACGTACGGTAAATGTGTGCCTTTGTTTACTATCAGTTTATGATTTACTGTTGCATGTTTTGCCGCACGACATTATCTGCTCAAGTGATGGAGACGCCCCGGCCTGCTCCCAACGTGGCCAATACGTCCCTGCCTCGCGCCGCGTCATTGTGAGAAAAAAATGACCAACTGAAATATAAGAATCCAACTCTCCGTCCGACCGTAAAAACTCCCTAGATCCGGTCCTGGAAGTGCGGGGGTCGGTGGTCTTGCTCGCCGAGAAACATGACTATAAAGTGTGTGATATGTTCATCATGGCAACGCTGTGTCCTTTTACAGGTTCACTTAACCCAAAAGTGTAAGCAACAAGCCACAACAAGCCAGTGCCAAGGGTGAGCACGATGACCGCTGCGCTGAGGGACCGAGAGTGGAGTTTGTGGGATGTTTCCGGGCCAGAGTGGGATGAGAGGGCTGTTTGTGGGTCATGGTGGGAATGAGAGGAGTGCGTGTGTGAGTGTGGCTAGAATGGCAGGGAGATGCTGTCTGTGTGCCGGAATTGGAGTGAAAGGGTTGTACGTGTGTGGTCAATGATGAGAGAGCTTTATGTTGCCTTGATTAATTAATGATAGCGTAGCTGAATGATAGAGATGGAGCAATCGGTGCATGTAGACCAGGACAGAGAGAAAAATAGTGTTTTCTGGTGGAGAGGGATAGAAAGATGGCTATTTGTAGGCCAGAGAAAGGAGTAAAGCTACTGTACGGGAGCGTTATTTAGTGAGAGTATTGTCTGTGAATCTAGTCAGGAGAAAGCTGGATGTTTATTGGCCAGAGTGAGGGAGAAAGGTATGAGTGGTGCAAGGGAGTGCAGCGCGAGGGCAGGGGCTAGTCATGGCTGTCTGACGCGCTGGTCATCCGTGGTCAGTGCCTGGTGGTGGGCGGCGAGTCTTCCCCGCGGGTCGGCCAGCAGGGGTGGCCGAGGTCAGTCTCGGAAAGGTCAGAGTGACACGTAAGCGCTGAGTCGGAACTTTCTTAAGTTTGTGTACATCCTTCTCCGCGCTGCGGGTCGGTGCGCTGCCCCTCGGTGCTGTGCCTCGGGCTGACATTTCACATTATCTAGCCTAGTGCTCTGAGCGCAGACTGAGAGACTCTATTGTCTTCCGATGGTAACTGAAAAATTAATTGCTTATTTACCCCATTTACTGTTAGTCGCTGATGGTATCTAAGGCGCGCAGGCTTATGAATATCCTGTGTACAGGTTGTGTTCTCAAGGTAAGGTATTGCTGCAGGGGGCCAGTGTGTGGCAGGAACGCAAGACGGGGGCATTAATTCTCCAGGGACGATTTGGCAAAGTTAACTCTGCAAAATTTTGCCGTCGGAACCCAACACTTGATTAGCGACTCTCATGGGCAACAGTCTTGTAAATATTTTGTATTACGTAATTACATATCAGTCAAGCTTTCCTGAATCATGACACGAGGCATACCTGACTTTTTCGTTGTTCTAGCTTCCAGTGTCTTGCTCTAAACGCTCCTCAGCGCCCATCATAAAGGCCACAGCACACACATACACACACACACACACACACACACACACACACACACACACACACACACACACACACACACACACACACACACACACACACACACACACACACACACACACACACACACACACACACACACACACACACACACACACACACACACACACACACACACACACACACACACACACACACACACACACACACACACACACACACACACACACACTGTGGATGCCGCTGCAGCCGCCCCCCTGGGCTACCCGCCTGTGAAAACAATGTAATTATTTCTTACATACCTGAGGTCGGCGGCGCGCCATCTTTGATCTTTCAATGCTTGCTTCGACCTTTACTCCGCTGCCTCGTTCTCTTCCCCACCCTGACACTCTCTCACCCTCGCTTGCTTGGGCTTTTTATTGGCCAATGATTACGTCCAGACTTTTCACTGGACTGGCCATTAAATCTTGTTGCACGAGCCACAAGTTCAGCTCATCAGGTTAAGTGTACAGTTCCAGATCGCGATAATCCATAAGAGGATTAGATGACGAGGATCTGCCGAGGAATCTTGAAAGAAACAACAAAAGGAGCAAAAAAGAAGAGAAACGTGATGCTCCCAAAACTGACACTTCACGCACTGCTTGTATCATTTATTTTTTTATGCAGCTGTCAGAGCCGGTCTGGAGGTGAGGCGGCGGGGCTCTGCTTTAGCCTCCTGAAAGGTTGTCGGGGAGAGACTATTGGTGTTCGATTCGTTCTGGAGGGTCGCTAAGGGACAGCCATATGGTTCCGAGCCTTTGGAGCGTTGCCGGCTCTCCACAGTCACGCACTCTTGCCTTTGCTCGGCGATTCGCAATGCCCCACTGGCTCTCCTAATGCTGACTCTTTATGGGAAGGAATCGCCGGCCAGATGGGGCCCCCGGCAGTGTGCTTCACGGTAGATATCAGGAAGTAGGAAATTTGCTACACTGGATGATCGGTGTAAGATTTTTTTATTTTATTTTGCCGCAGATTTCGTTAAAGTGCCTTGTCCTTGAAGCGCGAAATAACGGTGGTCAGCCAAGTTTAAGTAAACGAAGATTAGAGCAAAGAATGTGTGGAACTAAATTATGAGCGTTGTTCTGTGTTTACTTCAAATATTTCCAACTGGCTGGAGGCGCAGGCGACGCAACTTTTACGGAGTTGAGGTTCCTAAACACACACAGCGTCACTCCGGCCACGACCTTTTGTGTTTGTGGAGCGAGTTTACAAAGACTTGTGTTACTGTTCTAATAAAACCTCATCACCCTATTCACACAGCACCTCTGACTGGACGAAGAATAGCGGGAGGGAAGCGGCAGGCTTGATCGATGGCTTGCATCAGACAAAGCTTAATATCTCGTTATTCATAACCACACACCAACACCGCCGACCTTTGTTGACTGTAAGCGAGGGGCAAAAAGGGCTCATTAAATCTCTTGTATGTGCTGGTATCAGATACATGAGTCCCCTACGTGTGTGTGGTGTTCATTTATAATCCTGTGGAGCCACGATGCAGGGAAACGGATGAATCATTGCGATGACAGTGTGGGTTTGGCCTGTGTTATGGTCGAGCCGGCCCACCGCGGGACACCCTCACCCAGCTGCCGCACACCCGCACTCCCTCCCTCACTGTCCTCCTCCCGATTTTCTTCTTCCTCCTCCTCCTCCTCCTCCTCCTCCTCCTCCTCCTCCTCCTCCTCCTCCTCCTCCTCCTCATCTTCTTCTTCTTCATCCCATCCCCCCGCTCTTATCTTCCCTGTCCGCCAGGTAGTACTCCATTTCACGCTAAAGACATTACAGAATTTCTTAAGTATAAGGGCAAGTCCTCCCTGACAATTTCTGCAAGCAAAGCAAAGCGACGATAACCAAAAGAGGCGACGCTGATTATCATAAAGGCAATAGAAATGTCGGCTGTGTTATTTGATGAGCAAACATTGCTAGCCAATGTGCGTCACTGAGGATGACCTCGCGACCCCAAGGTGGCCGAGGGGACCGTTCAGACCATCTTCCAAGGGCGGCCCGCCGGGACAGGGCAATCAATGCTGGAACAGTTGAACTCCTGAGGAGAAGAGAAGGATAAGATAGTCATAGCTACTAATTTCCCTCTCTGCGTACAAGTAGTTGTTGGTGTTGTGAGTGATGCGTTATAATGATGGTAATGAGTAATTGTGCATTACATGGCTAACTTCATTACTGCGTAAAAGAGTAAACTCTGTGCTTCTTTGTGCTGCGTCTCCTCTGCCGCCGCCGCTGCCATCACTGTCATGTTTCTGTCCAGGGCGCAGGTGCCACTACCTGGTCTCTGATAGACGGCAGCGGTAAATAGAAAACCACCACAAATAACAGAGCCTTTAATTAAATCGGCGCCTTATGTGGGCTTTTATTCGCTGAGAGGTAGGTGGGGGGGTTGGGAGGGTTGGGAAGCGGTGGGTGAATACCACATTGAAACATTTGGCCCATAGGGGTCATGTTTCAGCAGACAGACGTTCAGTAAAACGTTGGCAACAAAGGCAGCCGTCACTCCTTGACAGAGAGGAACCATCGGCAGTCTTTGCTGAAGGCCTCCCTTGTGACGATCATAAATTATATACTTTTAGCGGATGGGTGACGCGCGTCCTCTGGAGGATTGCGCCGCTCCACTGCCAACACAACCGCGCCACTCTGGCGTGGTACTCAAAGGCTGAAATCCTCATAACGAAGGGTCAGCCTATGCCGACGGGGTCACGTCATTGTAATCAAGGGGTTAAACCATCAGAAAGAAATGGCTGTGTCACTGATCAGAGGATGGGAGGCAGGGAGGGAATGTGTGTGTGTGTGTGTGTGTGTGTGTGTGTGTGTGTGTGTGTGTGTGTGTGTGTGTGTGTACGTGCGTGCATATAAGAAGGATCTAGCCACAGGATCGCGGCCGCCTGTCGGTCTGGCTACCTTTCTCTCTTTTGGTGTGCGCGTCTTTCCTCGTGCGTGTTAGCAGCGTGCTTGTTGCCTTAAGCCTCCTCAGCTACCGTCATGAGCCTGATGGTCGATGCTGATGTGCGCCGCCTCGCCGTAATAATGCTGCAGTGTAACACTACTTAGTTCTGCAATAGCTTGTTGGCATTACTATGTTTGGCGGGATTGAAGCAGTCTTCAAACCTTATCGGGCGGGAGTTCCTTAGCGAGGATTCCTCATTTGGTGTCCTTAAGATCGCTCAGGTATTGGAGATCGATGGCCAGTATTAAGTTGTCGCCTCCACTGGCACTCCCCTTCCTCATCTGCTGAACCGTCCACCTCACACCCACTGGACCGGTTCCATGCTGGGATTCCGAAGACCCTGTTATTTTTTTACTTTTTCCCCCTTTCTTTTTGTTTTTTTGTTTTGTTGAGGCCAGAAGGTCAGGTCACCAGGTCAAGCACGAAGACGCCGCCTGACCGGAGGGGATGAGGGTCACTGCACATCGACCCGACTGTCAAGGTGCGTTATTGAGCCAGGACGAAGGTTCCTCCTCTGCCAGTGCTGCGTCAGGACACGCTTAACTTGGCGTGCATGGCCGGTATGCTGCCGCTCAAAATACCTGAGATATAGATTAACCTTATCAGTTAGGTTGAACGCGCTAGACTCTCTCTCTCTCTCTCTCTCTCTCTCTCTCTCTCTCTCTCTCTCTCTCTCTCTCTCTCTCTCTCTCTCTCTCTCTCTCTCTCTCTCTCTCTCTCTCTCTCTCTCTCTCTCTCTCTCTCTCTCTCTCTCTCTCTCTCTCTCTCTCTCTCTCTCTCTCTCTCTCTCTAACAATACTTTCAGCAATAGTGTGTGACGTTAATATTTATTGATGGATGGGAAACGAAACCGAGTCTGTAATGGTTCTGTGTATCCAGTCTGATTGGATTACTGTGCGTGTCAATTTAAGGTTTTTGCGCGACACATCGTGCTTGTCGTTCCCAAGGCCGCCGCGTCGCCCCAGGAGAGTGGTGATTTCTCTTGATTAAAGATTGCGAGGCGGCGCGCGTCAAGAAGTGGAAACAGCGTAACACGGTGACGAGTTGATGTGGTTACGTTGCATTGGTTCTTGTTATACTGTAGGCATTCTCTGAGATTCGTGAACTTTTTTTTTCATTTTTTCTTCAATTTTCTAAGAGCCATTATTTTTTTTAAGTACATTTCTTATCCCCTAAATAAGAAGTAATTTTTTTTTCAGTAAATACTTTAAACATGAACTTCTATTCCTATTTCATAATCTTCGATCATTGTGAATAAAGTGACTTCTATTTATAACACACTGATCACACAGAACGATATTTTGACACAATTCTACGTGTCTTTGCACATACTTGTATTATTAAATCGACATAACACCTTATTTGAACGACACAAACCTATCACGAACTGCACTCCAAGACGCAATTTGATCGTTCATCAGCACGCGAAAGGGGATCATTACCTCTCCATCACCAACACCACCACCATCATCACCATTAACACACCCACAACTACCGCGATAAATCAAGCTACCACATCATTGCCCAATTCAGCGTGAAGTTCTCACACTGTAGGAAGTCGTCATTTAGCAGAATAAGGAAGCGCACCTGACCGTGGTGGGCTTGGGTGCTGCTGAATCTGAGGTCCGTATTCAGAAACGCTTTACTCCCTCACTCTGACTATTTCCCAAGGCCACATAAATGTTTAGCAGAGTTCTCAGGAATGTTTCTCCAGTTAATAATGTAAAAATCCTGTCAATCCGCCTCTAGAACAGTAAAATAATTCTTAAAAACTCGCGTGAATTTAGATAATCCGTATTCAGAAACGCTATGCTCTCTCACCACGACAATTTTCCAGGGCCACATGAATGATTAGCGGGGTTCTCAGGAATGTTTCTCCTCTTAGTAATATAGAAATAATGTCAATCTATCTCTACAACAATAAAAAAAAAAAAACACCTTAAAAACTCGTGCGAATTTAGATGAAGCGTTTGAAGTGTTTGAGAATACGAGCTAACCGTTGCCAGTTAGCCCTATCACCAGCTGTACTCGAGTGTGTATATACTCTTACCGTCACGTGTAGCTTCATCATCAGTGTAATACAAACGTGATTGGAGTCTGGGAGGGTTTCCTTTTTTATGTTCTTTTTTTATGTTCTTTTGTTTTCGCGTCTAAATCTTGTTTTCTGCCTCTCCTCCTTTTCTTCTTTTTTTTTTTTTTCTTTTCTTGTGTTTTCTGCTGACCTTAACCTCTTTAATTCGCCGTGTTGTGTTTTGTATGTCTTCATTCTTTTTCCTTCCATTTCTCTTCCCACGGAGTCTTATCCTGTGTTCCTTCCCATTTCTTCTATTTTTTTTTATCTTTCTCAATCTTTTCTTAATTCTTTTCTGTTCTTCAGTTACACCCTCCTCCTAATTAAGCTCTCTCTCTCTCTCTCTCTCTCTCTCTCTCTCTCTCTCTCTCTCTCTCTCTCTCTCTCTCTCTCTCTCTCTCTCTCTCTCTCTCTCTCTCTCTCTCTCTCTCTCTCTCTCTCTCTCTCATTCTGAAATCTCTTTAATTATTTACTTTCCTCCTGCCTCTCATCCTTCCTCCACTTCAAACCTTCATTCTTGCCACTTATTTTGTCTCACTCTCCTTCACGTACTCAGCTTTTTCCCTGACTCTGCGTCCCGAGAGCCACTCCTTGATGCGTCCTCGAGGGTCAAATCTCGCCAACTTCCACGCCTCTTGCTCCTTCTCTCGGGAATCTTATCGTCTAGGCATTAGTAATTTTTGTTACTTTGCTCACGGGAGAGGCTCGAATGACAGGATAAGAAGGACTCAAGTATGGTCTTTGCACATACAGAATGATGGCTCTTTATTATTCGCTCTGCCTTCGTGGTTTAGGGCAACAACTCTTGAAGAATTAATATTTTTGGGGAAGTATTTACGTGCTGCGTTTCTTCCCAGGAAAGGCCGTGGTGTTACCATCTCACCTTCCCTGCTTGTCTTATTGTGTGTTGCATTTTACGAGGGCCGCTAGTGAGAAACCAGAGGGTGTTAACTGTCTTCTTTGCATACTTGTAGGCGGCAGACTGGAGTTCAAGGCCCAGGGTGGCGATATTCCCTTGTCTTTGTGTTGGTAATGAGCAGTGAAGCGTGAGGCAAGGAGCAGGAGGGAGCCTGACGGAGGACCTCTTGACTCCAGCCTCTCAGGTGTCTTTTTTGTATGTTCTGTGTTGGGTTCAATATATATGAAGTTTTTTGCTTAGTTCTCTCATAAACCTTGTGTAGTCTAATACATAAATACATTGGCTTGAATAGAATTAGCACTAAGTCTGATCATGAAGTTCTATTTACATAATTGTTATTTATTTATCTTGTACACTTTTATGATAGAATGAGGAAGCTGCATGAAAGAAAGTTTTTTAAAGGAAGCATAATATCCTTCCCCAGTTATCACCGGGAATGGACCGTACACAGCATCGGCACTGTCAGCCAAAAACAGATTATTAGAAGGGTCGTCGACGCGCAGCACGACGCGTTATCGCGCCACCGACCATCAGAGTGATCGATCTTGTGGACGTCCGCCGCTCTCTCTCCCACCAACCGATTTCCCGCGAAAAAACAACAAAATCTTACCTTCCGCCGCACGACCACACACTCGCCCTGCACGCCACGCCGCCCGCGCAGCACGACCGAGTAAGGCAGCGAGAATGAGTTTGCTCGGAAGCCTGGATAATTAACGCCGTCAGTTCCCGCAGGAGGCAGGCGCTCCCGCCAAACACACCAGTAAGGTGGGGCCTGCCATGCCGCTTTACCAGACTGTCTTTGGCCAAGTAAAATTTGGAGATTTCTATGCTGAGCAAATAGTGATTCGCAGGTTGTTCCCCAGCCGTTAACTGAAGATTCATTGAGATTGATCACAGTTCCTAATGACAATCAGTGCTACATTCAGGGGATAAAGAATTGCAGTGGCCACGGCCCATCTTGGTGCTGCCTTGTATGGTGCGGTGCGGGCATGGCTGGTCAGGGAGGCTAGTGTTCCGATGATGTTCTTCTTGCATGTGTCTTCTCATCTTCCTTACTTGTTCTCAGATGTTTTCATTTTTTTTCTCTCCCAGTTGATACTGTCTTATGACCCTTTTTTATTTTCCGTCTGGTGTGTATTATCATGAGCTGTGGACTTAATGAAAGTTGCGCGAGTAGAGGTCTGATAAGTCCGAGATATAAGACAGACGTGTGCAGTATTTGTGCTCTCATAATCTCCGGGACAGCATGCAGCATGGCGGCGCAGTGACAGCATCTGGCTGCGTGTTTGTTACAAATAGTGGCAGGGAGTTTAGGCGGGACGAGAGGGGAGTCACTGGCAAGCCACAAATACTGGGCGATGTTTTGACAAGGGCAAGTGTTGTGATAGTGGCAGGCGGGGACGGCGGCTAAAACTTGCTCGCCGTGCTCGGGCGTGTCGGTATTTTTGTAGAGTTTCTAATGTTGTATTGCATTTTTTGTGTCCATAACTGTCAGTTTTTCAGTCTTCATCCGCTAAATGTTACATGGACCGCCATTAAGACTTGTG
>NC_059296.1:4677500-4685000 GCF_017591435.1 Portunus trituberculatus
GTTCCTGGAGACCACAGGGAGCATTCACTTCCTCATTATATTTTCTAAAGAGAAAGAAAGAGAAAGATGTGTTCATGGTTCGAGAAATTGTCTTAATGACCCAAATTGTTCTTTCTTGCAGGTAGGTGGTCGACTTTCGTGACTGGCAGGGCGGAGTCTTGCACACCTGTCGTGACGGAAGGTGGGTGAGGGCGACCACCGTGTCCGATTCGCCTCATAAATGACGCAAGTTCCCTGCCAACACTGGCCTCCTTAAATCCCACTAGTCGCCTTCCTTGGTCAATTTTCCTGCCTTCCAGCTGCTCCTTCCTTTGATCTCATATATTCTCTCTACTTAAGTGTACTTTTATTGGCTTCGTGCCCTTTATTCAGCTTGTTTCATTAATAGCAATTTTCTTTTGAATGTTTGTCTCTGTTCTTCCGTTTTTCCTTTGGTTCGTACATTTTTTTTCTTTTTATTACCATATTTATTTTTTGCTGTTAATATTTTTACTCAATATGTTGTCTATTATTTCATCATTGCTTCGCCATGTATCAACTTTTCTTATTAGATAGACATAATGTGTGTCCTTGTTTTGTTATTTGTATGTATTTTTTCTCCATCTACATAATATCCTCGTTGTTTCCTGCTTGCCGCTTCCCTGACAGTGTAAAAGACTCACGTTCAGAACAGAGGTAGCCGCAAGATTTTAGAAGGGAGTCTGTAAATCTTAGGCGTTCCGTGAGCTGAATCCTTAGCAATGACAATGTAACCATTCGTATGAGCTGTACCTCTGCCAGGGAATGATGGCTTTAGTGCTCATTGAATCTGAAGTGAATGTAGATGTAGAGAGGCAAATACGGACCACGCAAAGGAGAGAGTCAACTGTGGGAAGTTTAGCTAAGAATGTGTCTAAACCGTCGAGATTGTAGCGAGAGTCTGAGCCTGTAGGGTCCGAGTTGGTAGTGGTGGTGGCGGTGCCGGTGGTGGTCCTCACAGGCTGTCAACAGATGGTGCGTTGTTTGTTGTCCAGCCGCGACGACTGACAGATGACGCGGCGCTCGGTCCCTCCCTCACGCACCTCGCTCACTCAGGCGTGAAACTCCCGACGGCTGTGTCAAACCAAAACCGCCACTGGGGACACGTTCACAAAGTCGTAGGGGATGATTTTTCTTTTCACTCTTTTTAATACCGTCTCATTCCTCGTCATTGTCAAACACCGTCCACACGTCACCTGCGCTGCAATTTCCACGTGCATTATCTTGCTCTCTTTTGCTGCTTTTCATTTTCTCTGAGGCTGACCTTCGTGCAGACCTCAGTACCGCGAGCCTCATCTAATGCAGGCTTTTAACGCACCTTAGTGTCACCACAAGCTTGTCCTTCACACCGGTGCTCAAAGCGGCCATTTCCGCCCACGCGTTCCTCGCTCCGCTTGTCGTGATCCCTGTCACTTGCAGCGGCAGCCTTCAGCACCGCCGCGCAGTGCCTCGGGGTGCGGCATCCAAAGATTTCCGGATTCTTTCCCTTGTCCAGCGACGCAAACATTTGGCCTCGTCCTGGTAAGCGAGGCATGTCAGCTGTGGTTTGCTGGATGCTGTAATTATCCTCCCCGCGGCTCACGTGTGTTTTGATCTATGCTTGGTTATATGTACACAACCTTCGCTTTGATATATATGTCATTGTAACATTTTTATAGCAGTGCGTGCATTCTTAGCGTCATGCAGAGGAAGTCTTAGCAGTAAAACCACCAATAAAGAGAAAGAAGGAGAGAGAAAAAAAATGTAAACTATGTAACTGTGTCAGGGCCGAGTTGCTGCTAAGAGTAACTCAGGATTAGAAAAGTGAGCGTCCAGTGGGAAAAATCCCTTAAAGCAAAGAGTGATAAAGGCTCAGCAGAAGAAAGGCTAAGGGTGAAGAGAGGGACGCAGGAGAATACTAAAGGGATGTAGGGCAATGGAGTGTTTATAAAGGAGAATAAAAAAAGATGACACAGAACTGGAAGTAAAAATTAGGAAGAGAGAGAGGAGATAGGGATGCAACACAGGCCAGACCAACGGATTAAATAAAGAAATAATTCAGTAAAATCAGAAATTCAAAACAGGAGAGGATGGGATGCTCAGGGAAAGGAAAAGGAAAAATGGGTAAAAAGGAGGAGGTCTAGAGAGAAAAGCACAGGCAAATTATGGAGTAAAAGACAATGACAAGAATAAGAGAGAAAAAAAAAAAACGAAAGAAATCAAACACAAGAGGGAAAACAAAAGATGTATAGGGAAGTAGGGCAAGGAGAAAGGGAGGAAAGAAAAACCATTGAGAAAAGAAAAGGAGGAGAGGGTCAGGGAGAGAAAGGAGAGAGGGACGAGAGAAGGGTGGAAGGTGGCGTGGAGAGAAAGGAGGGCTGCTGCTTCGAGCGGCGTCAAGGGCTCTCAGAATACTCAAACAGTCACAGAAACACTTCGCTGGGTGAACGTGTGTGTGTGTGTGTGTGTGTGTGTGTGTGTGTGTGTGTGTGTGTGTGTGTGTGTGTGTGTGTCGATCATCCCATGCTGCCTCATTCCCTTAAGACTTAAATCGATGTTATTTTTACTAAGGAATCCTAACCTTACTTGCCTCTTGGTATAGCTTCCTTTTGCTCTTCCAGTGACGCATGTGTTCTTAAGTGTGTGTGTGTGTGTGTGTGTGTGTGTGTGTGTGTGTGTGTGTGTGTGTGTGTGTGTGTGTGTGTGTGTGTGTGTGTGTGTGTGAGCCAGCAATGCCAAGTTTAGATGGCATATTGAGGAGCTAAGGCGGCTGTGGTACCCTCCAAGTGCCGCTGGGAATATATTACGTGGTGGAGGCGGCGGCGGCTTTGGGGGACGTGTGTGATCGCAGCTGGACATCACTGGGGCTTCATTACGTCTCCTCGGCACCGCCCCGGGCTGGTCCTTGAAGCCAACCCAGAGACGACAGTAAACGGGATGCGTAATGAGAGAGCACATTGAGAGACAGCTGTTCCTTAATCGATTTTGACTTTGCTGGGTTAGTTAATATGCAGAGAGAGAGAGAGAGAGAGAGAGAGAGAGAGAGAGAGAGAGAGAGAGAGAGAGAGAGAGAGACAGACAGACAGAGACAGATGGTCAGAAATCCCTTATTCACTCAAGTTTGAGCTTTAAAAATGTAGCCAGCATTACGTGACGAGATCAGTACAGAACCACCTTGATTATTTACTTCCTCTCCCAGTGTGGTGCAGTAAACAACGAGGAAGTTAAGTGACTGGCTGGCTATATTGTGTTTACTCTAAAGTGGCTCCTGGATTTCAGTTTGAATGATGTCCCAGTGAATACATGGGTGTCAGATCTTGAGGAAAACCGTGAGCTATCCTTGTAATAACTATCAACAGAAAACAAGTATTATTCACATCATATCAGTTACGTTATCAATAAGGTACAATATGTTTAAATCCAGGAGCCTTTTAGAGTAGATAGACTGTAGTAATAATTTTTCGTCCAGCACAAGATCAAGGCAGGACTGCTTTCCTTAACGGGGGTGAATATAAACACTGGAATTTATGATGTGTTTTTAAGTTGAAGGGAAAGAAAGTAGGTATGTCTATAAGTGTAGAACGATGGTCACTTCCCTCTTATTTTATCTCTTTTCTTCAAGGTTTATTTAATACCTTCAGTACTGGGACACATTTTTTCCTTGAGATTTATGTACAAATAGACCATTTTATTGACTTTCGGAAGGATCTATGGAGTTAAGAAGATTAATGGCCACAGTCTTCACTATTTTAACCCTACATAATTTTCTGAAGCTGTGTAATATCACCAGATAGTAAGCAGAATGACTATGGAAACCCGTCATGGTACTCCAGGTTTAATAATTGGAGATCTCCTTTGCCAGGTTGTCATAGGAGAGGAATGACTAGTTAAGGTTAGGCCACAGACAGTCATGAAAGGATGTGGTGGTATTGTAGTTGATGTTTTAAAGTCTGCATTGTGTATGATCTTGTCCTTGTTTTTGTCATTGTTCTTGGTCTCTTTTGCTCTCCTCCTCCTCCTCCTCCTCCTCCTCCTCCTCCTCCTCCTCCTCTTCCTCCTCCTCCTCCTCCTCCTCCTCCTCCTCCTCCTCCTCCTCCTCCTCCTCCTCCTCCTCCTCCTCCTCCTCGCAGACCTTCATAGGGGTCATCTGCTCCCCATAATATGATCTTGATTAATATTTTGGGGGAGTGACCTTCGCCAGCCAACCACCAACCAGCATTCACAAGCCGCTCGCGTCCTTGTGCCCCCCTCCCCCATCTCTCCCACCACATATTCTCTCTCTCTCTCTCTCTCTCTCTCTCTCTCTCTCTCTCTCTCTCTCTCTCTCTCTCTCTCTCTCTCTCTCTCTCTCTCTCTCTCTCTCTCTCTCTCTCTCTCTCTCTCTCTCTCTCTCTCTCTCTCTCGTTCTGCCAGTTCACTCAAACACACACACACACACACACACACACACACACACACACACACACACACACACACACACACACACACACACACACACACACACACACACACAGTACTACATTGCATCACGTAATCTTTTCTTCATACTGACTTTTTTTCTCTCTTTTTTCTCTTCCCTTTCGTTCGCACGCTTGTAAAGTCTCAGTGAGTCGCTTCGTTTCTTTGGAGTCAGTTTGTTTATTTACCTTCCCGTGTCCACCTCGTATTATCGTTACTCTCGCTCCCTGACATTCCTTCCTCCCGTGGCATGCTTCAGCTGTGGTGCTTTTGTGTTCATCAGTAGTGTCGTTGGGTTCGTGGTTTTTCCTCTCTCTCTCTCTCTCTCTCTCTCTCTCTCTCTCTCTCTCTCTCTCTCTCTCCGGTTCTTCCAACTCCCCGGTGCCGCCCATCACCTGACCACGCCTATCTCGCCCGTAAACTTGCCCCCCGCGGTGTTCTCAGTCACGCTTGGCTCCCCCTGCTCGCCCCGCCCGGGTCACAGCGGCTCCTGAGTTTCCGAGCGACGGTGTGGAGTTGGGCCTCCCCCCTCTCTCCCTTTCAAGCAGCCACGCCAGAACGAGCGCCACCACCAGTCATGTCTTACCCGTCACCGTGATCATGCAGTCATCGCTGAGTATACCGGAACTACTCGTCACAAACACAGAAAACAGCATAACATTGAGGCCTCGACACACACACACACACACACACACACACACACACACACACACACACACACACACACACACACACACACACACACACACACACACACACACACACACACACACACACACACACACACGGTAGCTCAGTGGTTAGAGCGCTGGCTTCACAAGCCAGAGGACCGGGGTTCGATTCCCCGGCCGGGTGGAGATATTTGGGTGTGTCTCCTTTCACGTGTAGCCCCTGTTCACCTAGCAGTGAGTAGGTACGGGATGTAAATCGAGGAGTTGTGACCTTGCCGTCTCGGTGTGTGGTGTGTGCCCGGTCTCAGGCCTATCCGAAGATCGGAAATAATGAGCTCTGAGCTCGTTCCGTAGGGTAACGTCTGGCTGTCTCGTTAGAGACTGCAGCAGATCAAACAGTGAAACACACACACACATATGTACAGGTAGACGTGCGTACACACAGCGTCATGCACTATGAAATGAAAGTCACAGTCCAGTCTCCCGCACCACAACAGCGAGGCCGCCACTCTGCCACCGCACACGTCAACAGTTTGCTGCGAAGGATGTTGACTGGCTTTACTCCGGCTGTTTGTTGTTATGCTAATATGCTTATTGATAAATTGATGTTCGTGGAGCTCCCCTGGAATGTGTTTTTCGTATTTATTTTAGAAGTAATATCTGTATTTTTATTTTTATTTTTATTTTTTTAAAGTTTTGATGATATATAACATTGGTACTAGTGTTTGAGGAAGAAGTGCGACTATTTACTCTACCGCTCTAGTGATATCAGTGCATGACTTTCTGCCATCCCTGTTCTTTTATGTTTTTTTTCTCTCGACCCTCGCCACCTCGGCCAGTCCGTCATGAAAGTCTCGGGCGGCGAGTCCTCAATCTTTAGAGTCACTGCACTTTCTCATCTCTTTTTGACATCACATCTTTCCGAAATACATTTTTTTTCTGTCTCAGTTTGCTTTGGAAACGTGAGAGTGAACGCCTCTGGTAACACGATATGTAAAAAATGGCAAATATGCTTTGCCTGTCAGGCCACGTCAAGATTGTTTTACCTCAAGGATTTACAAAAGAGAACAATATTACGAAGAGATTTTGATAGTCGAAGGCAACTTTGTGTGGATAGAGTATCCGCATGTGAGACATTTGACAGTGTTAAGGTTCGTCACTGTTTTACCCAGATGAATTTACTTTTTTTTTCGTTTAGTTTTACTCACTTAAGTTAGCAAGTAGTTTGGCCATCGTTAGTTCACACAGCACTGTTAGGCACGGTGAAATACACGTTTTAGGATTACTTGCATTTGTCATGAACTCCTGCCGTGGAAGAAGAGATGAAATGACGAAGGGAAGTCACGTCACAGGGGCGTGGTTCCTAGGGGCTGCCTGGCTGTGTCCTCAAGGCCCCCAGCCAGTGATTCTGCGCGGCGCGTCACCAGAGCGAAGCTGTTGCGCCGCTTACGTGCTGGTGTTGTCAGATACGCTTGGGTTTCGCTGCTCATGATAAAAGCCACCGTGGAATGAACACAGACGACTTATATATTAAGGTAGAAAAGGCTTACACGGAAGGCTTCATCTGATGCTGCTGGACACATCACACAGGGCCACAAGCACGTCACCGCTCCCTCAGCCTTGTGTCCGTCATCTTCCAGGAACTTGCTTCGTTGAAACCTTCTTTTTTCTTTGTGTTCCGGTATCTGGATTGCGTCATGGGCTGAGTGTTTGGCCGGACACCTGCTGTTTATTTCAGGCTCGTTGTCCGGGTTAATGGGCACACACCAAATGCATGACGATAACAGCGGCAACAACAACAACAACAACAACAACAACAACAACAACAACAACAACAACACTTGACATTCTCCACACACCTATCTCGACCTTGTCATGGGCAGCTTTACTCACTTGTCCAGTTGCTTCCGTCCAGAGTTCCGCTTGGTGCGATGACTCCCTCTCCCCTCCACCTCCCTTCTTCTCGCTCTGCTCTTTTCCTGTTTCCAATTGAAGAAGCAGTGACCCTTCCTGACCCCAAGTGGAGCTCCGGGTGTCCACCGATTGCCTGGGAACACGTCCTCATCAAATTCGTGTCATGGTCGGCCTCCTCGTACCCACGGAGCTGTTCTCGTTCTCATTCTGTTCAATCACGACCCAGTGAGAGAGAGAGAGAGAGAGAGAGAGAGAGAGAGAGAGAGAGAGAGAGAGAGAGAGAGAGAGGGAGAGAGAGAGCTTGGTTTGGACAATTTATCACGTCCATAAAGGCCCCACACTTCCCCACGTCCCCACTGTTCCGCTGGCCGCCCCTCCTCCATCATACTTAGGTCTCTCGTGGTGTCCGGGTCCCGCTGCGAGACTCGAGTGTCTCTGGACAGAACAGCGGCTCAGACTG
>NC_059296.1:4687500-4725000 GCF_017591435.1 Portunus trituberculatus
GTGCGCGCGCGAGTATGAGAGAGAGAGAGAGAGAGAGAGAGAGAGAGAGAGAGAGAGAGAGAGAGAGATGGGGTTCCTATATAAAGCTATTGATATCGATGGTGATTCAGCGTTACTTGTGTTTGGAATCGTTGCCATAAAGGAAGCAGGTGATGCCCCAAAGTTTAGCACCTCGAGTTGTGGTGAGGGGATAGCCTTTTGTGTGTAATCTGTGGTGAATCAAGACTATAAATAATGCAAACTTAGTCTCGCTCGAAAACACACAACGCGCCGGGGAAAAAAAAAAAAAGGGTTAGCGTAGTACTTTTATTGCTTTTGAATTTACAGGAATGGTTTATGGTGTTGTTTATTCCCCACTGTTGCATTGTTCCTGCTTTATTGGGCATTGTTTACTCAGCTTGGTTCTATGCGTATGTGTTCTGACTTGCAGGTTGTGATATGAACGAACATTGATTCCTCGTCCCTAATTTAACGATATCTTATTTAGCCATGCCTAACTTAACTTCTGCCAGGAACCTCCTCGTTTTTATTATAATATACAAGATTTTTTGGGGCGTTTTCTTGTAGTTTTCATTATTTCAGTGAAGTAAATGAAATAACATGGAAGATTTTTATAAGTTTTGTCATGTAAACAAGAAAGATAAAAAAGAAAACAAGTTAATATTATGAACTAACATTAATTCATCTACTCTAATCTAACCTAATTCAGTTTAACCCTATCTTACTTAGCCACGCCTAACCTAACTTTAGCCACGAACCTCCCACAAACCTCCTTGTTTTTGTTATAATATACAAGATTTTTTTGGTCGTTTTCTTATAGTTTCATATTTTTTTTCCCTTCCATTGAGTCTGCTGTCGTCATTACTAACCTTTACCTTCGCCTTTACTTACCTCAACAAGACCATTACTAACCTACATAGATTACCTTCATAGTTTACCTACGTCTTCACTTACGTATTTACCCCACCACTCCATTTACCCGTAACCATAGCCTTAGCCGCACGATGACCCACTGCTACACTGCTACATTTACATACACTTACCGTAGCCGCCGCATTCCCCACCTGTACCGTAACCTTCCCTCTGAGACATTATGAGCCACGTTTTCCTAGACCTACCTAAGCCACGTGCTCTCTCACCTTTACCTGTCTTACCCACGTCATAACTCACCTTTATTCCTTACCTGCTCTACCTATCAATTACCCACCTTTACCTTTACCTACCTAAGCCACGTCATTACTCACCTTTACTAACCTTCCTCACACCATTGCGTAAGTCGACCACAGCAGCACGTCACTAACACTGACCAGGGACTTACTACACGTCAGCGCCGTTGCCGATCTGTGTCGAGGTCTTGCTCATTCACTCAGCTATGCAGGGTGAGGGAGAGAAGGAAGGAGAGGAAGAGAGGAATACAAAAATATATGCATGGAGGAGTAGGAAATGCACTTGGGTAGACTGGAAAAGGACGGAACAAGTCACGAAGAGAGGCGCAGTGTGGGTGTCTCCTCTCTTGCTTGCCCTGTCTCCCTCGACCGCTCCAGCCTACTGCGCCGTCCCACCACAAGCAGAGCGTGGCGGTGCTGTGTAACTCCCACCTAACTCTGCCTGAGATGTTGTAATTTAGCTTGGGTTTGATGTGTGTTTCAACGTAATTACAGTTGAGATGAGAGCAGCAGGCCGGCCAGCACCATCATAATTCTCGTGGCCAGGATTCGCTGAGGCAATGTATGTCTTGGCAATAAATTGTCGTGCTCTGTTTTTCTGCGTGCAGCCAGTCAGGATGGAAGCAGAGGCCATGGGCGGCTGAGTCTTCCGAGCCTTGGAGTCACATGCTTGTCCTTGTCCCACACAAAGGCAGGGGCAGCCAGGCGTATTGAAGCCAGATATCTGAGCTGCTCCACCAGTGCACGCACACACACACACACACACACACACACACACACACACACACACACACACACACACACACACACACACACACACACACACACACACACACACACACACACACACACACACACACACACACACACACGTGTAAGCTGTTCGGAGAAGACAATTGTGCCGCGATAAGAAAGAGGTGACATTGGGGATGGTATTTACAAGATATCTGGGGACTTGTCTTGCTTCTGGAGGTTCTTAAACATCAGCCAAGGTTTTGCAAGAACGAAAGGAAACATCATATTTCTGGCCTCGTGATTCTCCCTGAGCATCGGCGGGTCTCTGAATGAATGTTGTTAGGTGATGTTTTAACTCCGTGTTATTAAGAGACGTGTAAGGAAATCTGCCAAACCAGCCTCCCGTCTCGCCGGCTTACGCACGGCGTGTTCCAGGTAACACAGTATATCCCTCGACCATTTTCCTCTCTTTTTATGTATTTTGAGAGAAATAATGTTTGTAGGAGCCTCCAGCATCTGATCAGTTCTGCTAAAGAGGACCTTTGCTGCTCCATTTCCCGTCCTCTCCTCCAGTTTTTTTCCGCCATTGTTCATACGGGCGAGAGTTCTTTCTCTTCTCCCGCCTTTCAAGACCTTAGTGGCATCCTCCTCACGTTTGTTGCATTTAATCTATAGAGTAATTTTTCTTCCCTCTCGTGCCTCGCGTTGTTCGCTCAGTGGCGTGGGATTTTTTTTCTTGTTTTCTTTTTGTGTCGCTGGCCCTGTCAGCTTCCTCCAGCTGACTGATATTGGAGGCGTTATTTACTGCGTCCGCCTCAGAGGAGCGAGAGAGTGGGAAAAAATAATGAAGTATAGTTGTGCAGATTAAAATGAATGGCGTGAAGAGTGACCGGCCGCCGTGTGGTCCGGATGTCACGTACGGCGTTTTTTTTCGGTGTGAGGGAGGGCGGAAGTGCCTGAGGAGGGAGCGGTGTCGTCTGGGAAAGTTCCGAGGGAAAGACAGCGCTCGCGGGGGGCTGACCAGGATCCCCATCATTGCTGCTCCTAACGGGGAAGCTGAGCGGCCGGTGGATGCTCCGGCCAGACACATGCGGTAGGAGTGAGTGGAGAATGTATACGGTCTGTGGTGGAGGTGCAGCGGATTCCACAAAGAAGTAAACTGTTTATGTCTCGTCTGGAAATGCCTGAACGTGATTTTAGATTATATTTGCCATTGAAATAGTGTCTTTTATTGGTCATAGTATTTTTTCCTTAATGCGTCTGAAAAAGGTGTTGAGGGAATGAATCTGTACTACTTGTAAATGTTCTATAACGAAGGTTTATTCTTCAGTAGCGTTGAGACTATTTTTTTCCTCGTAAGCTGCTAACAGTACTTTAATATTTTTTTACATATTTAAAAACTCGTTCCCTTTTCACCGTCAGTAATTCTTGCCTCATTTACTTCTTGACCAGCATCTTTCACCCTCATCGCCTACTGCAGGAGAGAAGGTGAATGCTTGAACAGTTACACTCGAATGATGCTGCTCTGTTTTTTACTCACTTGTACGAGAAAACGTTGCCATTTATTCTCACATTATCCAAGTAAAAATAAACGATAATGACCTTTTTCTGCACATTCCTGACCTGAAAATCTGAGTGAATGCAGTGTCACCTTCACGTGGCTAAATGGCGCTCGTAAAAGAAAGCGGCACAATCATCTGGTGGTGGATTCAATAAGTAGACGAAGAAATTAAACTCTTCACTTCTGCATCATGACGTAGTATCACATTAACACCATTTGTAACCTGACCATTATCGCGTCATTTCTCATCGTATAGTTTCTCCTTCGTCTTGAATTTTATTGCCTTAGATTCCTCTACACTTTGGCTTAAATTCCATATTATACCCTTAGTGTTGTGGGAATTTTCGTCAGCATTTTTTTTTCTTTTTCGTATTGGTTTGCTTCCCTTTTTCTTTGACTTTTCTTTGACATGTGTTTCTCCAGCGTCTCTGAATGGAGGATAAGTCTGTACAGAGTGACTATCCACCATCTAACGTGTCAGCAGCGCCGCCCAGTAGCTGAAATAGGACCCAGGCCTGAGCAATTTAGCCTCACGTATCGGTGGTCTGGGAGTTAATGAGTGCAGGAAGATTTGTTGAGAAACCGAGTGGCAAAAGTGCGGCTGAAAACTGACTCATAAATCTGATGTGGTGCAGGATTTATGGCTTCATGTGTGTGTGTGTGTGTGTGTGTGTGTGTGTGTGTGTGTGTGTGTGTGTGTGTGTGTGTGTGTGTGTGTGTGTCCGTTGCTGCCCCGCTGAGTGCACGCTGGCCTGGTGTAGGTGTTGGCGAGGGTGCCGGTGTACTTGTCGGTGTCAGAGTGTCTGTTGGTGTGGGTGTGGGTGTCCCGTGGCCGGCTGGTTGGTGATTAGCATGCCGAGAGCGAGGCCGTTCGTTACACTTTCTATTAATTCAAATGTTTATCACTGGCCGTTGAATGAGGCGGCGCGCGTAACTCACAGCAGCTCACCGCCACAATAGATAGGCGGCGATTAGCGTTTCCCTTAACGTTTAAATTGCTATTCTAATCTTTTTCAACTGGCTTATTTAGCATCGACAATATTTTTGCAGTGTTGTGAGACCCGACGATGCTTGGGCTTAGTTATAATGTTTGGACTGTATAGTGTTTAAAACTTATTCACTCATCAACTTTGCTTTTTTTTTTTTTTGTCGCATTGAGGCCATATTTTCACTGTCCGTAAAGTACATAACCCGTGCTTTCTCTTTGAATTCTTAACGTCCCGGAAAAAAAAAAAAAATGGAAAAGATGTCATTTGTTATGTTTTGTTGTTCCGCTGTTTGGATTTATGGCAACCGGTACTCATTACTTGTCACTGAGTTTTCCCAGTCCATGAATCAGGCGGCATATAATCTCAGCGGCGCGGCAAAAACGTGTGTGCAAATACATAATGGGATTAGCGCCGGCACAGGGCTTCATAAACCCCTTCAGTGAACCGGAGCTCCAAGACACCGTTACCGCGCGCCCACTGAGCAGGGAATGGCAGCCACCAGAAGGGGACCAGGGCAGAGGACATCCGCACTATAAGGAGATGCCGTGTCTGGGCGAAGGAGTAATGCAAACATGTATTCCCTTCACGTCATTGTTTTTTGTCATCTTCATCTTTCTCCATTGCTTCGTTTTTATCCATATTTTTTTGAGTTTCTGTTTTCGTACGTGTCTTTTTCCTTACCTCTTATTTTTTCATACTTTTCTTTTCTTTTTATTCTTTGTTTTTGGTTTCCGCATCTTCACGTTTGATATTTTCTTCCTTTTTACTCTTTCATTCCTTTCTTAGTATTTTTTTCCATAGTTTTCAGGTTTGTCATATCGCTTCCTTCATTACCTAGTTCTTGCACCGCTTACTTTTCCACGTTCTATCCCATCACCATCAATTTATCCCGTAGTGCAGTGATTGCTTCCTCCTCTCCTCCGACTCTCCACCTCCCTTCACATCTTTCTTTTCCCTCCACTTCCCTCCTCTACTTTGCACAGTCGTTTTCATAATGAGTTTTCTTTCTCCTTCCTCTCCCTCCCACGGTTTCGCTCTCCTCGCCTCCCTTGGCTTTTCCTACTCCCGGCCCGGCGTGGTGGCAGTGTCATGTGCTGAGGTCACGTTCAACCTGGTTTTTGAGGCTGCCCAACGGAAGCGCCTAGGGAGAGAGAGAGAGAGAGAGAGAGAGAGAGAGAGAGAGAGAGAGAGAGAGAGAGAGAGAGAGAGAGAGAGGAGAACGCTGCCCAAGGAGGTTCACCGGAATTCGTTCAGACACACTCTCTCTTCAGAATTAGTACTAAGAAATGCCCGTCCTCTTCTGTGTTGCGTTCATTTTGCCGTGTCTATAGCGAAATCATAATTGAAGCTAAGCATGATTCGTATGACTGAGGTGTTTGTGTTTTTGAGGAATTCCTTTCAAACGGCGATTTTCTTCTTTTGATACTTTTTTTCCTCATTGTCGTCTTTTAATAATGGATGTTTTTTGAAGCTGTAAAACCTGTCATTTTCCGCCTCCGTGACCCGAGGTGGTGCACGCGTCCCCGCTGCACATTAGCCTCCCATTATCAGCTGTGACTTGCTTCCTACGACGCCCCGCGGGGAGAGATGTGATGTAGAAGTGTCAACCTCGGCATTCCTGTTCATCTTGATTGCATATAATTGATGGGTCGTGTTACGCCCTCGTTAAGGAAGCGTCCGGAAGGCAGAAGGTTAACAACTCGTGTTGGTCTACACAGTCATTTACCAATTGTTTGGATCCGCTGCGTTACTGATTTCGCGTGATGAGTGATTTCACATTCCCTAGGGAGAAGCCTCTGTTGTGGTAGATGTGGTAGCAGGAAATCTTAAAAACTGGCTGAGATTTCCTGTTCGATGGATGATCGTTGCCTAAGGAGGGTGGGAAAGGACGTGCAGGGGCAGGATGTCCTAACGGTGTCCTGTTGACTCCCGGACACGAAGACAGCATCAAGAAAGGAAGGTTTTATTAACTATCGCCCGTGACTGGGGATTCAATTAGCCACAGAAAGTTGTGTTTCACCGCTGAGCCACCACGAGGGACAAATGAGGAAGTGTTGCATGGCTGGAGGGCGGCCAGATTCTTGTGTCCATCCGGGGCTTGCGGTGTCAAGACGGCTGCCAGGTTTTTATCGGAGTCACAACGTGTTATTATCAGCGAATCGGGGGCATCGAACAGGAAGCTTGATAGGGGAGGTGGAGGCTGGAGAGAGGAGAGGAGAGGAGACGAGCGAGGAGGGGAGGGAATTGATGCTCGCCGTAGGAGATGGAGGGAGTGGTCGAGGTGCTGATGGCAGTGGTGGTGCTGATGGCGGTGGCGCTGGTGGTGGTGGTGGTGGTGGTGGTGGTGGTGGTGGTGGTGGTGGTGGTGGTGAGAGGAGAGGCTGCGTGGTGCTGCTTCAGAAGTCGCGTCCGGCGTGATAAAAACTCGGCCGTCAACTCAGGTCTACTTTTTACCTTGACATCCTGTGCTCGGGATGGCACTCATTGATCTCGAGAGAGAGAGAGAGAGAGAGAGAGAGAGAGAGAGAGAGAGAGAGAGAGAGAGAGAGAGAGAGATTCAAAAGAGTTTGTGTGCGACCCATATGTCAGAATTATCCCTCATCTTTTACTCGATTTAGCTCAGAAGAAAAAAAAACCTGTCCGGCTAACTATTCGTATTATCGTGAGTTGTCGCCGCCATGACGTCGCCCACCACCTCCACTTTTTAAAACCAAGAAGCAGCAAAAAAAAAAAAAAAAGAAAGAAAATGGTAGCCTGGATTCTTCACCACGACGCTGTGTTATCAAAATTCCCTGAGTCCTCAACGCACTGACGGGAAGATCACCACCACCACCAGGCACCTTTTTGAAGAAGCTGCAGATATTCCTCGTCTTCTCTTGTTAAATATTTTCCCTTAAAATTAAGCCTTGGCCATAAAGCATCTTTTTTTAGGAATTTCCTGATAACGCTAATAGTTGGTTATATGTCGTCCTTCTGTCTTCCACTATACTGTTTCTCGTGAAGTGCAGCTCAATTAGTGGAGTAGTTAATCAGTTTGTTTTTCAAGTACTTTTTTGATAATGACACAATTATTACTCCCCACCTGCTTATTTTTCTTAATTTAATAGACTCACAATTACTTCATCTTCGCGCCAGATATCCACAGTGATCAAGGTCTGGTGCAAGCAAGTAGGCCGGGTAAAGAAAGACACGCAGTTCAGTCAGTGCTCCTGCAAACTCGTGACCCGCGAGCTTGGGAGGAGAAAACGAAAAGGAAAGGCCCGCAGGAAAAGTCCATTGAGATCAACATCCTGAGTCCTTAACCTCCCACGGAGAAAAAACGCGACCACATCCCACCACCATCACCGCCACCACCACCACCACCACCACCACCACCACCACCACCACCACCACCACCACCACCACCACCACCGCCGCCGCCACCGCTGCCACCACCACCACCACCACCACCACCACCACCACCACCACCACCACCACCACCACCACCACCACCACCACCACCACCACCGACATTTTCACCACGACCACCAGCACAGTGAAGAAGTTGGTTTAGGTTGAGAGATGAAGTGAGAATAGTATTTATTTAATCATTTTTTTTAATGAACGAGGGACGTTTGCCAAGAACTGTTAAAGAAAAGTGAAGAAAAATAAGCACCACCACCACCACCACCACCACCACCACCACCACCACCACCACCACCACCACCACCACCACCACCACCACCAATACCACCACCACAATCATCATCACCACGAACGTCACCACAGTAAACTTGGTTCAGGTTTAGAGTTGGACTAAGAATAACACATGGTCTCTCTCTCTCTCTCTCTCTCTCTCTCTCTCTCTCTCTCTCTCTCTCTCTCTCTCTCTCTCTCTCTCTCTCTCTCTCTCTCTCTCTCTCTCTCTCTCTCTCTCTCTCTGAAACTGACTAAAGAAGTAATGTTCGTAGATTTCACCCAAAATTAGATGGCGAATATTTTGTCTCAGGTTGGTCAATTAAGTGAAGGTCGTGTCTTGATTCTCCTCGTCCTGAAGGAGCCGACTTTTTCTTCCTATTCCTTTTTCAAAGTTTATGTTTCTAGTTTCTATCTACTTCTATTTTTCCCTTAATTGTTCGTTTCCTACACGTTATCTGATCATTTACCTTGATGCATGGTTGTCAGTTTGTCTCTCTTTCTTTCTCTTTCTTTCTTTCTTTCTCTCTCTCTCTCTCTCTCTCTCTCTCTCTCTCTCTCTCTCTCTCTCTCTCTCTCTCTCTCTCTCTCTCTCTCTCTCTCTCTCTCTCTCTCTGTTTTCCACTTGTGTTTTGCTTAATAGTTTATGTTAGTGAGCGTTTCATATTTCTCCTTTGTTTCTTCATCGTTGGAATGTTATGTTTATTGCTCTTCTTGTGGCTATTTGTTGTTTCTCTTTTTTTTATCATTATTTTCTCATTGTTTCGTCTGATTTACTCTTGGTGTTTGCTACCTTCTTCACTTTTTTCTATCTATGTTTCTTCGTTATTGTATTTTGATCTTAATCTTTATCGAGAATGTTTTGTTCTTGATTTGGTTAACACGTCACTCCATCCACCTCCTCCTCCCTCCTCCCTCGTCCCTCCTGCCTACCGGCCTTTGTCCGCCCCGATTTAATGCACTGAGAATCGCCATCTTTCCTTTTTTTTTCTTTAGCTTTAATACTTTTTAAGCACTTGGCATTATCATGAAGCTCTTCCTAAATTGCCTTCCTAGCCACGGTATCATCCACACGATCTTCGCCTCGCTGGTTTTGAATCCATTTTACTTCGCATTATTCTCCTGTTTAGTCTTACTTGTTTGCTGTTCTTGCCATCGCCCTCCGCCAGGCCGGTTGATCAGCCTCGACCGTTGGTTTTTGTGTTGGCTTTTTAAGAGCTTGGTAATTGTCATGGCTATTCTGTGCATTTTCTCTCCTGCACCCATGCCACTGTTCGATAATCTTCCGCTTCCACGCCTTCACCAGCCTCTTGAATAGCAATCGTTTAGTGTTTGTATACTTCAGGTTGCAGCTTATTATGTAGCCTTCCTTACCACTGCCCGTCACTCCTTCACTTCCTGCCAGGTCCACTTCATTTTTTCCTACACAGCTTAGCGGAAGCCACTCGACCACTCCACGGGGTTCCTTCTCGCACTGAAAACTCATAGATAGAAATTAGTTTATTGACCACCAGGTAAGTCAGTGAGAGAGGCAGTCTACAGCATCACAGGGGCTTGTGTGGCCTTAGCGTGACCTGGGCCGTGGAGGGGAGATGAGAGATTGTGCGAGTTCTAGAGTTGTCTTTGGTGCTGGAGAAAACTTACCTACCGGGTGTAATTCTTTGAAAATCTTTAGTCAGGGTAAAAAAGTTTCCAAGATGAACTGAATTTGAATGATTTTTTTTTTTCTTTTTGTGGAGGTGAAGACTAACCAGCTGCTGCGCTTTCTTGAAAAATATGTGTTGATGCCAAGTGATTCATTCACTATAGATTATCGCACAGATCTCTTACGTTTGTATATTTTTGGCATCTATGCATCATGATACAATTTACTGTGTTTTGTTGAAGGCGCTGAGCCTGCAGAAGACATTCATACAATGGTTATTGGAATTTACGCTGATTTATGCATTCGGTGCATTCCTTGAGGCGCCTTCCTGTTCTGGCAACCTCGTTAATCGCCAGCTTTCACGCTAGAAATCGAACTGGAGGGAGAACTTGGTGAATGAAGTAACTCTGCAGACATAAACGATTGGAAACGGGACCTTAATAGACACCAAATGACAGAGCAAGTAGATAACAGGTAACGGGACGCTCAGAATGGACATGTCCACTTTCCGCCGACTCCCACCCTTCATCATAAGACTGCTACTTCACTCTCTCTCTCTCGGGGTGGGGGGGTGGTGAGTCGTCGCAAAGGAACGCAGAAATTGTCTTCACCTGACGCGATCAGTTTTTGACACCCGATTTCTGGTTTCGGGATGTTGCGTTGAAGAAGAAATGACCAGAATGGCCGTCCATCCTCATCCTTGTACTGAATGTATTTAAGTAGTGCAGGGATGTGTTCTGAATACTTGTCACATCGTTGAGATCAGGCTCGTTAAGATCCTATATAATAGACCAATAGCAGAGAAAGTCGAATTTCTCAAATGCTTTCGAAAAGAAAAAAAAAAAATGAGATACAGACACCAAGCGTTGTTAAAAGAAAGAAATCAATTAGAAATGAAAGCAACGAATTCTGCAAGAAGAAAGTAGTGGTGTTTCCGACAACATAAGCACCGCTCTAAATATCCTCTTAGCTGCAGGAAAATAAGTGAGAGGCATGCAATTTGTGCTGAAATATGACCCGCTGTGACAGTGTGACGAACGAGGTCCAGTGGCGGCGGTGTCAGGCTGGGGAGAGGGGATGAAGGAGGGGAAATGGAGGGCGTAAGGCGGCGACTGGGAAGGACGGTAGAGGTGGCGAGGAGAAGGAAGAAGGTCGAAGAGGGAAGAATATTTCACAGGTCCAGACACGCCTCTCTCTGGAGGCTACAGAGTCCACGAGCGATCAACACCGAAGACTCGTGTCAGCTCGATCAGTTATCTTTCTAAATGGAACAACCGGATTTTAGTGGCCTGCAGCCTGGCTTACGGTGGCCGAGGAGGAGGAAGAGAAGAAGGAGGAGAAGAAGTAGGAGGAGGAGGAGAAGGAATAGAAGAAGTAGGAGGAGGAGGAGGAGGAGGAGGAGGAGGAGGAGGAGGAGGAGGAAGACTCGTCCTCCACATACATTAGCGGTCCTTTGCAGATTACCAAGTTCCCGAGGCATGTTGACATCTGCTGAGGGTAAACACTGGTTGATTTTATGGCTTCTTGTTGATTGCGCGTCACTAGAGGTTGTGTCCCTCCTGTGTGTGTGTGTGTGTGTGTGTGTGTGTGTGTGTGTGTGTGTGTGTGTGTGTGTGTGTGTGTGTGTGTGTGTGTGTGTGTGTGTGTGTGTGTGTGTGTGTGTGGAACTTGCCAAGTGGAAGAACAATCAAGTCACCTGAGTCCTCAATAAGTGGAGGTGAAGGCCCTGTTCTTCAACCATCGCTAGTCCACTGATGGCCCGCCGTCTTACATGATTTCCCTTCCTCCTCAAGAGTTGTGACTTTATAGTTGGCTGGAGGTGTTTTAGCGGCAAGCACAAAATACGCGGCGACTCATCATTAGTGGTTTGTCGAGAATGTTAAGGCATTGTGGTTATCTGTACGAGGTCGAATGCTTGTCACCGTGGTCGTTAGAAAGCCAGGAACAGCTTTTATGCACTGACTTGCTAAAGCTCTTCTGTAATTATGTGAATTCAGAAATGTAAGTGGTATGAGTGGGCGAATTTGGGTTTATTGTGGCTTCCCATGTAGCGAGCCATCTTGGTGTGCTGTTGTTCATTTGCGGTATTAGTTGAGTTAGTTGAGTGTTAATATTCCTCCTGTAAAACTTTAATTCGTAGGTTTGAAATATTTTTTTTTTTAACGAGATGATGTTTTTTCTCTTTCAACAACTTTCTTCATTGATTTTGAAGTATACTCGAAGAGAATAATAGGGGGGGGGATGGTGGTTCTTGTGACTGTGGTGGTGGTGGTGGTGTTGTCGTCAGTAGCTTCAAGATAAGCAAAAAGCAGGAGAACAAGTTTTTAGAATACTCAAGTTTATATGTGTTTTCAAGCCAGCTTTGAAATTAGTTTAATTTATTCAGCGATTCTTTACTAATTTTATTTTCATAGTTTACAGTAATTCTCTTGTCTGTCAGAGAGGGGCTGGATGCAGTCTTCATTTTAGTCTTGCCCATTTTCTTTTTTTTTTTTTTTTTGTATATATATTTATGGTCGGTTCATGAATATATGGCAATGCACTACACAATGACATATAAAACGACGAGCTGTTTGTTGTTCCCACGCTGATACATATCGTTGTTTTCGCTCTTGCCTGTGCCCACCTTGTCTTGCATTCCATGTCTCCTCTTCTCTCATGTCTTAATATCATTCCGATGTTCAAATCCTTGTAATCCCATCCTGTTTCTCTTCCTTCTCCTCCAGTAGCGTCCCGCCCTTCTATACCCGCGGCAACCATCAACACCATGGTCATATTTCCCGTAGTGGGCATAACAGTGCTCCTCACGTCCCGGGTACGAACGGATCCATCAAGCTCACACTCGGAGAATTTATCTGTGGTTGGTTGGGCGAGTGCCTGCAGCGCCTCTCTTTACGCGCCCAGGCTGACTTTTCCTTCTCGTAGCGACTGGATTGAGCGGTCACCGATTACACGTAGCTGCTTCTACATGTGCTCCTTCTTTGTCTTCAGCTGTTAACTTCTGGTACCTAAGAACTGTGTAAGCTTTCTTTTTTTAAGCTCATTCTCCACCTCCGCATTCACCTCCGTCTATTCCTCTCCCTTCTCTTCCTCCTCTTTTTCCCCCTCCTCATCCCCCTCCTCCCTCAGGCTCTCATGATTGATCTGCCTGTTAGTCTCGCTGGCCCAGGAAGCCTCCGCGCCGGACATCAGTAGCGTGGGTCATGCACCGAGGCCAGCTGATTGAAGGTTGTAATTTTTCTGTTTACTTGCAGTCTCCCTTGATCATTATTTCCTTCCCACCGCTCCTCTGCCTCCGCCTCCTCTGTTACTCGTCGCGGCCGTCGTTCCCGGGGTCCCTTTACAAATCTTAGTGTGGATTTACGTTAGGCGGGGAACAAAAAGCCGTCGCCTTGACTCTAATCGTACAGGAGTTTTGTGACTTCTTACACCGTGCACCGCTTGCCCTGCTACCCCCAGAGATTACTTCTGCAATAAGATTAACCGTAATGAATTCGTTTGTATGATAGTTTCTAATTTCAAACTGTCTGTTAATATGTAGTTTGTAATACGAAATCTGATGCACTGTGCCCCAGAAATTTAAAAATATACCCCACCCACAGTTTGGTCTTGAAATATATTCCCTGTGTATAATATTTGATAGAATTTTCATTGAAACTCTCGATCCTAATGTACATGTATTTGATGTGTATTAAACTTGCTCGCTCATAATAATAAGTTGCGAGGAAACAAATTATAGCTTACACATTACATGCTTTTTTTCTTCTCTCGCCCGGTTATTGTGCGCCGCGTCCACACGATAATTGCGCGACCAGTGTTGACGGCAATGTGTGTGTGTGTGGTGTGTGTAGTTGTGTGTGTGTGTGTGTGTGTGTGTGTGTGTGTGTGTGTGTGTGTGTGTGTGTGTGTGTGTGTGTGTGTTTGCATGTGTGTGGTTCGGCCGCAAAGAGAATCACAAAAAAGAAAATATACGATAAATCCATGTTTTTTAAGGGATATAAATCTTTACCATTGTGACCCTCTAGTAACACACACACACACACACACACACACACACACACACACACACACACACACACACACACACACACACACACACACACACACACACACACACACACACACACACACAGATCTGACAAAAAAAAAAAAAGAGAGAAAAGCGTGTCTTTACAAAGCAGCATAAACGATAACTATATACCTCAAGGAGAAATCTCGCAGCCGACAAACTTATGCATTATTCTTCCAGTTTATGTTCCTCATCTGGGAGGCGTTGGCCGCGTCCCTGGAAATTAGATAAAGCGGAGCAAAGGCACTGAACTCTGCCATTCTGCCTAATCTCTTCTATATGTCTGTCTGTCTGTCTTGTTGTGTGACTCGTCTCTCTCTCTCTCTCTCTCTCTCTCTCTCTCTCTCTCTCTCTCTCTCTCTCTCTCTCTCTCTCTCTCTCTCTCTCTCTCTCTCTCAATAGCGAATGATAATAGTATTTAAAGTTGAAATTGCCCTTTTCTAGTGCAGTTATGTATAGGGAACCTAATAACTGTATAGATGTATTAGACAAAGGGATAGTACATTGATGAGTCACACCTAGGAACACTCTCTCTCTCTCTCTCTCTCTCTCTCTCTCTCTCTCTCTCGCTCTCGCTCTCTCTGCGTCCCTCGTCTTGTTTTCTCGGCGCGCCTTTATTGCTGCGGCGTCGGTGAACTGGTTAATCGAGGTAAAAAAACAGTCGGCGGTGCCATTGATGCGGTTCCTGCGCCTCTAGGAACGACCTAACGCTAACAGATGAGTTGCTTTTATATTCTACTTGCTATTTTTTCTGCCTTTTTTTTCTTTTTTTGCATCTACCGTCGGTTAGAACTTGCTGTATAATTTATAGCCTTTGTAAGAAAGTTGTACAATCTCGTGCTGTTGTCTTATATGTTTTGCTTGGGGAAATGCTGTTCAGTTTTTTTGTCTGTGTGCGTTGCGGTGTGTGGTGAATGAGAATTAGGCCTGTAGATTTAATGCATAGATCTAAATGCCTGGGATGATAAGGATATGAGGTTGGTGATGAGGTGTGTGTTTGGGTTTGTGTCTGTGTGTTTGTGTGGGTGTGTGTTTGTTGTGTGTGTGTGTGTGTTGGAGGGAGTATGTTCTCGTGACGCATCTCATTACAATGATTATCTTCCTCACGTGTCAAGGTGTAACTTAGCAGGTTTTTCTTCCTCTCCTTCGCTTCAACTCAGGAAAAAGAATGGGCGAAAATAGTTTCTCGTCTTCCCAAAGTGGAATTCCGCGGAGTTAGATGACTTTTACTGTGTTGGTGCCTTTTAAATTTCGTCCTGATGTGTTGTGTGGTGTTATCTGTGTGTGTGTGTGTGTGTGTGTGTGTGTGTGTGTGTGTGTGTGTGTGTGTGTGTGGATATTGTAAGATGGTAAGACTGGCAGGTAGTACATACATGCATACATTCATAATTGTGTGCAACAGCAACCACCACCACCACCACCACCACCACCACCACCACCACCACCACCACCTCCTCCTCCTCCTCCTCCTCCTCCTCCTCCTCCTCCTCCTCCTCCTCCTCCTCCTCCTCCTCCTCCTCCTCCTCCTCCTCCTCCTCCTCCTCCTACTACTACTACTACTGCAACCATCACCATCTATCCAACTAGCGGACACTTCCATTCCTCTTCATTGATCATTTCCCTCTCTCCTTCCCTCGCCGCCTCTGAACACAGCCTCGTGGAAGCAGTGAAGGCGAACGCGCTTGGATCGTCGCCTGGAGCGAGTCTTCTCACCGCCGCTGACACCTTCGCGCCGCCTGAATGCAAATCAGGTGTAGGTTAATGGTCTACTTTTCTGAGCGCGGGACCGGCGGGGCGCTAACTGGCGGGGGAGTAATGGCGTCTTGACTTCCGCGGCGGCTGAACACTGGTAATTACGGTCATAACGAGGCCGACACTCGAAGGGGCTCGCTCCAGTGTGTGTGTGTGTGTGTGTGTGTGTGTGTGTGTGTGTGTGTGTGTGTGTGTGTGTGTGTGTGTGTGTTTGGAAGAAAATGCTTAGTGGTATTGAGAAGTACTGTAGTTTTTTAGTAATATATTCTGGTCATTAGATTAAGGAAATACTTCAAGTTGATTTTTTTTCCTCATATTTAGTAAAAAAGAAGATGATATATATTTTTCTTGATCCATACTTTCATATCACGTTCATCACTTAGAAAAAAAAATTGAAATAACGTTTTTTTTCACTTAATTTCAACTGGCAAGGCATTCAACAATTTTCTTGCTGTATTCTCTTCAACAGATTAAGGAAGCATTTCGCTTTGATTGTTTCTTTATTATATTATTTAGCAGAAGTAAGAGATATATATTTTCCTGGATCCATTCTTTCATACCACGCTCCTCAATTAGAAAAAAAATATATAGTGAAACAACCCTTTTTTTCACAATCTCAACTCGCAAGGTATTCAACCATTTTCTTCCTTTAAACTCCTTGCGTTAATATTTCACTACACAAAGCACCGGCATCTCAGTGAGACCAGTCTGCATACCTGTCTTGACCAACACACCTGTTTCAACACTCACCTGCCGGGCCTCTCACTCACCTCAGCGCTCCCTTCCCCGGCCACTTACCTGCAGCAGTACTCACCTTGCCTCCCACTCACCTGACTCACCTGTCCATAGCTGGGATCGTGAGGCCACTACCTGTGTTTCACCTGTGCTCTCCGTGACGTCAGGTGCTTAGGAAATGACTTGCCTATGACGTCATTTGTTTGTGTTGGCCTTCACCCCTCTCTTCCCTTCTCTTTCGTGTGTGTGTGTGTGTGTGTGTGTGTGTGTGTGTGTGTGTGTGTGTGTGTGTGTGTGTGTGTGTGTTCATTACAGGAAGTGTATTTCTCACGTGATTGGTTTGTTTTTATTATTTTTTATGTGAAATTCTCACTAACATTTGTATTTACTTTTTTTCAATGAGCTGAGTTAATTTCTTGTACATACATCTTCAGCATTCTTCATATTTTGGTTCTTGTCTTCTTTTCTTCGTTGTCTTGCTGGCTATTATCACCTTTATTGTCTCCTCCTCCTCCTCCTCCTCCTCCTCTTCCTCTTCCTCTTCCTCTTCCTCTTCCTCTTCCTCTTCATCCTCCTCCTCCTCCTCCTCCTCTCTCTCTTCCTCTCCTCTTCCTCCTCTTCCTCCTCCTCTTCTTCTTCTCCTCCTCCTCCTCCTCCTCCTCCTCCTCCTCCTCCTCCTCCTCCTCCTCCTCCTCCTCCTCCTCCTCCTCCTCCTCTTTGATACCTTCCTATTTTCCACAATAACATCCTACTTGTAGTCTAGTAATAAGGAAGTGTAGAAATATACGTGTTTACAAACAGGTAACCTCGGCATAACCAAACACCATGTTAACAGCTTCTATACACTTATACTCAGCGCTCCCTTCTTTGCCCTTGCCCCCACCTCCCCATCGTCGCTGTTCGTGTATCCGGGTGCCTGTAGGTGTATGGGAGGAGTAATAGCAGGGGCCAGCCACTCTTCATTGGGGGTCAAGGGTGAGTCGCGGCGGCTACCCGAGGGAGGCCGAGACGTGAGGGCAGCACAGGCAGCGTCACGACCCTCGCCCTCCACGGCCTGATGGAGGGAGGGTTAAGATGGAGGGCAGTGGAGATGGAAGGGAGATTAATAGCGAAGGGATTGTGATGGAGGGACGCCGTAGATGGGCGGAGAGTGGTGGAGGGCAGCGCGGATGAGTGGAGGTCGTTGGGAGGGGGTCCTAAAATGGATAAAAAATGGAAGTGGTAACTGAGAGAGCGTGAGTGAAGAGGAAGGATCGAAGATAAGAGTGAGATTGAAGAAGACGGGGAAATATTAGAGAGAGAGAGAGAGAGAGAGAGAGAGAGAGAGAGAGAGAGAGAGAGAGAGAGAGAGAGAGAGAGAGAAAAGCACATGAAAGAATAGACGAGTTATTGTCAACTACGATTTGATTAAGGAAGGGCGAACACGCTGCCTCCCCCATTGGTGCATGTTTACGAGCGGCGCGGCGTCATTACGAGCCGACACGGAGCTGCATGATTAATATGTTAATCTGAAATGAAATCAAATTGTCCGCGTCAGCGCTTGGGGGATGAGGGATTGCTTTTGTGTCCGTCCATGAGTCTCCGTTCTGTAATTCTGTCCCTTATTGTTGGCCCTCCTCTCCCTCCTCACTCTTATTGCTGCTCCAGGGAATGAAGTGTGGTTAAGTAAGTGTTAATACTCAGTGCAAAAAAAATCCTTTAAGTTCATTGTTTATTAGTCACCCCATTCCTGCTTGTATGGCAGTCCAGATGAACGTGTGCATTGGAGGATGAGGGAAGGGAAGAGGAAGGAAAGGAGGAGGAGAAGAAGGAGAACGAAGAGGAGAAGGAAGAGGAGGAGGAGGAGGAGGAGACAGGTAAAAGATGATTGTTTGAGGTGGCCAAACAGCAACATAATTTTCAGGATTCTGCTTACATCATTGTGAACTACTGCTGACTAACTGCTTGGAGGAGAGATATGATATTACAATAGTGATAATACAGACAATGCAGGAAGAAAACGGTGTCGAGAACGAAGACGAGGATATGACAAAGAAGGAAAGGAAAACACCAACAAGGAGGTTTTTTTGACCATTACTAATTAAGGAGAGAGAGAGAGAGAGAGGATGAGAAACAAAGGAAGACAGTAACAGAGAACCGCTTCTGCTCATTGTTAATTAAGAGAGAGGAGGGCGACGAGGGAGACGACCACGAGCAGGAGGAAAGTAGTTATGCTATGTAAAAGCTTCCTGAACGTTACTAAGGGACGTTCTACACTCTTCAGGTACCGTTCACATCCATTCATTCACCCAAGCCTGACCTCACCTTCACCTCGGAGGGAACGGCAGGAGAGGCAATAGAAAACCTCAGGCAAAGTAATCAAGAGAAATTAATTGTCGTGTATTTTGTTTCATTTATATTTTTCTGGCGTTCTTTTCTGGTGTGTGTGTGTGTGTGTGTGTGTGTGTGTGTGTGTGTGTGTGTGTGTGTGTGTGTGTGTGTGTGTCATTGCTGTGCCGTGTTTCTCACCTGGGTTTTCCTGCGTTGTTTGTCTGTGTAACGCGACATTAATGCGTTTCGTTTCACGTATGTCTGTGTGAATGTGTTTATTTTCTCTTTTAAGTATCGTCTTCATTTTGCTTATCTTATTTCACACAGCTATTTTCTTTCGCTTTATCTTTACGCTGACCTCTATTTCCCTCTCCATTTACTTTCTTATATTTTCTCTTATACTCCTTTTTTTCTTACAATCCTTCATGATGTTTTGCACCACTCTTCCATTTCACACCTCAGAATGATTCGCCAGTTGTTCCTGCGATGATGACAAACATGGTGGATTTTTTGTACCGCTCCTGCATTTCAGACCGCAGTATTGATTCACGAGTTGTTCCTGCGATTATGGCATTGTTAATGGTGGTCTGCGTGTTGTGTGGCACTGGCGCACTGCCTCGCCTCCCTCGGGTCTCCTGGAAGGCCTCGTCCTCTTACCGCGGGATTAGGTCGCTGGAGAGATTATTATGGAGGAGCTCAGGGTCTTGGCGGGAGGTGAAGGGATGATGATGTCTTAGTCTTGCCTTGCCTTCCCCTTCGTAACTCCCCTTTGCCCGTGCCCACGACCCTCCCTATAACCCTCTATCCTTCGCCCCTTCCTCTATGGTCTTCATGAGGTAGGGGGAGATAAGCGGAGGAGGAGGGGCCAGTCAGCTTAAATAGGCGTAAGTATCTCTCGCTTAATCGGACATTCGTATTCGGATAAGGTCGGGGTTGGTTATTGAGGTCAGGGGTTAACGGCGGGTATAAATTGTCATGTGTCGAGGGCCAGACCTGCATCTCCCCCGGGACAGCGGAACACGGAGCGGTTATGCTCGGATCAGGTGGTCCAGGAGGTGGGTTTAAGGTTGTGGAGATTGGTGCTATACAGGTCGTGGGGTAAAGGAGGTCGTATGGGCAATAGTTCACCGAAGAAACGACTGAGGTTAGCGAATCCTGAGGTTTATGGAGTGGTGGTGGTGCGCGGGTGTATGGTGTGCCTGTACGTCTGCCTCGGCGTGGTGGGTGCAGCGTGCAGGGAAGCGTTGTATGGTTGGCGTCAGTGAAGCAGCATCATGGAGAGTACTGGTAGGTAACATGAGTAGCAGAGGGAGGACTAGAATGTAATAAATGTCGTTTATGATTTAAATAAGGACGAATAGTTGCACCATAGCTACAAATAGAAAGTTATTTTTTTAGGTGTGTTGGAAGCATTTTTACAGCGTGCTAGTCTCGCTCTTTACGAATTATTATTGCCCCATTACTGTCTTCATCCCACGAGGAGGCAAGGGACTTCAAGGCTCTAGCTGTAGTTGGAGATCGGAGATGTAAAATTGCTACTTCACCTCGTCAGGAGGAGGAACGAACAACATCCCGCCATCACTAGTGCTCTCGGTGGCTTCGGTATAGACGGCAGACATTATGAAACTTGACAACTGGGAGCACGAGGACGCCAGGAGGGGCGGCGCGGGCTGTGAATGTTAGGAAGGTAGACTGCATGGAGCCTGACAGGTCCGAGAACCGAGTGAGGGAAGGTACCGAGAAAAATCCCAACGATTGCTGCATGAGGAAGATCTTGATGGCCTCGCGGGTGATTGCTTGGTGTTACTGCCTTGGTTCGGGGCTCGAGGCTCCTTCAGCAGGTACGAGTACTCCCGGGGACGGTGCGGGAAGGATGGCCCGCTGGTTTTCTAAACAAATATATATTCTTATCTTTACAGGCGAAACATCCATCTGGCGCCTGTCCTGCCGTCTAGTTTATAATGCATTGCTCAATTATAATCAAACCTCAGCTTGTTTATGAATCATGGGCGTGGCAGCGGTGTGAAGAATAATTGGATGTGATACAGACGACAAGTGCACATGGCTTCTTTGAGGTCATATTCACCACACCTTGATTGGGCATCGTGTTGGGGAGACTCCGTCAGGCAAACAAACAAGGCAGGATTAAACATTGCTTAAGGGACCATAGTATCTGCGTACTGTGTGTGTGTGTGTGTGTGTGTGTGTGTGTGTGTGTGTGTGTGTGTGTGTGTGTGTGTGTGTGTATGTGTGTGTGTGTGTTTGTGTGTGAAGAGATGGATACCTTACTCCCTCCGTGGATCACTCGTTTATGAAAGTTGCTTAATCATAATAAATCAAACCTTCCATTAAGGTACGGAGGTTCTAATACAAATTCATTTCCACATTACGGCGTCTGAAGCGCGCGTTGAGAAATTGAGTGGCGTATCGTTGGCTCCTCTCTCTCTCCCCGCCTCTCTCTCCTCCCTCACTCTCCCTCGTGCCCGTGAAACTCTACTCCCTGCCATCGGAATAAGATTTATGATCGTCTAACTCAAGAATACTTCCTAGAGGTGTTCTCCTTCTTAACGAGCAGGTGTTTGCCAATAGATGAATCACAAGGCAAGCAGGTGGAGGTGTCCCGGCCACTCCCACGCTGCGCCAGGTGACTCGGAGCTCCTGTGCCCCGCGGCTGCATCTTGACGCGACACAAAGGGACTAAATGACGCGAGGAAGATTATGGAAATGAATATAAACTTCAAAACACACACACACACACACACACACACACACACACACACACACACACACACACACACACACACACACACACACACACACACACACACACACACACACACACACAGAGACAGACACTTACACTTAACGGTAGAATAATATCTCGCCGCATTTGATTGTGACAGAAATACGACAAGGCAGAGTCGCCATAAAGCATGTTGATATCTCGCGCCGCTTGACAATAAACTAACAGACTAATAAAGTAGACGCTTAGAACATCGCGATAAAAGCTAACCAAAAGGGGAAAAAAAAATACCGCAAAAAAAAGGACTTCTCCCTCTCCCAACACAGCAGCGAACAAACACTTGGGAAGAACTCGTGTGCGCAAAAGTGAAAATAACGACAAAGATAGCAAAAAATCATAGGGAGAGAAAGAAAGAAAGAATAGACATTGTGCGTATCTTTTTAAAATCGTGACTTCAGAGAGAGAGAGAGAGAGAGAGAGAGAGAGAGAGAGAGAGAGAGAGAGAGACAAAAAGAACGTGAGGCTGAAGGGAATGAACAAATTAAATACAACAACACCTGCAGAAGGAACGGCGGGACAGCGAGCCTCATAAAGAATGCCAGAGGGAGGACGGGCGTCGTGAGGGACAAGAGCTCTTCCCTCCAGCACGTGTTTTCATTCACGTATGGGAGTCGCGGCCGTAAATCCCGCGGCACAATGGCCCGGCCGCCGAGAAGCATTGTGGCGCCGAGCAGTAAACAAGACAACGAGAAAATTAAAGCCTTGCTAACAAAGAGAGATGCAGCGGAAGACAATGGCGAGAGACGAAGGAAGGCAGCCGGCACAGCACAGCATCCCGGCCTTCTCTCTCTCCCTCATGCCTCCCTCCTGCTTCCTCCTGCTCGCCTCCTTTACTCTGCCTGTTCGTCTTTCCCGCCTCCTACTCCTCCTCCTCCTCCTGCGTAGACTGTTAAATTATCACCCGAATAATGTATCCTGCCTTCATTATAACACCGCCTACACCTGTTCATGACTCTCTCTCTCTCTCTCTCTCTCTCTCTCTCTCTCTCTCTCTCTCTCTCTCTCTCTCTCTCTCTCTCTCTCTCTCTCTCTCTCTCTCTCTCTCTCTCTCTCTGAATCGTAACTGATTTGTCTTCTCATAACAATGGAGTCCTGCTTTTCATGACACGTGCTAGTAAAGTGGAGGTTTCATTAGATGTATGTTGTTAGTGTCATCGTTCGATTATATTTCTGTAAGGAGTAAAGAAGTAATGGATTGGCATGACTGGCTGAGTGTCTTCCATGTAATTTGAGAGCAGGTTCTCGCTCTGCCACGCTACTTGTATGCGATTTCTTGTTTAACACCTACTTCTTCGAGGAACATTTTTAAGACCACCTTCAGTAGTCCATGCACTAATGTTATATCTACCAAGAGTAAACATTTAAAGACTACACAGATTACAGAGATTTCTACTGTCGTCTGTTCTGTAGCAGGGCTGACTTATCCACTGCCATGTCACTATTTCACTGCTGCTGGGAAGTGGGAGACGTGGTAAAGACAGATACCACGCCGTGCTGTGTGTATGCCGTGGCTCTTAATACCGGCGTGCCCCACACTGCCGCCTCTCATGCTCCTCGTCGCCCTCTTCTCCCCAGCAACGCTACCACCCTCCCACTGACCCACCCGCCCACACGCTAAAGTTTCTTCTGCTCCCCAATCCACGCTTGACCGAACATGCGGATGTTCATCGTGCCTGGAGACAGACTTGAAAAAAAACCCTATATGCATAAAGTGACCTCACACCCGTGGCTCTGCTGTACATGCGCTGGCTGCAGCTTAGCTCGCGGACCAGTCTGTAATTGTAAGGGCGGTTCCTGCAGCCCTGTAGGACTATTCCCGGCTTGTAGTGTGTTGCGGCCTGCAGCCGGCAGCCGGTGGTGGGCAGCAGTATCTGTCTGGCTTATGCTCCAGTTTCACTCAGGAAGATTCAGTTAAATTTGTTGGAGAATTAGTTTGCAGCACAGCGTGATGAGCTTGGCATTATTGCTGCTCTGTTTATAATGTGCTTAGGGTAAACTTTTTGCTGGTTTATTTTTGAGGTATTGGTTAGCAGAAGAAAATGTATATATTTAGTGTTACTTTTCTCTTAAAATGAAGATGGTCGAGTCTTTATTTTTACTGGAATAATTTTACTCCTAGAACACATTTTGCTCTATCAACGGTCGCAACTTTCTTTATTAAAGCTTCAGGCCACTTAGGAATCTTGACCTTTTGTTTTAACGACCCACTTATTCATTGACGGAAATAACCTTCTTTTGCCCAGGATATTTCATTATCTTGCCCCTGGCTGGCGCGGTCCCTTCTTTCGTGCTGGGCAGTAGCTCATTAACAGCCCAATGGCGTGCTAGTCAGCACTTGGCGGCTCAGCATCTGTTCCGGTCACTTGCCATCTCTTCATGTTTGCAGAGCAGACGATGTTTGTTCTGGAGAAGCGAAGGGAGGCTGGACTTGCACGAGGCCCGCGTCATGCAGCAGCTTTCGGGCCAACCTAATGAAAGCCTGAGGAGGAGTTGATGACAGACAAACACTGATAGATTGGCTGACAAACAGAAACTGACAGAGAGCTCTCAGACCCTGCCCACTCGACCTTTCCCAGAGCCCAATACCGGAATTGCTTTCCCTAACATTGTGTGTTTCCTCGCCCGGCCGCCGCCAATGGCTTCACCAAGTTACGAGCCTCCTGAAGACACGAGCACCACAAAATTGTTGTTGTTCCCTGAGCATCCTTCACGTCCCAGTACACGCTCGTGCTGCCTGACGACAGAAACCGGCTGTATTCGCATGAAGATTACCCTCGGGAGACATGATTCTGTATAATAATAACGTTGATCACGATTACCGCGGCGAGGAAGCAGCAGCAACGACCGCCTGTGAGCATGAATCAGAAGCAGCTGCTTTTTACCAAGAAGAGCCACACCCTGGAGCCAGCCACTGTGAAATGTATGCAGCTGCGCCGCCCTCGGCAGGTATAATACTTGCTGGGCTGTGACCTGACCCGCCTGACCTCTAAGATAAAAAAAAAATTGCGACTCTAGTGAAATCGAACCCAAGCGTTTGGAAAGACTTGAAACCAGTAATTTTCTATTACTATGCTCGGCAATTCTGACGTTGAAAGGGGATAAGGTGAAGGGTGGCCGATGGGTGCCCGTGGCGCCGCACACGCTGGTGCGATCGTCGAAGCCGGCGGTCATAAAGGGGAATTTATGTTACGTGGAAGTGCTCACTGCAAAGTATCCTGCTCCTCATTGTGATGTATCATGATTCAAGCACGCTGCCGCTTTCCATGGCAGTGTGAGACGAGCTTATCCGTGGGAGTCAAACCTGCAAGACGACTGGCTGTAATAGAGATATTCCGCGCCAGTCGGGAAGAAGTGGCAGAATCCTGAATCCTTTCCTCTGATGAGGGTGTCGAGTGTGCTCAGTAAAGCCACAGTCATACTTGACAGGGTCTTCTTCAGGTGCAATGCGCGATCTTAAAATGACACACTCAGAACATGTCTGTGTGTGTGTGTGTGTGTGTGTGTGTGTGTGTGTGTGTGTGTGTGTGTGTGTGTGTGTAGATGTGTTTATGTATGTCGCTGCCTTATTGATGCTGCTAAGGAGAGGGAATCATGAGCAGTGGTTGAGTAAACAAGGAAATCAATTTGTTTCTGCACCCTGAAGGCAATGACTCATGGTCGTCTCACCTCTGAACTCCGATAGCTTTCCACCTGTTGAAAACTTGTCAAACCGGAATTGTTCGTCTGCCGCCGCCGCTGCGCATTATGCCTGGTCTTGGGAACAGATACTAAATATATATGTATAATAAGCTAACCTGTTATCGGATTGGGTATCCCTTCTCCTCCGCTCGCCGATCATTGAGAGGCAAGTGCTCGTAATGCCCGTCGTGGCTACCGGATCAAGATAGTGCCATGCCCGAGCTGCTGCATGCCTCGGGATGACTGCGGTGATAGTGACGGCACCCTGTTCTGGCCCAGGCGTCATGGGGCCACTTATGTTCCTGTCACGACCTGGTCCTCCGCTGCCTGTAAAAAAAAAAAAACACTGTCAGGAGCTGCTATAAATCTTGAGGTCGCCGCCACTGCCTACCGTGACACTTTGTAACTTTTGTGCACATTCCATGAGGCTTGAAAATACGCGGGATTGTTTGCGCGGTGAAGTTTTAAAATTGGCTTTTTTTTTTTTTTTTTTTTTAGGGGTATTAAAATTTTCTGCGTGTACTTAGCATATCTGAACATACCTTTCGGGTTTCGACAGTTACGGGGAGGAACTGCTGGCCTCTTCTTTTCATCTTAAGCGTGAGGGTGAAGTCATTCCATTTCAGCCACACCCGAAGTGGAGCTCATTCTCTTCATCCACACTCTCGCTTCCTCATCCATCCATCTTGCACTTTTGCCCTCCGCCCGCCCCGTTTGCTCATTTCGCTTCCTCTTCACAAAGTCCATTGGGAAAGTGAGTTCGTTTTTGCTTCAGGTTTTTCATCTACATTCCTCTTCCTCTTTTCCTTTCTACTCCTCTTTTACTTATTTTTCCTTTTATTCCTTTTCTTCTTTGTCTTGTTGTTGTTGTTGTTGTTGTTGGTGTTGGTGGTGGTGGTGGTGGTTCTTCTTCTTTCTTCTTTTCTTCTTTTTCTTCTTTTCTTCTTCTTTTCTTCTTCTTCTTCTTTTCTTCTTCTTCTTCTTCTTCTTCTTCTTCTTCTTCTTCTTCTTCTTCTTCTTCTTCTTCTTCTTCTTCTTCTTCTTCTTCTTCTTCTTCTTCTTCTTCTTCTTCTTCTTCTTCTTCTTCTTCTTCTTCTTCTTCTTCTTCTTCTTCTCCTCCTCCTCCTCCTCCTCCTCCTCCTCCTCCTCCTCCTCCTCCTCCTCCTCCTCCTCCTCCTCCTCCTCCTCCTCCTCCTCCCTTCAATGTTATGGATTTCCTCCGACATTAAAGTTGTAGGACTAACCCCTGAAGAGAGAGAGAGAGAGAGAGAGAGAGAGAGAGAGAGAGAGAGAGAGAGAGAGAGAGAGAGAGAGAGAGAGAGATTAGCTGCATGTTGTCGTCAGATTAAACGTGTCCAACTCTCCTCACTAACGGAGGAGGAGGAGGAGGAGGAGGAGGAGGAGGAGGAGGAGGAGGAGGAGGAGGAGGAGGAGGAGGAGGAGGAGGAGGAGGAGGAGGAGGAGGAGGAGAAGAAGAAGAAGAAGAAGAAGAAGAAGAAGAAGAAGAAGAAGAAGAAGAAGAAGAAGAAGAAGAAGAAGAAGAAGAAGAAGAAGAAGAAGAAAAGTTGAATAAATATGTGAATAAAAAGAATAAGAAGAACGTGGTGGAATTTTCCCTTTGCTATTTAATATATCCATGTCTCTCCGTCGCTCTTCGTCACACACACACACACACACACGCACACGCACACGCACACACGCACACGCACATTTTACCTGCCCTCCACTGCCGCCCGTCAACAAGGCTCATGCGCGCAGCAGAAGCAAAAATGGAGCAGCGCAAAAAGGTTGGACGACCATCTAAAAATGAGAGCACGGTCAAAAAAAATAAAGCAAATATGAAAGAGACCTCGTATTTCCGCGGCCGCTGCTCACCAGACCTTGACTTTCTGCGCACCCCTCCACTGGACATCCTCGCCACCACCACCGCCACCACTACTACCACCACCACCGCCGCCGCCACCACTGCCCTTCACACGGCTCCTCCATCACCACCGCCACATTAGACCACCACCCACGCGTCCTACACTAGAATTACTCCCACCTTGCCTTGACGCCTGGTTCTCCCACCTCCTCTTCTGTTCCTTCACTAAGAAAACATCCTTCTTCTTCTCATTCTTATCTTACTCCTATTATCCTTCTCTTCTCCTTTACTATACGATCGCATCATCCGTGTTTCCATCCCTGCCTTTCCTCCACCTTCTCCTCCTCATCCTCTTCCTCTTGATCCTGCTCCTCCTCCTGACATTTTCATCCCGGCGTCCTTTAAGGATTTAGTGAATCAAAGAGGCTTTACAAATCCATTAATCGATTAATCGGAGGCTTAATCACTGTTTCATGTTTTTTTGTGTTCTCGAAGAGGTTGGAATCTTCCTCGTAACTTTTTTTTTCTTTCATTGTGCTAGCGGCAAGTGGAAGCTCGTGTAAATATTGTTGAAGTGTTTTATCGCCGTGTTGTGTAAATAAAGGAAAACATTTGTATATCCGTTAAAGGTTCAATGTTGGATTTTGTTCTGCGAAAACTAGAAAAAAAAGGATTAGACGGACGTTTGGGAAATTTTCACTTTGCATCAGACGACCTGGATAGCCGGCGCGACCCCCCCGACCCTTGGCCCCGCGAAAGTGAGCGGCGGGAGCTGCGGGTCATCCGTTCCCATCTCAGTGCAAAGTCTCTTCAAGGCCTGAGGTTCACTTTTATTCCTCCTCGCGCCGGGACACTCGGGGCGCGGCAAATCCCGCCTAACATGGCCTGGACGCTAATGGTACTGAGAGGCTCTTTTTGCCGCGGCATTAGACGCCTGGACACGAGGATTTTGACCATTGGAAGCAAAAATCGTAGCAATCATTGAATGGAAGATTGGATAAGGCGGAGTTTGGTCCTTCAGCAGAATGGTTGATTGGACTCACGGGTTATCTGATTAACCCTTGGCCTGCTGATCGGACTCCCGTGGTCTGTTGATTAACCTCGCCGAGTGCAATTTGGCACCGGCAGTTCCTTTGCGTCAAGCTATCGCGACAGACGGTGACCCCGCAAGGCCTGCACCGTGCAGCCAGCGCCCCGCGCCTCTTTGTTCCCCGAGGCTCTTCACTCCGCCCCGCCTTGATTAAGGATTGGCTCACCCTCATCCTCGATGGTAATATTTCAGCAATACTGATGAAAAATATCCTCGACCCCCGGATGATCGGCCGCCCACTCGTTCTGGGTCGCCGGCTGCAACGAATGGGTCAAGCTTAGCCGGGTAATTAATGCTCAAATGATCGCCATTAACGGCGCCCGCTCATTCACTGTCCCTCGCCGTAATCCAACACTGCATGCCCCTCGAATTATCAATACCCCTAGATCCTTGTCTGTGTTGGGGAGGCTTGTTTCCCCTGCTAATGAGGGGGTGAGGCGCGAGAGGAGGCAGATGCTGTGGAGACCTGGGCTATAAGAGGGGAAGGGTGTCTCTGCCCTTCACTTATAAAAGAAGCTCCAGATGTGATCCTGACCACTGCAACATTTACGTGCATTCAGGTATATCCTCTTTAACTCAAACAGTACTAAGACATACACACACACACACACACACACACACACACACACACACACACACACACACACACACACACACACACACACAGAGAGAGAGAGAGAGAGAGAGAGAGAGAGAGAGAGAGAGAGAGAGAGAGAGAGAGAGAGAGAGTTCCTGTATATCAGTGAGGAAAGCATGAGTGTGTATGGAAAAAAGAAGAAGGTATATTCCAAAAGTTTAATGAAGGCGAGGGAGAGTGTGGAAGGGAGAGGTGTGGAATGCAGGAGGTTAAAGGTGAGCCAGGGAGGGGTCGACAGGTAAGGAAAGAGAGAGAGAGAGAGAGAGAGAGAGAGAGAGAGAGAGAGAGAGAGAGAGAGAAGGAAGGAGGGAAGAAGCACATTATACGGCGTTGTGATAAAAAAGCAATTTGTTGTTCGTAGGTAGAAGAGGAGGAGGAGGAGGAGGAGGAGGAGGAGGAGGAGGAGGAGGAGGAGGAGGAGGAGGAAGAAGAAGAAGAAGAAGAAGAAGAAGAAGAAGAAGAAGAAGAAGAAGAGGAGGAAGAAGAGGAGGAAAAAGAGGAGGAGGAGGAGGTGGTGGTAGTAGTGGAGAAGAAGGAGGTGCGTCCGAGAACTCCAGTGTGCAGCGGAGGGGAAAGAAGATGGAGTGTGATGACTGTGGTGGTCTTGTATAATGGAAGGGGAGGAAAGGGTGGCGGGCCGACCAACGGAGGGGGCGAGGAATGAAGAGAGAGAGAGAGAGAGAGAGAGAGAGAGAGAGAGAGAGAGAGAGAGAGAGAGAGAGAGAGAGTCTTCCCAGATGAGTTTACGAATAGAATGGAAAGAATAGAGAGAGACTGAAGAGAGAGAGAAAGGTGGGAGAGTGATGAGATTTAAAGAGGACGATGAGATGAGATGGAAGAAGAGGAAATGCAACAAAAACTTGACTTGTTCAATTGAATTATAGAGTGTCCGGAAGCAAAAGGCCAAGAGAGAGAGAGAGAGAGAGAGAGAGAGAGAGAGAGAGAGAGAGAGAGAGAGAGAGAGAGAGAGAGAGATGAACCACGGACAAGTTAATAAAGAGAGAAGTAATTTATGGAAGTTTTGGGAGTTGTGGCTCGTGGGTCTGAGAGTTGAGGCGGGTAATGTGATACAAACCAAGCGTGTATCTTATATGGGAGAGGAAGGAAGGAAGTGAAGGAAGGCGCGAGGGAATGTAAGTTAAATGGACGATGATTAAATAAACACTGCAGAGTAAGAAGTAGAGATTAGGACGTTTGAAATAAAGTAGTAAGAGTAATTTAGCTAAGTTCCACACAAGGGATAGTTAAAATTGGTGATCTCCAAGACGGGAAGTAAAATAATGGCAAAAGGAAAGATGAGATAGGAAGAAATTAATAGCATCCAAAATTAAAGATTAATAAAGCATACGATTGATTGACTACAAACGTAAAGGAACAGAAAACGAAAAATAAAAGATGGGAAGAAACACAGGATAGAAAATATGGGACGCAGACGGTAATGAAAAAAAATATATATATATTATTTGCCGGAAAGCAAAATGTACACGGTGAAATGAAGATATATAAATGATGATGTAGTTTGGCTCACAGCGTAAAGAAGGAGTGGCTCGGGAAGGGATGAAATTTGGGAACGATTTTATTTGCCTGCCTACGCGAAGAGATTTCTTAATATGCAGTTAACATGTGTTGACCTCGACCGGCGATGAATTTGAAGTTTTACTGGGAAATGTGAAATATGCTTCATCTTTGCCGTGCTCATTCTTGTATTAAAGGGGAATATATTCTGATTTTATGATGAAGGGCCACAGAAAACTGAGGCTTCCGAGGCATTTATTAATTCTGATTTAGGTGAGATTGCGCTACAATTGAGCGTCATGGGCTAATTATTCATTGGTTTAATTATGGGATGCAATGAACTAGAGTTCGTGCAGATGTGGCCGAGGATCGTCCCGCCCGTGAATTCTATAACTTGAATCAAATAATCAATTTCTTAGCAGCGAACGAAGTAATTTCATCTGAGAAGTTGAGAAATAATTTATTCTCGATTACCCTTATCCGAGGAAAATCAATTTAGACGAGATTGCAAATCGCTTGAAAAATATATGATCTCAAGATTTTTTCCTCTTTGAAAGGGAGAAAATTCACCCAGAGGAACACATCCCGGGTAGTGTTTCACGATCAGAAGTATTCCAGGAATTGATCACTTAATTACACGTTGAGCCGGTGAGATATGAAACGTGTACACTCCACGCGAGGCTGCGGAAATGTGGAGGTTCACGAGCCGCCGTGTAAGTAAGTCACAGGTCAGCGGGCACCACCTCACCTGGCCTGCAAATTACTTGAAAATATCCTTCCCATCTCAGCTTGGCGAACCCGACTCACCTTTGATATTAATTATGCAGCGGCAAGGTGGGGCGGTTGGCGTTATTCTGCTGGACGCTGGGAGTGTGACGAGGCTTACGATGTGGTGATTGGATCCCAGTTGTTTATTCTTGTATATGTGGCGGTACAGTACTGCAGGACACGAGACTGAAAACCTGGGCTTGTTTGCATTGTGCTAAGTGTTATGCCACGATAATAACTCCTCTGATCAGCTGAGTCTCCTTATAAAAAACTGATAATTAAATGATTTCTCAGTTTCACTTTATCACAAATGAACAGATGGGAGTCAATAAATCTGCTAATGGCTGACCTTTTCTTGTGTTTCTTTGTGTTTCTTTGAGCTGGACTCCAGGAACCTTTCTCGGCTCAGGGCAATACTTCAAGTCGGTGCAAGACAAGAGGATGGAGGCGGAGAGGGGAAGGTGCGGTACTGGAACGAAAAGAAAATCAATATAAAGAATCTTGCCTGAAAGCTTTGGCCAGGTTATAGATTTTTCTTTCCTCTTAATCCGTGTGTGTGTGTGTGTGTGTGTGTGTGTGTGTGTGTGTGTGTGTGTGTGTGTGTGTGTGTGTGTGTGTATAGTTCCCTCGGTATCTCTCTTTAAATTGAATATTTCTGCCTCTTTGATCCTCGCGTTGTTGGCTAGCCGGTGGGTCGGTGGGTCGTTCAGCCTTAGAAGTGAACAACTGTCATCACAAAGGAACATCAGAAAAATACGAGTCTGTTTATCCTCTTATCATTTATTTATTCATTTTTTTTTATCTTCTCGCCTTCTGCATTGTATGAAAATTCGTGCAAGCTTTTTTGAGATCTTCCAGCGCGTGTAGTTACCGAAGCATTCAGCTTGTAAGACGCGGCTTATGATGTACAAGTGATGCCCGAGCGCTCAAAGAGATTCTCTGTCATATTTTTCCGTCTGCAGTTACGATAAGTCTTGCTTCTGTATGTAGTTATCCTTTTGTCTCCAGGGAAGGCATCTTGGTGTGATATCAGTGTCAGGAGAGCGGCGAGTGTATGCCTCCAGTCAGTACATTATCGCCTGGAAGGAAGGCGCGCCGCTCTGTAACATTATGAGCCAGTGGATGTCTCCCAAGAAGGTCTGGAGTGAGTGAGCGGCTCATGTATGGCGCGGGGCTTCCAGCAGACAGGTCCTCAGCGGCGCTGGCTGGGCTTAACACAGGTGATAATACTGCGGCACACACAATGAACACAATTTATTTCATGAATATTTTATTAGAGTATTTGTTGCGAACTATTTTGAATATCAATTAACTGTTGAGAGAGATACGACACTGGCAGGGCCGGATTGGAGTGTTCAAGGTCGTTAAGGTCCAGTAATGTGGCAGAGTTATGGCGGTGGTCACCTTATGGCCGCAGTTTATGAATCAGTAGTGAGGGTGGTCCACAGCCCGGGAAGATGAATGTGCCTCAAAGCGATGTGCTCCTCGCTGCTCCAGCTGCCATCACCGTCTTTAACGGCAGCCATCGTTAAGAGCACCTCCAGCCCGCGCGTATTCTTCAGAGGAAAGGTGTGCGAGAGTGCAAGTTTTAATGAAATGATTCCATGGCACTTGATTCAGAAAATGAATTAAGTTCCCGTCTGATATAAGTGTTGGGCGGTGGCTGCGGGGCCTTGAGGTGGTAACGCTAGGACTGGTATCGAGGCCGCGGGGAGAGCAGCTTGGGGACCGCTGGCTGCTGCCTAAATCATTCCAAGTAATTTCCTTCGCCAGTGTTACATATCAGAGGCAGGTTGGACCGGAATGTGTTAGATCGCAGGCCCGTCCTTCACCTGCCGGTCGGGTACGTGTGACCTGCACGCTGCTTACCCTGATGAAGGTGAACACAGGTTTCAGGAGGTGCCGTTGGCGACCTGCTACCGCAGCCGCCGACAGCAGTGGGTGAGATGTGCCTCGTAAGTTCGTTAGATCGTTAGCGGCTAGTCGCCATCCCAGTTTGTTGGTCGTCTAGTGCTTCTAAGGGGCCGGGGTTAGGGGGCGGCATCAGTCAGGCCGCGTCGAGTTAAGCAGCAGGATGAGCTGATAAGGGCGACGCTGTGACGAAGGGTGGAGAGCAGCAAGGGCCGGGCAAACGCACCTCGATTACTGCGACGATGGACACGCGTTTAGCATCGAGACGGATAAGGAAGGCAGAGACGAGAACATATGTCAGCTCACTGGTATTAAGGCAACAATAGCACCACTCAACACACACACACACACACACACACACACACACACACACACACACACACACACACACACACACACACACACACACACACACACACACTTCTCTTCAGGACGCAGGTTCCACGCCCCACGTGTTCCTGTCTCGTTGTTACGTATCTGGGTCTTCATTGCGCTGTTTGTTTCCAAGTGTTTGCATCATTATCTGGGCTGGCATCTCTCTCCTCCTATCCGCGTCGAGGCGTTATCACCATCACTCAAGGCCAATTTTCCATTTCCATAAACATCGCGAACTCCTCCGCTAAAGACTCAAGCATGTAAATTGATTCATTGGTCGGGGCATCGCCGAGGCTTCGCTAAGAAACGAGCTCCTGCGTCTTCGCCTCGCCATTGAAGTCCTAAAGCGCCTTAAAGCGCGAATCCATATTCAAGTGAGGCGTCAGAGAAAAAGTAGTGGAGTCTCCGCTTTTGGTCTCCGGGGAGGCCCGAGGTCGACCTCCACACAGACCCCGAGTGGCCGATGGAAACGTTGAGTTACGGCATAAACCGAACAGTCAATTCCCGATACGTCAAGATTGCGCTCCTCCATCGCCCAAGGATCAATAGATGGCGGGCAATTTTTCCTCGCCATGACCCGGAGATGCGCTGGCACTCAGGAATACTTAGGAGGGACAGCAAAGACTCCCCGTCCACCCCCAACATTGATGAGTCTGGCCAGCCCATGCTCTAACAAATATAAAGCCATTAAAAATAAAAAAAGAAGCCACTCAATCACAAAAGATTAATGTACTTTTAGATGAGTGATGAGAGCAGGCATGACTGATTTATTACGGCTTTAAGCGTGATAGGACAGGCGGAGTATTAGTTAATGGAATCATGATTACGCGAAAAGAAAAGATTTAAAAGGAATGTTACCCAATTTATGCAGACTGGGAATGAGAGGGATGAGTTGAGGCGGGGCTGAGTGGAGTGGGTGTTTTGCAGGGAGGGGGGGCGGGAGGGGCAGGAAAGGTTATAAAGAGGGGGCGGGTTGATGAATATGCACGGTGGGAGTGAGGCGGCTGAGTCAGTTTTGGGGTTTACTGGTCAAAGGGAACGTGCCTGCGTGATGAAGAGATTAACTTGGAAACTGAATAAGAATGTTTCTGAAAATTTATCTTGGTTCTTCGTTACGCCTGTGAAATATCATCCCCCTTGATCGTTTTAAGCGCATCCTTACATGCTATTACCTCCAAACAGCCGACGTTAGTTTAGAAGCATTTCCGAAGTACATGATTAATACTTTCTGAAAGCTTTCCCTGGGGTTTGATTAGTGAGGTACCTAGAGTGCCGACGAGCCTTAAAAGTAATGGAAAAAATACCTTGATTCCCATGACCTGTGACCCCAGCTAGTGTTGGACACGAGCGTGGGTTCCATCGCGACCCTGGCCAGGCGATACACACACGAACGAAAATACGACGTGAAGAGTAAGTCAACAGCGTGAAGTGTGCGCTGGCGGGACCCCTTCCCCCCTCTGAGCTGTCTTAGTCAACACGGTAGCACGTTCCTCCTCCTCCTCCTCCTCCTCCTCCTCCTCCTCCTCCTCCTCCTCCTCCTCCTCCTCCTCCTCCACGTCCTCCTCTTCCTAGCAGTGGGTGTGTGTGTCCAGATGCTCGCCAGGAGAGGAGGAACACAAGCAGTCCACCGCAAAGATGTTTTGGGAGCTGCCGTGGGTGGTGGGAAGGTGTGTCCAGCCTCTTGATGTAAGGGCGTCCTCGTCTCCACGCGCCGCCCGTCGTGAGGTACAAGGTCGTAGGTCGCTGCTTAAGTGACACGTGATACTCCTTGGCCTGTGGTGAAACTACTCATTTACTTTCCCTCAGTCACTTCTTTGCTCGTCGCGGTGTTGTCCGTGATGCCAAGAAAAGTGTTTTGACGATTTTAGCTTCATCATCAACACTGGCAATTAGATTTTTTTCCTTGTGTGCGCTGTCTTTGCCTTTAGTTTCTCATATAACACTCGACTGGAAGAAGTCATTCCATCTTATAGACCGGCGGTTCTGAGGCAGTGGAGGAGGCTGCAGGCAATGATAATAGGAAGAAGTTTAGATCACAGGGACACTTGTCTTGTCCCTCGAGACAAAGGCGAGGAATGTGATCGTGTTCCGTCACTGCCTTCACTGCGTCGCCGAAGTGCTTATCAGGTATTAAAATCTGCTCTCAGACAAGCACAGCGTACTATCATGTGGTGATCCCGGGGACAGAATAATTCTCTTCCTAGTTTCTCAGGTGCGAGACAGTCTGGCGGGCGTGTCACATGTGCATAATAAACAATTATTAGCTTGTCTGGTACTCGCATCCTTGAGGGAGTGGGCGGCGTCCTTCAAGACACATATGCATCGACCTCCGGGCGGGGAAACTTCCCTCATATTTCCGATACAATAAATATCCAATCGAGGCACTACCGCCCTCATTACCACCCCAGCCTCTGATATACGAGCCTCAGGTGACAGCCAGAGCACCAAGGGCGCGGAAAGCGAGGCAGGTGCACCAAAAATTTGGGTGAATAATACAAAGAGATTCCACGAGACAATTTTGCTGGGTATTGCGACAGCGCCCCGCCCTCGTGTCAGTCACCCCCACGCGGGCTCGGCGGCAGGGCGTCACCTCACTCTACCGCTGCTCAGGGTCGCCTTGCCAACACCGCCGCTGCTGGCAGTGAACGGGGAGACACGGAGAGAAAAGGGTCGTTAAGCTGAGATTATTCCAGCTGACGTGACAAGAGAGGCCGACATTCGCCTCATGGTATACTGCTCACCCTGGTTTTCTCTCCCTTCGATAAATAAAAAAATCCTATTTTATCCTTGCGGTGGGCTGGTACTCCTCCTCCTCCTCCTCCTCCTCCTCCTCCTCCTCCTCCTCCTCCTCCTCCTTCGACCTTCCTTGTTTTTGTAATAGCCAGCTGCGGATCCTGAAAATAGAGAGAGAAATCTTGCTTGTGTGTTTATCTGTTGTTACTGTCGGGAAAGTTCGATGTTTTCCTGGACTGAACATCACATACAGGCGTCCTGGCGAGTTGTTGTATAAATTCAAGGCTTGGATAGAGACATAACTGAATGTTGATTAACCATTCTCATACTGATTGCCTTCTTGCACTGCGGCTGAAATTAGTGTCCCTGGCGGACAATAAAGAGAAATGTTTTCCTCCTCGCCGGCAGGTTTCACTCATTGTTGCTTTATAGTCAGTGCACTCACCAAATTTGCAGGTGAAGATATTTTCCCGCGCTACTCACGGACGTGGCCACAAAACTAGCCTTTAAGAAGGAAGTGATAGAAGTAGGAGCAAGGGAGGGAACTTAACCAAATACATATGTGAAGTATGTATTAAATGTCCGATAAAACTTATAAAAATATATCAAGATATCTTTCCTGGGCGACCCATGGACACGGCCAGAAAACTAACCTCCAAGAGGGAAGTAATAAAAGTAGGAGGCACAAAGAGATCTTAACCAAATATACATATGAACTATCTATTGAATATCCTATAAATATAATCATACTAACAAAAAATCTTTCCCCGCGCTGCTCACGGACTTAGCCACAGAACTACGAGGGAACCATTCAAAGTCTAGGCAGGAGAGGGAACTTAAACAAACATATATGAGTTATCTATTAAACGCGCAGTGAATCTGATAAAAATAAGTCTCTGGAACGCCCCTGGCCGGCTGCCCCGTGTCTGATGGGTAGTAAAGTTACCTGCCATTGATAAGACTTTGCCATATTGAGCACATTTATCTTTTTGTGCCCATACGCTGACCACAATGACCATTTTTTTTTTTTCCCGCGCAGTCCTCCTCAGTTCCCGGGTCGGCATAGTGGCGGTGAGATAACGGCTGTGTCGAGGTGGGTTTACGAGTTGACGGCGCCGTGAAGCAAACAATCCAATTAGATCCAAGTTGTCCAGGCCGTGAACGAGTCCCGCGAGATGACCTCTGTGTGCAGCAGGGCCAGGTTATCAGATACGTGGTCTATCTCACTCTTATTCACTCCTGTTCTATTTTCTTTCCCTTATCTTTTCCTTCTTTCTCCCAAGTGCTCTCTGATCTCCCAGGCGGTGTTCCTTTACATTTGTTTGGTTCCTCCGGTAGTTCTAGTCGTGTTTTCGTTAGTGAGATGATACTAATGGGAAAAATAATGATAACAATAATAATGATAATAATAATAATAGTAATAATAATAATAATAGTGATAATGCTAATAATAGTAAGAGTTTTTGTAGTCTATTTGCATACACAGCCT
>NC_059296.1:4727500-4755000 GCF_017591435.1 Portunus trituberculatus
TTGAAGGAGAAGTGGAGAGGAGAAGAGGAGGAGGAGGAGGGTGTCACGGTAGGTCAGCTGTCCGAGGTAAAGCAAACACGAGCATCTGCCGGCCTTCATACCCTCCCTCTACTCCTACAGCCCCCACACAACCTCCACTGCTGGCGTCACACGAGGCGAGTCATTTGCATGCAGTCACCTCCCCTCCTCTCCCCGGTCTGATGTATTTAAATGTTTTCTTTTTCCACCCTCACTCTTCAGCGTACCTACGATAACACAGCATGAGATATTAGCCATCGAGGGAGGTTTACTGGCCTTTTATGGCTCTTACCTGTATAATTTCCGGCGGCTGCACTCATATACATGGCCTGAGACGCGGAGTGGGCCGGGCAGGAGGTTTGGGCGAGGTGGGGGAGGAAGGGCGGGGGTGGCAACGGGTTACACGAATTTTTAATCTCTTGGGCAGCCGAGTGAGCCTGGCAACCTTGGCCTGTTGGTAAGACCTCTGCCCGCGCTAACAGCATTACCTTTGTTGATCCTCTCTCATCCAATTTTAGGATCTTATCTCGGCCACGATTGTTCCGTCTCCCTGTTGTCTGAGCCTGGGGTTAGCGGCAGCAGATAGCGCCTGGATCCTTCCGCTTCGCCGCTGCACTTTCTCTCCAGAAGCACCCCGGACCTCGATAAAGAGTTCCTGCTGATGGAGTGAACATGGGCAGCCTCGTGGCCAGTTAATTGGCTTGGGATTGCCAGATGCGTTGCCAGGTGCGGCGGTAATGACTCAATATATGCGCGGAGTGTTGGCGTGTGGGGCAGCCGCTGTCCTACATGGGTAACGCCAGATAGCATCGCCGCGCCAAAATTACTCGCCGCCATAACCCAGACTCAAGGGCCGATGCAGTGAGATGATTATGGTACTTTCTTCCTGCAGCATCGTGACGGTTTTGTCTTTTTATTTTTTCCTCTCTCAAGATTCAAAGTAGTACAGAGATACGTATTATTGGAAGCTGGACATGAGTTTTTATTGAATGTAAGGTTTGCTGGCTTATTTCCACCTTTGTGGTGGAGCCAGCGAGACACTCTGCTCTAAATAATGTTCTTTTTTCCTGCTTTGGCCTAATATTTACTAGTTTCAGGTATATATTCCGTTCCAAGACCTTTACTTTCATACTCTGGTATTGTGCTCTCCCCAACATTAGCTTTTCCCTCCTCGCTATCTGCTTAACGTACAAAGTGGTGGGATCTTATCATGAATATTTTTGTCTTTTTTTTTCTATATTACCTTGGCAGGATCGATCATAGGCCACAGTTCGCTTCCTCACCTTTCTCTTGCATATCCTGATAAACGTCGTGTAATTTCACTATTTTTCACGATCGTAAAATCCATTTCATGTTATCATTACATTAATCCTTGCCTCTCCCTCCCTTATTAACCTTTCTCCTTTTGACCCTTCCACCCGCCCTTGTCTCTCAGCCTCTCCTGCCTTCGTTCCTCACTCTCCAATCCTCTCTCCCTCCCTCCACTTCTTTCCTTCCTGGGTCACTCTGCCTAATTCACTACCACCACCACCACCACCTCCTCCTCCTCCTCCTCCTCCTCCTCCTCCTCCTCCTCCTCCTCCTCCTCCTCCTCCTCCTCCTCCTCCTCCTCCTCCTCCTCCTCCTCCATTGCTCGCCAGGACAGACTCTCTCAATGCGCCTCATCAGGTTCACTGATTAACGATTCCATTTATAGATTTTTTCTCTTTCTTTTTCTTCTTGTTGATTCTCTAATGCATCTTCCATCCTGCTCCTCCCTCCTGCAGCCCAGCTGGCTGCTGCAACGCCGCGTTTTGTTTCCCTTTCTCTTTCCCCTTTCATTATTGTTGGGATATGAAGCGTCGCTCTTTTGCTTGGGAATTCTATATCAGTGCTTCCTGCGAAGGTGAAATTGGACGTCTCTTTAGCGGTGGTTCAGAGTCGTCGGCAGAGTGAACCGCGGCGGCGAGTGTGCCGATGGTGCTGTAGATAAGGAGAGGCTCTTCGACCGCTGAATGGGAGACCAGAGGAGAGAGAGGCAACAAAGAGAGATAAATGGGGTGTGGGGACGAGGGGAGTGACGCCCAAGCTTATCTCCAGAGTCATCAGCATCAGTGTCATCGGAGTAATGATCCCCCGCTGTCCCTCGCCCCCATCCCGGCCGCGCCATTCCCTCTTCGCGGCCGTCATTACCCAAACCCTAATGCTCGTCTCATCTCGCTCACCTGCCGTCGTAACTAAGGCCGCCCCGACAACACCTCCACTCCGACCACCAGTTACCCTCGCAGTCCTTCTCCATTATCGCCTGCACCACCACTGTCATTACCCCGGAAACCCTCGCCATCGCCCCTGCACCTCCAGGCTCCACCACTGCGGCTGTTCATACGCTGTGGATAAAGCGCGTTATCAAGCTCCGATCCGATTCCATAATTGAAAGCGGAGCGTGGACGTCTGCGGAGAAAGACGGACGGCGATGGTAACGAAGGGCGAGTTATTGACCAATAATGCCTGCGAACCACTCGGGCTGACTGGGAGCACAATGCAATCTCCAGATGCTTGATTGTTGACTCTGGCCGCGGATTGCCGGGTCCAGCGTGCCCAGGCCAGCGCAGAGGGCAAACCAGACCCATGCCAGCCACCAACATCCCCCATTCTTGCATGGCTTTATGAGACAGAGGAGAATATCATTGAGGTGCGAAACCAAATGATCAGGTTGTAATTTGATGTTATGTCACCTGTGCTCATTCTTTTTTTTTTTTTTTTTTTTTACTTTATTTTAGTGAGTGTTTAGAATAAATAAATAGTGCAATGGGGAATTAGTTGTTAAATTAAAGGTGGTAAATATTTTGCAGGATAGTTAAGCGGAAGATTTGAGGGCAGTGAGAGGAGACAAAAAATATAAATAAAATTGAACAGAATAGTCACAGCCTTAATTTAAATATCTTGCCGAAGAAAAAATAAACCTTAGAAAACACACACACACACACACACACACACACACACACACACACACACACACACACACACACACACACACACACACACACACACACGTGGTGCAAGTAACAAGTAACTGGTGGTGGTGGTGGTGGTGGTAGTGATGGTGGTGGTGATGCTGGTGGTGGTTCTCAGACACATACCAACCTCACTGATTGGAAAGCAGAGCAAGTATCTTAGAAGAAAGAGAGAGAGAAAAAAAACAACATCAATTAACTAGTGGAAGTAAAACACGAACTGGGACAAAATTGAGTAGAGAGAGAGAGAGAGAGAGAGAGAGAGAGAGAGAGAGAGAGAGAGAGAGAACTAAGATACAGACCAAAATCAAGCATGGAATAGCGCTTTGAGTCAAGAAAGAGAGAGAGAGAGAGAGAGAGAGAGAGAGAGAGAGAGAGAGAGAGAGAGAGAGAGAGAGAGAGAGAGAGAGAACTAAGATACAGACCAAAATCAAGCATGGAATAGCGCTTTGAGTCAAGAAAGAGAGAGAGAGAGAGAGAGAGAGAGAGAGAGAGAGAGAGAGAGAGAGAGAGAGAGAGAGAGAGAGAGAGAGAGAGAGAGAACTAAGATACAGACCAAAATCAAGCATGGAATAGCGCTTTGAGTCGAGAAAAAGCGAAACCACAAAGACAGAAGAAAAAACGTGTGAGATATGAGAAGGAAGGAACAGTGAGGGTAATAACACCTTGAGGGGAAACGCGAGTCACACTGGACAGTTTCAATTCACCGAGCCACGATCCGAAAACAATTGGTGCGATGTATGAAGACTCTTATCGTGTAGTACTAAAACAGAGAGCCTAAGATTGCGCTCGTCGTCTACGCCCCGCCAGATGCACCGTCACACCCGCTGGCGACTTCACTATCAGAGCATCGCGCGGCCCTTGAGTTACGGCATCGAGGACCATTTTGGCTTGGAGACTTGGAGAGGAGAGCTTAAGGTGGTGATGAGGGCTGTTGCTTGTTGTTGTTATGGTGGTGGTGGTGGTGGTGGTGGTAGGTAGTAGTAGTAGTAGTAGTAGTAGTAGTAGTGGTTGTCAAGCTGGCTATATCCTCTTCCCGTTTTTGTTTTAGTCGTAATTCTTGTATTTGATCTTGCTCTGTTTTTCGCGTCGTCATTCCTCCTCCTCCTCCTCCTCCTCCTCCTCCTCCTCCTCCTCCTCCTCCTCCTCTATTTTCTTTCTTCTTCTCTTCTTTTCTTTTTCTTATTTAATTTTCGTTATAACACGCCTGATCCTATAATTACTGACACACACACACACACACACACACACACACACACACACACACACACACACACACACACACACACACACACACACACACACAGAGTGGGGGGGGATGCCTTCGCCTTGCACGGGATATGGACAAGACAAAAAAAAAAAAAAAAAAAGACTAAAAATATAAAGATAAAAAAGAAGGAATGGTCAAATAACAGAATGCAAACAATTATTTTTTCGCTGGAAGGAAAGAGTACAAAGGTCCGCCGCTTTATTGGAGGCTTTGTGTCCCGTATGAGGCTAATATTGAATCCCTCCAGGCGCCGCCACGCTTCTATCGGAGGAAGCTTTGTGGCGCAGGTGTTGTGGCGCGTGTGGGGGTGCTAATAAGACTGACGCCTCTACACGAACGTTGTATTACCGGGTCATCTGTTTTATTTCTCGTCGTGGATGTTTTTAAGAAGTGCTTCAAGACTCCAGGTGGTTCAGAATCATTAGTTTTGAGAGATTAACGTGGATTTTTAGATGAGTGTTCTTTTATCTCGTCTTGTAATTTTTCCGCTTCGATATGACAAAGTTAATGATACCTTTTCATGTGGTAATTGAATAACCACTTGTATATCTTGTGTAGGAGTCACATTTTTCTAAGTCCCACCCTATTATAATTCGTAATGCAAAACGTATAAAAAGAAAATATCCACGAGAGAAAAAAATATTAATACTTATAGAATATTGTTGATTGCAATATGTTTTTTTCTTTCTCTTTTTGGGAATACAGTTTGAATAAAGGTTAATGAAACTCAGCAAGTCATGGCCATGTGGGGGAGAATGGAAGTGTTAGGAAACAGTGACCGGCGGCCGTGGAGAGACTGCTGTTATGAGGCAGAGGACGGGAGCTGCGTGCCGGGACGCCCAAAGCGGAGGCGATCCGGGCATGGGAAGCAATGTTTGTACCACCAGCCATGAATGGAGGCCAGGGAGGGGGAGGCAGAGGGAGGAGGAGGGATTTTTAAGGTAGAGAAGATCCCTCAGCATGAAAATGTGTCTGTGTATACGTGAGAGAGAGAGAGAGAGAGAGAGAGAGAGAGAGAGAGAGAGAGAGAGAGAGAGAGAGAGAGAGAGAGTAGCCATCAAAACTTTTATCACATTAAAATATAACAGGCAGTGAATGAAGTAGTGTGAATAGCGGCGGAGCACAGAGGCCTGCCACACGTTACTTTACTCGCTGATGCCTCACGTGATAGTGGTGGAAGGGACGCGGCGGATATAGAAAAAGTAAAAAAAAAGAAAAGATAATTAGCCACACGCAGTGGTTTCTATTCCACGTCAGTGTTCTCCTGCACCTTTGCCTCTTTCATCCTCCATTTTCTCCTGTGTCCTCGTGTCCCGTCCCTCTCCTTCATTATCGTGAAACAAAGAACACAAGCACCACCACCAGTACCACCACCAGCACAACCACAAAGGTGCGCTCCACAGGGTCAGGGGAAGGTCGCCACCCCTTGACTCCCTCTTAATAAACACAACCTTGGCCGTGCTGACAGACCGGATTACCGCCAGCTAATATTGGGGTCTGCTGAGTGATCTAAGTGCAAGCCTCACCGCGGGCTGGGACTGGAGGGGGCGGTGCTGCTTCTGCCCTCTGCCACACGCGCTCACATGGTCGCCTCTACTGATCACAACAAGTCGCTCTCCACCCTTAGCTCCAGCACGAGTGAGTCCCAGCCGACGCCCACTTCTCACCCCCTCCCGCAGAGCATTTGGGTAAATTATAAATCCATGAGGCTTCCCCGTTCCGTCGTTGTGGTAAATTCAGTCGTCTCTCGCCCTGCTTGATTGATCGGCTGGAGCAGGCAATTCACACGAACACGCGGCCTCTTGGGGAGATGGGCGCCGATAGGGATAATTTTCCTTCCTATCGGCACATCAACGCGGGAGGAGAAAGGTGGAGAAGGAAGAGAAAGAGGCGGAGGGGCTGGTTGGGAAAGCGAAAGGGTAGATGGGAAAGAAATGGAGGAAGAAGGGAGGGAGGGAAAGGTTTAAGTACTAGGTAAGACTTAGTCCCTCGCCGGATTTTGAATTTCGCGTTCTCCGATCCATAATTCCGAGTGAGGAAGCTGCGGGCATGGGCGCCTCTCCCCGCTGACGGCCGTAATGGAAGGGCGTCAGCGCATTACTTAGAATGAACGACGTTAATCAGGAGATGGTCCGAGAGATGGCGATAACCAGGATGAAGGGGATGTGATGGAGAGATGCAGCGATAATCGAGAGATAAGACGAGATGACAGAGAGATGGGATGATAGCGGTGCAGGGTGGAGATGATGGGGATCGATAAGAGGGGTAATCAAAAGAGAAGAAGGTGATGTATGCAGGGTGATGATGGCTGGTGCCTTACTGATCACTCCCTGCGGCTGCGAGGGGGCAAGGCAGGGCCAAGGGTGAGGCCGAGAAACAGCCGCGGAGGAAAGAAAGTTGATGAAGGAGACAGTGTGATAACGACAGGAAAAGGGAAAGGCATGGAGTGAAGCAAGGTGGGGATTATAAGATAGGAGAAAATTGAAAGCCAGAAGAGTTTGCACGGCGGGTGATGCACTGGTACAAGATAGAGATGAAGAAATGTCTTTGCTACAGGCTGGAAGAAAATTGATTAAAGACAAGAAGGTTTGCTGAAAGAATGAATAAATACAAGGAAACTAAGAGTCACACACACACACACACACACACACACACACACACACACACACACACACACACACACACACACACACACACACACACACACACACACACACACACACACACACACACACACACACACACACACACACACACAGGCAAAGACAAACACAAACACACACACAATAAGAAAACCAGACAATCAAACAGAACATAAAAGTCAAGAACCAGCAAAAAAAAAAAAAAACACGATGGAAAATTAGAGGAAGAAAAACAAAAGCACACACACACGAAAGCGGAAAACCAGATGGGAATAAGAGAGAAAAATAGCAACACAATGCTCACCAGAGAGATGTCAGGAGATTGAGACCAAACCGGCCCCGTCACCTCCCCTTCTCTCAGCCTGACGCCCAAACAGGGACACCCGCCAATTGGAGAAAGTCTCGAACATGTTTCATTCATTCCGAGTCCACCAGTCCCTTCCCTTTCCCGCCCCAGTAGAGGTCAGGGGTCAGGAAAACCCTCGGAGGTGCCACGGGCGGGGCTCCCAGGGGGTCGTCGGGTCGGCTGGGGCGTGTGTGTGTGGGGGTGAAGAGGTCAGGGTGCTTGTGGGAGCCGGGGTGAGAGTTCATGGTGATTGTAAGCCCTGGCTGCGGGTTCATTTTTAAGTGTCGGCCTGGGAATTCGTGTGCGATGTTTGGGATGGACTTCAAGTGTATGAGGAGAGTGGTCTTGGCTTGCTGGTGGGGCGGAATCAGTACAATGAGGGTGTGGTAGGAGGTGACAAAGCTGTGTGGTGGCTGTAGTGTGGGTATGGTGTGGTAGAGAGGTGACGAAGGGATGTAGTGTGGTAGTGAAGAGTGAAAGTTGATGATGGCTATAGAGACTAAGGCAACGAAGCAGTAAAGGTGGTACTGGATCTTGAATAGCACTGTAATATGGTCCAGTGACGTATGGTGTTGATAAATGGTGGTTATGTTAGTGTAGAGTGTTGTGAAGTAGTAAGTGGCAATAAAGTGAATGGTCGTGTGAAATGTATGGGGTGAATGGATGTGTTAGAAGTGAGTGAGTGGCTCGTGAAGTGAGTGTGACGTGGAGCGAATGGATCGTGGAGTGGCAGTGTGTGGTTGGCGAGGCGTGGCGTATATGGAAAGGAATGATGGTGGAGGGCGGTGCACATGGCTTACTACACGGTGACGGAGAGCTTGATTGTGTTTCATTGTGTTGGGTGCCGAACGAAGGGTGAAGGTGGGACTGGATAGAAGGACTTGTTCCTCACCCTCTCCCCACTCTTTTTCTATGTTCTTAGACCATTCTTGGAAGAACGTACTTTTGTGTGATTTTCTTCCAGGAATGAACTGTAAAATGAGAAAAAAAGGTAAAAAATAAGAATATCAAACCTATAAGTCATAAAGATAATATAAAAAAACTCGTCCTTTTTATTTTTCTCCCGGATCAACCCTAGAAACAGGTTGACTCTTTGTGTATACTTTCTTTTATGGGGAAGCTAACAAAGAAATAAGAATAAGAAACGTCCACTAAAACCCCCAAAGTCAGTCCTTCCACTCCTTCCCTGAACATCTCAACTCTACATACCTTCCCGAGAGACTGGACGGAGATACAACCACAGCAGACGTCCAATAAAACAGTGAAATACAACGCGCACAACACTTCATTACCCTTGGAAACGATCGTGGTCTCGTATTATCATCTAGCCCACAAACTATTTTCACGCCTATTCTTAGCCAGGCATCGTGCTCATGAACATTCAATAAACAGTTAGAAGGGGTCGCGAGTTCGTGTGAATCCTCAAGGTTTAGGACACGAAGAAGACGCTATTAACCTTGACTTAGGGATCCCTTGAACCCTCCGCCAGGCTAAGGGTCGCGGTGTCACGGAGGTCGTGTTTGCGGAGAATCGGGGTCGTGATGGGCGTGAGGGCGTAGGCGTGAGGCAGGTCGTGGGGTCAACAAGAGACGAGGCGACACAGGGATCTTCGGTATTGTTTTGCCCCGACGAGACAGCCATTGTGGGCGGGTTGGGTTGTCGGTATATGGGTGAGGGAGGGGCGGGACTGGGCAGGGGTGAGGGCGGAGTGGCGAGGACTGGGCGTGGTCACCAAAGGACATAAAGTGTGACGCCATAACAGGAGTGAAGCACATTTTGTGTTTGGTTGTTATTGTTAGACGGGAAATAACGAAAGGGAGGAGTGCTCTCTCTCTCTCTCTCTCTCTCTCTCTCTCTCTCTCTCTCTCTCTCTCTCTCTCTCTCTCTCTCTCTCTCTCTCTCTCTCTCTCTCATTTACACGTCTCTGCATGCAAGATGATTATATACGTAAAGCAAGTGTGTGTGTGTGTGTGTGTGTGTGTGTGTGTGTGTGTGTGTGTGTGTGTGTGTGTGTGTGTGTGTGTGTGTGTGTGTGTGTGTGTGTGTGTTTCTTGACGGTGTTCTCACTTGCCGTTGCCTCTTCTCACCTCGCTCACTATCTCTCCGGAGCCTCGATAACTTCAACCTCACTCAAGTCTAGTACTTCACCAGGTGCCCGATTCTGATAACAGCACCTTGTCCAACTTTACTGGCTAAGTGTGTGTGTGTGAGTTAATCTTTTCCTTCTTCCATTGACTTCGCCTCGTTGCGATTAATTCCAGTTAGAGTGATTTGTTAATTTTTGGGCCCCAGTCGTTCACGCCTTCGCCATCGGCTTGTAAGAGATAAGAAATAGATCACAAGTAGGTTTTACGATCTTGTTTCCCTCCCACGAGAGGCCGAAAACTCTTGGGCGTAGCGATACGAGGTGAGTGGAGGGAGTATCGAGCTGATTGTCTGCTCATGTTGCCGCCAGATACGGCTGGTTCATGGTCTCAGCGCGAGGGGTGAAAGATAAAGCGTCCAGGGCTTGGAGAGGTGAAGAGCCCAACCCGCATACCGAAGCTGAAGATTGCCTGGGCCGTGAGGTGAGATTCAGGCCTGATACTTTGGGGTGTGATAGCTTTCATGCTGGTGTGAGAGAGAGAGAGAGAGAGAGAGAGAGAGAGAGAGAGAGAGAGAGAGAGAGAGGTTTAGATTACGGATATATTTGTCACGATACATATTTTTTCTTAGATCTTCTACTTCTGCTTATCTTTGTAATACTTTGGCGTCATATGTTGAACAAGAAGCAGTGGTAACAAGAAAAGGTATGGTCAGGAGTGGTACTGTACCTCGCCCACTCACTCATACTTCAGCGACGTTCTCTTATATTTTACAATTAGCTTGTTGGTGTGGTAGTGTTAGTTAGTTAATTAGTTTGTTAGTTCCCGTGTTACGTGGACTACCGTGCGCTTCCGTGTTTTTGCATATGTTTTTGTTAGTGAAACGAAATATATCAAACTTGCATATTAAAAACTCGTTAGGTAATTCGTTTTTTGCGTCACGACCACATTAACAGAGTAACTACAGAGCGACAATGCGGTGGAGTGTGAGCGGCACAATGTCCTCTGCCTCCCCACAGATCACTGGCTAATGTCTTCTTCTCTTTCCGCATTATGCCCTATTCCTGACTATATACAGACACATTTCTCTGGATGTGGTGGCCAGGATTAGCACATCATGCATCAGTAAAAGTGCATGTATAGACTCCCTGATATCTCCTTACCATTCTTCAGTTTCTTTAGCGCAGTGTCCGTATACACACACACACACACACACACACACACACACACACACACACACACACACACACACACACACACACACACACACACACACACACACACACACACACACACACTGCAGCGTATCCTTGGTGCTGGCCCAGGCAACTCAACCAAGGCAAGCCAAGGCAGGCCACGGTCGGCACTCGGCAGGTACCAATATAACAATCTCACGTCTCACCTACTCATTCTTTAGGCCAGTTTTCCGGAATTGTTAGGTGTTAAAGGGTGTTTTCTAGACTCCAGGTGTAGGAGGAAGAGGAGGAGAAGGAAGCGGAGGAGAAAGGAGAAGTGTGAGAGGGAGAGAAGAGGCGGGGGAGGTACACAGCAGACGACGACAATGAACCACTTCGGCCTAACATCATTTGCTTCTTATTTATTGGTGGAGTTGGCATTGTGTTGATGTTTGATAAATCAACAGAAGCATCTAACAAGTTATTATCTCCAACAAAATCCAGACTAGCTGTGGTTTTGTTTATCGAAGAAGTAACCGTTTCGTCATTTTGTCTACATTTTAATGATTTTCTGTCTGAACGCCTAGGATTGTTTTGGTATTCATTTCAAGACTTAGAAAATATGAGAAACATGAATCGAGTAACAATATCCAATAAGATCTAGTCTAACAATGCGTATTTTTTATTCAAATTTACGTAGGTGGTTAAAGTGAAAAATCCAGTTTCTTTATTTAAGGAGGACCTCGTGTATTCTTTATTTCTCTGGAAAGTAAAAAATTATCTTACTCAGAAAATGTAAAAAAACTCGTTTGGCTGCGTTTTGTTTGTAGTCATTACAGTGTTTTTGCGAGCCCGTTCGTAACACCTAAACAGTGTTCCTCGTATATTTCGTTGTTGTTGCTGGGTTCGGTTAACTTTTTATATTTTGTACATTAGTTAAAAAAATATGGCGAATCAGAAAATGTAGTGCATTTCAGTGTGGGCGTCTTCTTTCTTCTCGTGATTTTCAAAATGAAGTTACTTAACGTAAATATACGAACCGAAATGGACTCCCCTCCCTCCCTCCGTGCCGGCCTGTACATCAATATGCAGCGAAATTTCTGGCTTTTTCCAGTCTTAGATATAAAGTAAAACCTGAATTAGCCAATTGAGTAGATAAACAACTCCCAAGATACCTCAAATAGTGCCTAAGTAAATAAGTGTAGACCCGTTCAGAGTGCCCGCTACCATGACCGCCATTAAGACAAACAATACTATCGTTCCCGCCTTTCAGCGTCCCTACGTTATCATTTGCGTCAATTTACAGAGTGTTCCGGCCATTTCAACGTATTTCACAGACTTAGAAACGTAGATTGTATTAGTAGGAGGAGGAAGAAGTAAGGAATGGAGGAAGAGGAAGAAGAGGGAAGGAGGAATGAAGGGGAAACAGGAGTGGATTGCTGTAATAGTAGTAACAGTAGGAAGAGGAGGAGAAAATGATGAATGGAAGAAAAAAAAAGATAAAGGAAGGAGGAATAGGAGACAGAAGAACTACAGAAAAGTGGTAGTAACAATAGGAGGGAACGAGGAAACGAAGCTTTGTGGCTCGTTTCTGATCGGCAGGAAGGGAAGAGGCAGGCAAGAGCAGGTTAGGGTTAGTTGTGGGGATGGGTTATATGTCTGTTTGTAGGCAGGCACAGACACATACACATATAGAGCAAGGGCAATAAAGTTAGTGAAAATGCAATATTATGAAGGGTTTTACTAGCTGTTCTTAATATTTACCGTGAAAATATAGTGCCGTAGGTAAATTTAGCAGAGTATACGATTTCGTGCCGGGCTTCAGTGCTTTTATTTGTTTACTTTTCTACGGGTCTCCTATTTATGTAGTAATATAGTTGGCGTTTTTTTTTTTTTTTTCCCGCCTTTTTGTGACTGCCACTCTTTTTAAATGGAATAAAATTTAACTTGCGTGCTGTAAAGGGCAGATGATTGTGTCTCCAGTGCACGACCTGAGAAAATGAGATGTTTAAAAGTGACGTTTGCTCATCAGTTGACTGCATGATTTGTGTGTGTGTGTGTGTGTGTGTGTGTGTGTGTGTGTGTGTGTGTGTGTGTGTGTGTGTGTGTGTGTGTTTGTTTGTTTGTTTGTTTGTACACCTCCTCCTCCTCCTCCTCCTCCTCTTCTTTCTCCTCTTCTTCCTCCTCCTCTTCCTTGGCTGTCCTATTCATTTTACAAAGAGATTCACATTCTTTCATCCTTTATACGTTTATTACAGATTCCTTTCATCCTAATTCACTAAACATTCCTTCCCTAACACCTGTTGTGAAGTGTCTGGTCGTTGGGCAAAAACATTATGGCCTGGTGTTCCTTATCTCCACCCCCTAATGCTTTGCTCTACTCGTTGGTAGGAAGAAATGTGTACATACTTCACCTACGTATAATACTTTATATCGGGAAATCATAGAGACGACAATATCTTAAGAACTGATACGTTTATTGCCTTAAGAATCATGTTTTGCATCAGGATATACTTTTCTCTCTCTCTCTCTCTCTCTCTCTCTCTCTCTCTCTCTCTCTCTCTCTCTCTCTCTCTCTCTCTCTCTCTCTCTCTCTCACACACACACACACACACACACACACACACACACACACACACACACACACACACACACACACACACACACACACACACACAACGCCTCCTAATGCAAGAATCATGAACGTCAGGAGCAATTAACACAAGACAGATGATGTGCGACAGGAACACACCGTCGGTTGCTGGCCGCTTCCTCGCCTCGCCGTGACCCTACTCGGAATCTATACTCGCATCTAATTGTTTCTAACTAATGAGTCGCTGCGCCCTATTACCTGCAGTATGAGCGCGCGTGTCATCATCTCCGTGAAGGCTGAGGGGAGAGGGAGCAGCTGAGGTTCTCTGGTCCATAATGAGGATAGAGACCTTTATTTAGAAACGCTTTGCTCTCTCACCACGACTGATTAGCTGGGTTTTCAAGAGTGTTTCTACAGTTAATAGTGTAAAAATCTTGTCACTCTTCGTCTAGACAGCTAAAACACCTTTTAAAACTTGTGTAAACTTAAACAAAGCCTTTTGAAATAGTGGAGGTGAAGCAGAGAAGTGTTTGGGAATATGAGCATAACATGTGAGAAAAAGAAGCCAGTTAATGATGGAAGAAGGGAGAGGGAGGCAGACTAGGCGTCACCATTGCTAGTAAGAGCGTCGCAGTCACACACGTCAAGTCTCATTACGACACTGCTAATTGTGGGGATAGAGGGCAGGAGCGGGGTAGGTGAGCCTCAGGGGTAGTGGTCCTAATGGTTTGCACGTACGTGTGAAGCATTAATGACTCCACGCCAGGGAGGGCCGGGAGCTGATTAGTGGCGACACGCACCTGCAACCCGAGCACTGCAGATGACACCTATGAACCAGCCAACTAACGAACACCACCGTGGAATTTGTGTAGATATAGCTATTCTTTAAACATAGTTCCACGACACCTATGAACTAGCCAGCTAACAAAGGCCGGCGTGGGAATTGTAAGAAAAGAGCGTTGATTTTTTTACACGGTTCCGTCGCCAAGTATTCCCGGCATGTTTTAGGTGGTTAATTTTTGCTATGAGAGTCACTGAATTTTTAAAGGAGTCGAGTCTGCAAATTTGTATTGGGGTATAGTTAGACACAGTGCAGCGGGGCATGAAAAGGACCTTGCTGGTGTTTATTGTTAGTATTCGTGTAAATTGGTAGTTTGTGTTTATCTGTACAAATTGGCTTGCTTTAATGATGATTTATGATGATTACTGTAGCTGTAGTTTTGCTCTCTCTCTCTCTCTCTCTCTCTCTCTCTCTCTCTCTCTCTCTCTCTCTCTCTCTCTCTCTCTCTCTCTCTCTCTCTCTCTCTCTCTCTCTCTCTCTCTCTCTCTCTCTCTCTCTCGGAATGTGTGTATAATGTCTATCGGCTATTTTCTACATGTACGCAAGCACGCACGCACGCACACACACTACCTCTTACAAATTGAGAGAGAGAGAGAGAGAGAGAGAGAGAGAGAGAGAGAGAGAGAGAGAGAGAGAGATTGAGTTCATGGTTCCTAATTATATGTTTTTTGTTGTATTTATCATTTATAACCGTCCATTAGCTACCTTCCCATTAAATCACCTCCTACCTGCTCCATTCAACAAGTTTCCATTGCCATTCCCTCCAGTCATAAGCATTCCACACTCACTCCCTCAGAAACACTCGCCCTGCTATCCTCTTCCTCTTCCTCCTTGTCCCCCTTCTCCGTCCTTCGTCCTCCTTTCTCTTCTGTCGAGTTCTTCTGTACAGTTTAGTTCAACAGGATTTTCACTGAGTTCTCCTTATCCTCTTCATTACAGTGACGCATTTCTATATTCATTCTGGTTACTGTTTGTTGATTTTACACTGCTTCAGGTATTTACGTGTGGGTTAAAATAGTGAAGACTCTAGCTATTAATCTTCTGATCTCCATAGACTCTTCCTAATGTAAATAAAATCGTTTAATCATACCCAAACTTAAGGTAAAAATGTGTCCCATTACTGAAAGGGTTAACATTAATTAGCCCTTGATTTTTTTCTTCTTACGTATCAGCGAGACAAACAGACGGGACAAAAATTAGGGAAGAAAAAAAGATGTCTGGAATGCTGCTCCTAGAATGGAACAGAATTATAACCTAAGGAGTCTTTTTAAGAAATGTCATAATCCTCCTCTTTGAAATATTTTGATTGTACGCAAGAGGAAATACAAATGCGGGAAAGATGGAGGGCCAGGAATAAATGAAAGGGGTCACAGAACAAAGACACTGGTGAACTTTTGCATTAATGAGATGGACAGAGAAAGACTGACAGTAACCTTACTTATAATCAACACTGCACTCTGATGGTTCTTAGAGTGTTTGTTGACAGTTTCCATAAATATATTACAACAATTTCATTCTTCCATGGGCTAGAGAGAGAGAGAGAGAGAGAGAGAGAGAGAGAGAGAGAGAGAGAGAGAGAGAGAGAGAGGTGACCGGAACCCTTAACTCACCTTATCTCCCACGGGGCTAATGATGCTTGCCTGAACTCCTCTGACCGCCATAGTAATTAAGGTTTCATTATGCGATATCAGTTACAGCGCCTTGAAGTGCATTGGGGAAAGCAAACAACAATTCCCCATTATATACACACTCGGGAATTTCAAGACGTGTTTATTTGGGGACGAGGAGGAAGAGAATGCATTTTTTCTACATAAACGAAGAGTATTGTTGTGTGGCGCTGCTGAGTAATCGGGGAACGAAATATTTGCTTGGTGGTAATTCTAAAGAGGCACATTTTAGTACGTATAAAACCAGTGGTACTTCTCCTGAGATAGCTGGTTTATGCTGCTTTCTTCTCTCTCTCTCTCTCTCTCTCCGTCTCTCTCTCTCTCTCTTCTTCTCAGTAGCGTCAGACTTAGATATTTGTGTATCCTGAAGACTAAACTATTTGTATCAAAACTCGTCAAGAGTAAGAATACCTCCAGTAGTGCTCGTAGATAAGGAGGCGAACAGTGCAGAAGCGGTGGCCAGCAGCAGTGGGGGTTACTTTACTTTGTCTAGCCATTGTTCCTTTGTATCTTTAGCGTGCCGTGTAAGTTTAAGAAAGAGTTGGTGGTTAAGAAGACAGTTGATTACTCTTTAATTTTGTAGTAATGTAGACGAAAGTTTTATCAATGCCTTTGTTCCTATTTTATGATTTTTAAGTAATATAGTATCACGTTTCGAATGTTATAAGGACAAAGATGGTAAATAATTGCTCCATTATCCAGTGCATATTTCACCAATATCTTGCTTCTTTTCACCTAGGTTACTTCTTTGTCATCTCTTTTCGTTCATTACCAAACCAATACTCGATTTTATTTGCACTTTTTTCTCCTTTCCTGCGTCCCTTCCTCCCTGAAATTCCTCCTCCTCCTCCTCCTCATTCTCCTCATCTTTCTCCTCCGCATTCCCCATTCACAACCTGCTAGACACCACCCTCTCCGTTGCCCTCTGCATTAATAAGACAAAATTGAGTGTTTTACGGTAGTGTGTCTGTCTGGCTGGTTGGTTGGTTGGGTGACGTAGGTGGTGGCTGGTGCGGGGTGAGGCGCCCATGTTAAAGTGCCATGACAACGCGCCCCTCGCACCCTGCACCCTTCCTCTCATGTCCTCTTATCCTTATTCTCGTCCTCCTCCTCATCCTACCCGTTCAACTTTCTCACTTGCCGCCGCCTTCCTTCCCCACCACGTCACTACCGTCGCCCACATTCTTCTATCTCATCTTCATCCTCTCCATCAAGATTCTGTGCTACATTTATCTTCTCGTGCCCTCCAGCTTTCTTTCTTCTCTCTCTCTCTCTCTCTTTCTTTCTACCTCACTCATCTCCATAGCCTCTCTCATCTTTGCTCTGGCCTGCTCTACATTGCTACGTCTTTTGTCTCTTTTGTTCTCTTAACTCGTCTTGTTATACCTTCTTTTCTTAATTACTGTGTTCCTTTATTTATTTTGTCCTAGTTATCTTTTTTTTTTCCTATGCTTATTTTCTCTTTCTGTTTTGTTACTTTTCTTTTACATCCTCATCTTTTTTTTTTCCTCTCATCACTTATTCTTCATCCCGTACTCAGTTCTTTTTTTCTTTTATATTCTTCCATCTTGATATTTTTTCTCAATTTTACATCTTCATTGCTCCATTCTTTTTTTTTCATTATCGTCTTCCCTTTCTTTTCTTCATATGTTCTTTCCTCATTTTGTTCAATGTCTCACTTTCATCTGTATCTCCTTGTTTCCCTCATCATTCTTTCCTTTAACCTCATTCTTTTCCTTTTAATTTTCATCCTCATTTTCTTTTTCCTCTTCTTTTCCTTTCTCTTTATCTTCAATATTCTACCTTCATCTACATCTTCTTCTCTCCCTCATTCTTCTCTTCCTCCTCTTTCTTCTTCTCGGCTCCTTCTCGCTCTTAATTATCTATTCGCTCATCCTTCGCCAACACTCCGCATCCAGCAGCTCTTGTTGTTACGCAGCGTTAAAACGAACGATTGGGTGCGGTAAAGTTTTTTTGCTCTCCCCTTCATCTTCTCGCGAATTTAGTGCAACGAGTGTACCTCCAGGTGATGCTACAGTGTGTAAAAATATAATAGCAAATTGTAGGTTTTTAGGAAGGAATGATAGAGTTTCGGGGAAGGTGTAGGGCCGGAGGTGAGTCTGACAGGAACTTTTAGGAAAATTAGGGCCTTTGAAATCGCCACAGAGAACGAATGAATCCCGCGTTTGTGGATTGTGAAAGGTTATTGTTAGATTTTTGTATCTGTGAATTTTATCATTGATGAGTTGGATATTTAGTTTTGGTGGAGTGTAAAAGTTTTTTTTTTTTTTTTTTAGGGGAGAGAGATCTGGTGTATAATGATTCGATTCTTGTGCGAGAGAGCTGAGCCACAAAAAAGTAACGATTGCAGAGTAATATTTTCGTCTCGCTCGATTAAAATTGCTAGAAAGATTAGCAATTTTCAAGGTAGGAACTTCTCTTTAATTTCTTTTTTCCAGCAAAGCTTGCCTTCATTATATAAACGCAAAGATAACAAACTTGTATCTCGGAAGTGACACACTGTTGAGAATTTTTTCGTATTTGCGTGCCACGTTCCTCTGTCAGGTTTCTGTCAGAAGCATATTAAAAAGTTATTAAAAAGTTCACAGCAAGACGGAAATCAGCAGTGAGATCTTGGTGGGCCGCCTTGCCTTGAGGCGCGGTGGGCGTGTCGGGCGTGCGCCTGACGACTGTGGTGGTGTTCCCCGCTGGGCCTTCGGTCAGCCTGCCTCCTGGAGACTCAAATCTAATCGAGTGCTGCCGTCCACCTCGTTTTTTCATCTAAAGACTGGCTGGATGACTCCCCTCCGCATACCTTATAGCTGCCCCGTCACTGTGGGGCCAGCCCGCCCTCAGGAGTGGCTGGCTGCCTGTTTTTATCCTCCCTCGGAGCCTTAGGTTTCGCCCTCTGCATACCGTATGACCGGGCGACCCTCAGCAGCACTTATAGACCCGCCCCGTCCTGCCGCTTATCACTAGTTGAATCTTCAGAACCGTGGCTTCCGCGGCCCTAATTACTGGGACTTAGCATTCCTTGAGGAGCTCTCCTTGTGAGGCCATCAGCAGGGCGGGGAGGAAAGGGATGAGCCAGCGTCTGGGGAGGAATACGAGAGCACTCATTTCTCGCAAAGTCGTAAGTTACGGCCGTCTTAATTGATACGGGAGGAGAAGCCTATAGAAAGCCTCCTGATGGGGTGCACCGCTCCCCTCCTAATCTTCATTTTACAAGATGTATATTTATCTCCCTGCCTTGCCTCTCCAGGTGTCTGGCTACCTGTACATTTGTCCGTCCACACTATCGGCTCCATCTGTATAGCAGCTAATCATTAGATGACTTCGTCTTTGGTTCCTCCATATATATCTCTTTCTCTTTTTCTTTCCACTCCATTTCACTCAGTCTCCCCCGTGAAGTGGAGAGTTGCGCTCTCCTTCATTACCTGAGTGAACGGAAAGTCGATGTAATGGAGTTACTCCGCCACCAACACTAAGTTATGACTCGGGACATTAATATAACAGACGGACCAATAATACGCGGCGCCCATTATTCGGGGAGCGATAAGGCGTCAACATTAATTATCGTAAGTCTGGTTGGGCTCACTAAGGTAGCGACTGAGGCCCGCCACAGACGGGAAGCGTTGCGCCACCCTATAAATCATTCCCAGAATCCTTTTGCGGTACATTAATAAGCATTTCAATTTATCTGTTGACTACGTAATAGGAAACTTATTAATCGTAGTCGGAAGTCAGACACGGTTGGGAGAATCCGTGGCAAAATTAACCTTTTTGTTGTATTGTTACGGTCATTTCACAGGGAATGAGGAAGCTCTGAGGATGCGAAGAGAAAAAAAAAAAAAAAAGAAAACATTAACACTGCAAACGTTCGCCCGAAGCACATACAGAATGAAGAGTACGAAGCGCAGCAAACGAAGAAGCAGCAGCGTGAGTGACTTGGAATAGCGTGGCGTGGTGTGGTGTGGCAGCATCCTCACTACCTCAGCAGCCCCAGAAATGTGAGGTAACACGAAGCAGCAGGCGAGATGTCATGGTCACCTGCTGGCTGCCACTACACTGTTAACTCTTAAAGGAAAGAGTACGTGGCGGTGCTCCCATAATGAAACACCTCCTGTTTATGATAAGAGAAATCAACTGACAGAATATCAAACACTCCCTTGTTATTCCACGTCCATGGCTAGAGGAGGATAACTGGTGACCCCTGTGTGAGCGGAATAGAGTGCCGGGCCAGTGTGTGTTGTGTCAGCTCGGATCACCTTGATGGATGCGAGCCCGAGGGTGTTTAGCGGGAATCCAGGTGGAGAGTGGGGAGGCAAGGCGAGGACGGAACAAGGACAGGGTGAGGGCAAGGCTAGGGTAAGGAGAGGGCAAGGAGAGGGCAAGGGCGTTTCCTACCTAGTGAAGTTCTAACGCGTGGCCTCGTGGGGCGTTGGTGGGAGAGACAGCAAAGACTAGCACTTGTAGAAACGTAAACATATATATAAACAGTTGGAATGATAGACAAATAGATAGGTAGATAGATATTTAGATGGATGGATTTATAGATAGATAGACATATAGGTGGAGAGTTTAAAGGGTAAATAGGTAATATAATTCAACAAAAGCATGATGGTCCAATTGTCAAGATAAAGAGAACAAATATTGAAAAAATGGAGAAAAGAAAAACGTAACAAAAAGTGGCTTGGTGTGAGAGAGAGAGAGAGAGAGAGAGAGAGAGAGAGACAAAGAAAAGAAAACATTAGAAGACCAGTAGAAGCAGATCTCTTATTTTCTCCCCACAATTCTCTACTTTTTTCTTCCACGTACACATAATAAAGTAACAGAGATACATCACCATAGCACGCTCGTTAATAAGCAAACATTAGCAAGGGTGAGAACCTTTAATTTGCCTTAGTCACGCTGGATATGGCGCCATTTTAATCCACCAACATGTATATAATCTTTGGCAAGGCGGAGGGGAAGGTGTGGGTGAAGGCGGGGACACATGCAGGGAGGAGGTGGGAGTTTACTGGTTTGCTTTGGGTGAGGTGACACTGGTTGGGTGGGCTGTATGCTGCGGAGATGGGCGGAAACAAGCGGTTCGTGTATTATGGAGTAGGTCTGATGGGTTTGAAATGGGGAAGGTATAGGATTGCATGGTGTGGCGCTGCGGTGGCTTGGTGGCGGCGCAGTGGTGTGGTGGTGGAGGGAAGAGAGGTGAGGCTGATAGGGAGGGAAGGCTGGTAATACAGTCATGTCGCGGCGAATGTCGAATGAATATTGTTATTAAATAGATTAGCACTTAGAGAGAGAGAGAGAGAGAGAGAGAGAGAGAGAGAGAGAACACCCACACCTAAAAAAAAAAAAGTAAATCGATCAGGTCCCGCCAGCAGAGTACACGGTTTTCCTGGCAACACACACGCTGAGGGACTGCAAATCGAAAAATGAACGCGGGGACGAGGAACATTAATCGCATTCCCTGGACAGAATAGCGTTGAGTCGGGTAGTGCCTCGGGGTGGCGACGTTCGACAGGTGTTGCGATCACTCCTGCAGACTCTCAAGGATCATCAGGGCACACACAATTGAACACAGCACAGCCACAACCACCACCATTCCTCAACCTCCATCCCTCCCGTCGTCCTAAACACCAAAACTAATCCCAACGCTCTTTGAAATTGCACTAAACGCTGTGTGACGCCCCATTCACCTCTGTGTTTATTGTTGTGGGGCTTCGAGATTAGTCATGCGGCCAAGACAGTTCCGAGAGATGAGGAAGGGTATAGAGTAAAGTTCCGACGAATGAGTGACGGGCGGAGTTTTAAGCTTTTGACAAACATGATCATAGGCGTTGTGTTTATTTGGGTGAGCCTCGCGGTGACACAACACTCTCCACCTGTGCTGAACTTTTACAAGGAGTGGCTCGTTGTTTACAGTGTTCGCAGAGTTAACGTCATGTAGAGCACCACGCTAATGCCTGACGGTGACGGTGATGAGGCGGTGCGGACAGAATGGTTTGGTAAGAAGTGACTAGCATGGTCTATTATCGTCGCCCACTGTGCTGAAGGTCGCCCTCCTCGCTCCATTACTTTCCCTGCCTCCCTCCCTCCCTTCCTTTATCTGTCCCTCTGAATCAATGAATGTCAAAATTAAATCTTATTCTCATTGTTTGTCTTCCGTTAACGTTGGATGATTTCTGTTTTTGCCGTTGTTTTTTTTTTTTTCTGGCGGGTCCGCGAGTAGCTCCAGCACAACACAACCCACAAATTAAAATGCGACAAAGATAATCTGACCTTAATTCTCAAAACAAAGCCTCTGATACGAGGCATAAACACCGCTCCTACAAGTCATCATACTCCAATTAAAGTCTGAATGACATCTGCACGATTGCTTTTGTTATCTGATTGGCAGCCATGACGGTGCCGTTCAGGATGCTGCAAAAAAACACCGTATTGTAATTTAAAGGGCATTTCAGCCTTCTCAGGTTGTATATAGGTGCGGGACAAATCAAATATCCTCGAGTGTTGTTCGCTTCCCCACGCGTCCCACCTTGACCGCTTGGACCCAGAAAGTCAGAATAATGGTCTTGCCCAATGCGACCTGAAGTAAAAGTCACTTAATAGCCTCAGCAGGGGCGTGGGGGCGTGGAGGAAGGGCAGGGCGGGGCCGTTGATGGGATCGAGACAGCAAGGGAAGGGTCACGCCGCATCACCACCATCACCACCATCACTCTCAGGCTACGTGTGTCCTGCCGATCAGGTGACCCTCAGCACCTGTATGCGATTTGACTTCCACACTGACTGAGTAGAGGAAGCACTTGCACACACACACACACACACACACACACACACACACACACACACACACACACACACACACACACACACACACACACACACACACACACACACACACACACACACCGCGTAGTGTAGTGGTTAGCACACTTGACTCACACTCGAGAGGGTCCGGGTTCGAGTCCCGGAGGCGGCGAGGCAAATGGGCAAGCCTCTTAATGTGTGGCCCCTGTTCACCTAGCAGTAAATAGATACGAGATATAACTCGAGGGGTTGTGGCCTCGCTTTCCCGGTGTGTGGAGTGTGTTGTTGTCTCAGTCCTACCCGAAGATCGGTCTATGAGCTCTGAGCTCGCTCCATAATGGGGAAGACTGGCTGGGTGACCAGCAGGCGACCGAGGAGGAGGAGGAGGAGGAGGAGGAGGAGGAGGAGGAGGAGGAGGAGGAGGAGGTGGTGGTGGTGGTGGTGGTGGTGGTGGTGGTGGTGGTGGTGGTGAATTACACACACACACACACACACACACACACACACACACACACACACACACACACACACACACACACACACACACACACACACAGTTCAGAGAAGGCTCTTTAATAGTTCAGTGTGTGCGTCTCTCTCTCTCTCTCTCTCTCTCTCTCTCTCTCTCTCTCTCTCTCTCTCTCTCTCTCTCTCTCTCTCTCTCTCTCTCTCTCTCCTGACGTGGAATGTTATCAGTCATCAGTGTGTGCAACTAAGAAAATGAATAACGTCCCAAAGTGATCTGCATTTATGAAGGGATGACTTGCACCCACCCGAGGCCTCGTGTTTTCTTCATTTATCAAAGTTTTCAATTAAGCGAAGATAGTACTACTCTGGGCGGGACACACACACACACACACACACACACACACACACACACACACACACACACACACACACACACACACACACACACACACACACACACACACACACACACACGTGTATCTTCAAGGTCAATTAACCGAAAAACCAGGAAAGCATGAGTGAAATTAAGATATGTAGTGAATATGTTCTTGTTTGTATGAGTGATCAGAATCAGATGGCAAAACCGGAGTCAATTATGCATCGAGATCTCTCAATTATATCTCAGCAAATAGTAATACAGAAAAAGAAGCAGCCAGAAAAAGAGGAAGAATTAAGTCCAAGCTGTGTTTTCTTACTTTCTGAATGCAGAGTAAAGGAGAGAGAATGAGACAGAGACTGAAAAAAGTACAAAAATTAATAATCTAAAGGTAAAATGAGTCGTAGTACAAGATGATTATAACCACGCCTGTTTCCTTTGTTTAGTAGCAGAGCGGAGGGAGATTATCAGCATCACATCGACGCTTCAGACGGTGCGGAATGAAGTTAGTGCCACATGCTTCCATGTCTAATGTCCCTCTCCCTGTCCTTCTTCCCTCTCTCTTGCTCTCCAGTGCCTGCTAGGGGACGTACCATGTATCTGATTTTCTGTCTCTCTCTCTGTCCTTCTCTTTCTCCTTTTCCTTTTCTCTCTCTCTCTCTCTCTCTCTCTCTCTCTCTCTCTCTCTCTCTCTCTCTCTCTCTCTCTCTCTCTCTCTCTCTCTCTCTCTCTCTCTCTCTCTCTCTCTCTCTCTCTCTCTCTCTCTCTCTCTCTCTCTCTCTCCAGTGCCTTTGAGGGGACGTACTATGTATCTGATTTTATTTTTTGTACCTAATTAAATTATTATCTGCTTGTTTTAGATCTCGTCGTGATTGTTGCGCAGGAATGATAAATGGTCGCCTTCATTCCTTGCCTGCCTCTTCGCCTGCTCGCCTGCTCGCCTGCACCGCCATTTTGTCAACAATATATTATGGATGGTTATGTTTGGGGTAGATGTCTTTTCCTCTTCCTTTTCGTTTTCCTTTTTTTCTTCTTTTTCTATTTATTTGTTTTCTTATTTCTTTTTTTTTTCTTCTTCTTCTTCTTCTTCTTCTTCTTCTTCTTCTTCTTTTACTTCTCCTTTTCGTTGTATTTTTCACTTTTAATTTCCTCAGCAATTAAATTTGAAACGTGTACTGATAGGGAGGCGCTTTTCTAACATGCACGACAATTTATTACTGTGATACGAGGAAGAAATTAGTCACCAAAATAATAATAAACACACAGTCATTCCTCAAGTCATTAACCTTAACATTAGAGGCAAGCAACCTCGCTGGAGACTGCATACCTTCCTCCAGGCCTAAGTACAAGCCTTTAGTGATGTGTGGGTGCGAGAGTAAGCCTGTATCCAGAACCTGTCATAGGGCAATGCATCTTGGGGCACAAACCAGCACGGTATCCAGCATGCACGCCGCCAGCACCTCACGGCCACTACACTTTCCACCGGCGCTATCTCTCCAGGAATCTATAGAACAAACTTTTTTCAGTGCGTTTCGGCCTCCTACGGGAACCTTAACTCTTCTATCGCTGCTGGACATTTTTCTTATTATGAGCTGTAACTTTTTAGTCTCTTTTTTCAGGTTTCTGTTGTCTAGGGATGGTGAAAATTAAGCCCTTCAGTACTGGAATACATTTTTACCTTGAGATTTGTGTACAATTAGACCAATTTATTTATATTAGGAAAGGTATATGGAAGTCAGAAGATTAATTGCCACAATTTTCACTATTTTTAATCTCCACATGAGTTTCTTAAGCTGTATAAAGTCAGTAAGCAGAATGAATATGGTACTAAAGAGGTTAATGTCGTTTTTTTTTTTCCTGTTTCTTTCTGCCCAAGTACATTTTTTTTTCGCTCAAACTGTGCTGTGAATGTTAACGAAAGACAACTGTATAGCGGTAAAAGAGTTAAACAATGCAGCACCAGTACGGAGAAGTCTGTGCCCTTACTACACTCATTTATCGTCTGCAAACTGGGAGGGAGGAGCGGCCGGCATGCAGTCCCTAGTGTTGTGTACATTTTCCTGGTTAATCGACGCTGTGGTGAGCCGACGAACTTTACTGGACTGCCTTGCTCATTACGAGGCGATAAATTTAGCGTCTCTGGTTGTTTAAGAGCTCAAATTTGTAGGAGATTTTTAATTAACGTGTTGCCTCGACGTGGCTGAGTGGCTTAGTTGATCCACACAGGAAGTGAAGCTTTACTCCAAAAAGTAAAAGTAAGAGAGTGTTGATGCTCATGTAGCTTGTAGGAAGTTTAGAGAGTAAAATGACTAGATGGTATGTGTGTGTGTGTGTGTGTGTGTGTGTGTGTGTGTGTGTGTGTGTGTGTGTGTGTGTGTGTGTGTGTGTGTGTGTGAGAGGGAGAGAGTTTATTCCCCTCTGAGAAGCGTGTGCTACACCCATTAGTGCAGATATAGAGCGTGGAAGAAAGCAACCAAGTCTCAGTACAAATAAATGTGTTGTAATTATAAAGACTAACATAAGTATTACCATGCCGGCGGGAATCAGAGGAGCTGCCTGGCGTGCTGCGGCAATGGGACCATCCTTTCTCTGAGGGACCCTAGGGAGGACTTGGTAATCCCTCCTGGGCCGCAGTTGCTGTCACCAATACTACAGTTTTCTTTGAGTGACTACGTATATCGCTCTGCTGGAAGCGCGGGAGGTGGCCGAAAATTTGTTTTTATGTATATTTTTTTTTCACCTTAATTACTTTAATCTGCGGTGCGAAGTGTAAGCACGGGGCGCCTGAAAGCCACGCTGAGTGAGCAGACAGACACACGCTACCCGTCTTGGCCGCCCGTCACCCTCCCGCCGGCCCCGACTTGCTTCCACTCCTGCAAGAGCCGCCACTCCTGCCCCTCAACCTGCGGCCTTTTTTGGAGCCTGCAAACACCAGCATGCGGCTCCCGTCCCCCGAATCATGCGTGTATTTTCCTCGTAGCCGTATATTACGGAATTATCACACGAGCAGATGGCAGCCGTGCATGCAAATGTACACTAAATCTTGGCCACAAACGAGCTGGCTGTGCATGCCCCCATAACGCAACTACCTCTGCTACCTCTTACCTCCTGACAAATGCCCGTCATGCACATATATTAGCGGCTATTCTAAGTGATGATGATAAATGTTGACTGGCGAAATTCCAGAGGCTGCCGAGGAGACTGTGACGAATGTTGATCTGGCGCAGATACGAGCAACAATTCTAAGTGATTACGAGTGATGCTGATCCCCGCCGCCTGCCAAGGGGCGTCCCCAGGCCAGGGTCACAACACCGTCACCCACTCCACAGATAGCCATCACTACACCGCACTGCAGCTTTCTCCTGTTCCACCGTTGCGTTCTTAAGGGACTCTTCTTTCTCTTTCTTTAATTTTTTGTTCATGAAGACGATGATTGCAGACACCACCACCACCACCACCACCACAATCTCGTCTTTCTCGTCAGTCCTTCTTGCCATCGTCTTTAAATTTGTTCTCTTCCTCTTTTTATTCTTCCTCGTCACCATCCATATCGACGGCTTGTTCCTCGTATTTTACCTCGCACTCCTCCTAATCCTCCTCCTCGCCAATATGTGTGAGTGTGGATGAATGCATAAATATGGTTGAGAGGTGGAGTAGTTAGGGGGATGTGGTTGAGTATGTAAGAGAATGGCTTTTTTGACGTCATATCACTGTGTACATCAAGATGCTTGCTGCCTTCATGAAATTTGCAGTCCTGACCCTAGAAACACTTTTGGGCCCAAGTCACCATGTTACCAAACGTGCTGAGGCCTTTTTTGAACTCAGACTGATGTGTTTAGAGGATCGTCTGACCTGAGGCCTATATTACATGTGTATCAGCCGCCTCAGTATACCAAATGAATCGCTCCCGTCGGTTTGTCTGTGAGTCGTGCTCGTGTACTTGTTTTGTTTGCGGCTTAACACAACATTAAGCGGCTTTAATCTACTTATCTGAGAATTATTGTCGACAAGAACCTTGGAGTGTCCACATAAATTATCAGTGATCAGCTAGAAGGCGAAGGCAAGTGGGTGCAGACTCACGTGGGTGTTAAAGATGCGCTTGCCGGTGTAAGGTATAAGACCGACAGGGAAGTGTGAGTCTTACAAGTGTTGTTGGGCGTGAGGCGAGGCGTTTAGGGGGCGACAAGGACGTTACAAGTGTTTGATGGGGTGAAGCA
>NC_059296.1:4760000-4862500 GCF_017591435.1 Portunus trituberculatus
TTTCCTCCCACTTTTTTAAGGCCCACTTGCTGGTTACCACCATCCTCCTGCATGCAGCCCTGTGCAGGTCCTTGTTGCGCCGAGTCGGGTTCCTCTTGTAGCGGAGCCAGGCAGCATACTTTGCCTCGGCAGCAACACGGCAACGGTAGCCAAACCATGGCTGATCCGTCGATCTGGTGGTGTATTCCCTGTGTGGGACGTGGCGTCTCTGGAGGGCGAGAAGGTGAGAGGTGAGTGCAAGTGCTTCACTCTCTGCTCCTCCCTGTAGCAGAGTGGCCCATGGGGTGTGGGTCAGGTCGCGGCGCAGGGAAGCCCAGTCTGCTTTGTTCCACAGCCAGATGGTGCGGGTGGTGGCCTCGTCCTGAGCCACGCCCACTTCCAGCTGTGTCAGTACAGCGTGATGGTCAGAGCTGCCCACGAGCCCCAGCTGATGACACTGAAGCTTGTCTTCCTGGTAGTCTGAGATGACAGGGTCTAATGTCCCTCCTCGTTCATGTGTGGGGAAGGTGACATGATCTGTCAGACCCTGCACCTCCAGGAGATTCTCGTAGGCGTCTCTTTCCAGGTGGTGATTGAGATCCCCCACAATCAGCACGTGGCTGCAGCTGTGTGCCATCATCAGGTTGTCTAAGGTCTCAGTCAGGTACAAGAGTGAGTCAGGCCCTTGTCGCGGGGGGCGATACAGGGCACACAGCAGGAGGGCTGAGCGGTCTGCCAGCATTACTCGGAAGTACATCATCTCCATCATTGGAGGCGTGTCTATGTCGAGTAGCTGGGCCTGCATTCCTTCCTTGAAGCAGACAGCCACTCCACCTCCTGTTCGCTCCTGTCGGTCCCTCCTCACCCAGTGGGTGAAGCCCTGCATCCTGCCATACGTGGGCTCCACCTCACTGTTCAGCCATGTCTCGGTCACCACAACAACGTCTGCATTGTGTCGTTGCACACAGTTGTGGTATAAGTCTGCAAGGTTAGTCCGGAGACCACGGACGTTGCTAGAGACGACCTTTAGTTGGCGGCGGGGGCAAGCTGGCTGTACCATGGTGAGGGATGGTAGTGAGCGAGGCTCTCTCTCTCTCTCTCTCTCTCTCTCTCTCTCTCTCTCTCTCTCTCTCTCTCTCTCTCTCTCTCTCTCTCTCTCTCTCTCTCTCTCTCTCTCTCTCTCTCTCTCTCTCTCTCTCTCTCTCTCTCTCTCTCTCTCTCTCTCTCGGTTTTGTTTCTGATGTTTATATTTTGTCTCTCTATTTTTTCGTCTCTTTTTCTTCATCTCCATTTTTATTCAGGCTGTCCATCCATCTCTCCATCTCCGTTCCTCCATCCATCTCGCCGTTCCTCTCTTGGCCTCCTTCACCTCCTCCTTATTTGTCGCCCGGGAGTGGGGAGGTGCGAGTCCGTTTTCTGTTCACCATCTCTCGTCAACCAACAATTCCTGCTTGACTTTTCGTAGCGCTAGAGAGAGAGAGAGAGAGAGAGAGAGAGAGAGAGACACAGGTAGAGAAAGAGACAACGCCCGCTGATTCAAACTCCCGCCCTCCTCCTCCTCCTCCTCCTCCTTCTCCTTCAGCTCCAGCATTTGTGTTTGTTTGTCCTTCCCGAGTCCTTGCCACTTTTTGCTGCTCTTCTGACACTCCCAAATGTGACGATGGGGTAAGTGAGAGGGTTGGTTTATTTGTGTCTTTGCTTTACGGGGTGTCACTGTGCGGGGCTAATTGTACGGTTTGCGGGGATGTTCTAGGGTGAGTTTTTGTCTCCTGTTCTCTTTGGCGTTCGTGTGTCTCAGTCATGATTCTTTTTTCTCTCTGTTTCTTTTCTCTTTCGTTATTAATTGTGCGACGACTGAAGGCTTGCCAGAAATGTTTCCCGGGTGTTTTAATTGCGGTAATTATATGTGGGGGGAGGCAGAGGGAGAGGGAGAGGGAGAGGAGAGGGAGAGGAGTCAGCGAGGTGTGTGATGAGGAGGCCCAGGGCAACTTGTGTCAGGGAGTTAGTTATGGTCTGAGTCTTTTCCTTCTCTCTCTCTCTCTCTCTCTCTCTCTCTCTCTCTCTCTCTCTCTCTCTCTCTCTCTCTCTCTCTCTCTCTCTCTCTCTCTCTCTCTCTCTCTCTCTCTCTCTCTCTCTCTCTCTCTCTCTCTCACACACACACACACACACACACACACACACACACACACACACACACACACACACACACACACACACACACACACACACACACATGAAGTGGTTTTCCCGTTTGCGTCAAAATATTGTGGTGTTGAGTTGCGAGACAAGTGTGTGGGCAGAGTCAGGTTTTTCTTTTCTCTTACGTCCAGTTTGCTATCAAATTCCGGCTCTTAAAAGCAAGCAGACCAAAAACACGGCAGCGTCCATAACTTCATCTTTTTACCAAGTTTTCATTAAGTTGCTGGTGCATTGATATTGGCCGTATTATATTGCTTCTCTATTTTTTGTGCCTCGATCGACTCATTCACTGGAAACAAAAAATAAAGAAACTTGATAATCAGACATAATAACTGTTGAACTATTAGCGCATCAAATGACTGCCTCGTATTTTTTTATGTCCACACTCTTTAAATAAGTGGCGGCGTGTGCTTCGTTATTTTGTGCAAACCGTTCACTGTTAATCCTGCGAGCCACAAAGCAGGAAGAAAAACATGCATCAGATGAGCGGGTGGGGGGTAGAAGCATTATATTACCTCGTGGCACGCTCCGGTAGACTCATCATGGCCAGGATATAATGACTACGTGTCGGAAAAATGTGACTTAACGGAGGAGGAGGTGACGCGTCGGCCACTCCAGTTAGAAAGTCTTATCTGATCAGCCCGCAGCGTCACCTCGGCCGAGTCTTACAACGATGCGAAAACAGGCGGGCAAGTTTTTGATAGTTTCGCCCCATAAACATAACGGGTGCGAGGTGTTCAGTGTTCTCGGGGCACCATTATCCCTCCTTTCATTCCTCCTGCCCCTACTCATCTCTACTCCCCTCTACCCTCATGTACTTCCTCTTCCCCTCTCATCCCCTCCTCTCCCTTCTCCCTCCTTGCCTGCAGGTCTGAGATGTCTTGTGTTCTTCGGTCATCCTCCCTCTCATCACCTCCTTCTTACTCTCCTCAACCTCATGTAACTCCTATTCCACTCTCCTGCCCTGCCTCTGCCTGCCCGGGGATCTGAGGTTTCTATTTTAGTGTTCTTAGAACCTCACCAACCCCCTCCTCCCTTCCTCTTAATCATCTCTCCTACCCTCTTCTTTTCCTCTCCTCCTCTCTCCCTCTTGCCCTCCTCCCCCCACTGGATGGCACGAGACAGAGGCGCTTCATGCCGGCTGGGTAATTAGAGGTGACGCGGAGGGACGTGCGGCGCTTGCAGCAGACAACATAGCGCCAAGATTACAGTGAAAGGCCAGACGAATTTACGGTCCCGGCGGAGGATGTGACCCTGTGCACTATACAGATTTTATGATGCGTTCACGTTCCTCTGATTTCACGTACTCTTGTTTATAGCGAGAAACTAAGTTAGCGCGCTTGTTCCCCGCCCTATGAATCGTACCCTCGCACACGCACGCCCTTCCATCCAGCAAAACAAACGTTGAGGTATTAATGTAGTCACAGTAAATAGATTTGCAGTGTGTGTGCCATAAGTTTGTGTAATTCATATGCATAATGGTGTAGCGCTTCCTTAAGGGTTTACGGGAGAGGTGGTGGGCGTGTGTTTACCTTGATATGTATCACTAAAATAGGAGAAGGACGCTGCACATAGGGTGGGAAGGATGGGGGCGGGCGGCAGGTGGCGTGTGGCGTGTGGTGCGGCGACGAAAGGATTGATTCTGTGACGGAAGACTTGCTCGTGCTAATAAAGACGTCAAAGTGTCGCCTTTAATTATAGTATAGCTGAGTGCCCGAGTTGATTAGTGTTAGTGTGTCAGGCGAGTGTTCCCTTGCTGCTCCACTGTCTGTCTGGGAGATGGGCGATCACATGACTCATATCAAAATTAAGCCTTTAATTTAGGCCTTCTTGTAAGATATATATATATATATATATATATATATATATATATATATATATATATATATATATATATATATATATATATATATATATATATATATATATATATATATATATATATATATATATATATATAGAGAGAGAGAGAGAGAGAGAGAGAGAGAGAGAGAGAGAGAGAGAGAGAGAGAGCGCAACAAGCAAGTGAGATTGTACAAGTCTTAGGGATCCAGAGCATACCACAGCCAGTTCTAATCGTGGAGAGGGATGTGCTCAATAATCCCACGTGTCTGGGATGCTTGGCTGGACCGTCTTGTGCTGTCCACTGAATTATTAAAGTCCCAAGGCTGATAACAATTCTGCAATGTGATGATGGTTCAGAATTGGAGATTAGACATCGCGATTGCATGCATCAACCAAAGATAGCAGATTACTTACAGGGATTGGATGCATTAAAGTTGTAGGAAAGAGACACAGTTCTGGTACCTCGCGCTACATGTCGCAGCTTTTAATGTAATGATGATAAAAAAAAGGGGATTTCAGTCCTTTATGCGACAGTGAGGTTGTTCTTGAGAGTATGAGAAGGTTGTACATCAAGGGTGAAAATCTTCCATTACTTCTTCCACTAGTTCCACTTCTGAGCCGCCAGCACCTGACTCACTTCTCTTTCTTATGAGGGTGACCAGGTGGCGTCTGTGTTCTGGTGACAGGGGAGCCTCGGGCGGCGGCGCTCGTTGGAAGGGATTACGAAGGATCTGGTCGAGAGGATCATGAGGCGTTCGAGGGACATGTTTTATTCGAGCCATAGGAGGCAAACCAAAGGATGTGAGAAAAGTGGAGAAAGTCTGTAAAGTGCCTCTCATTTAGGGATCTTTAGTGAGACGGCGAAGGGGAATAAGAAGAGGTGAGAGGGATGAAAGACTGGACTCACGGGATAGAGGCCAGCTGTGGTGCCGCGACGAGGTGACGGACAGGCCGCCTCTCTGATGCTTTGTGCTCCACGGGAATGTCACACTGGCGGATCACCGATTAACTAACGCTTGGGCACACACACACACACACACACACACACACACACACACACACACACACACACACACACACACACACACACACACACACACACACACACACACACACACACACACACACACACACACACACACAAGAGAGAGAGAGAGAGAGAGAGAGAGAGAGAGAGAGAGAGAGAGAGAGAGAGAGAGAGAGAGAGAGAATGTGTTATTGACCTCTGATGGCTTTGGAAAAGAATATGTTCTTTTTTTAATTTCATATATGAAGATTGTCATTCAACTTCATAAGCGTCATTTATTTGTATTTTAATTTTTCTTTATAATTCCACAAAGGTGTAAAAATGTTTGCCACCAATATATCATGGAGTGTCACAGCACAGTATTGGCGGCAGGTGCGAGTCACTGCGCTCTGTACCCTCCGCGTGGACCAAGCGGTGATATATATTTTTTCTGCAGGAATGATTTAATGCCTTCTTGGCGGAAAACCTGACACCTCATCGTTTTTACAGATGACAAGACTTAGCATATTTTTACACAGAGTAATAACGATGTTATTCGGGTCTAAGGCTACTTTACTGGATAAAGATTCACATAATTTAGATTCGTAATGCGATTTGGAACTCAAATACAAGTCTTGAGGAGGACGATGGGGCATGCAGAGGCTGAAGTGCGAGGGCCGGGAAGGGACGAGGCGGATAGGCGGAGCACTTGACTAGCCGCCACTTGACTCTTTGGAACGCCACCTGGCTGACACTTTCAGAATCCTTACGATTCAAAGAAGTGCCTCTGGCCACGGATAGGCGCTGCAACAAAGAAAGAAAGTGTAGCACAGACTGCTTAAATAAATACTCTAGTGAAGGCATGACAATGGAGCGAGCCTGTTGCAACTTTATCTTCTGCACTGCTATGTGACTGTAAACCAGCACGTTCCCTTCCGCCTGCTTTCCTCATGTGCTCTCATGTAAAAGTGGTGAGGAAAACGCCATGCCCGAGATGTAGTACGTGCGTGTGAGTGATGTGTACCAGAGAATCATTACTGAGTCCGGCACGAATGTTGCTATTGCATGGAGAGGAAATAGAATTTGATATTGTTGGTAGATGGTAGTGGCTGTTGGTGGGCGTCAGTGGATGGCAGGCAGGAACGGGAAGGCAGGAGTTATACTTATGAGTCTGAAAATAGGGAGAAGAAAAATGATTTCTGAAATATTGTAATGGACAGTGAACAAGCAATCGAGTAATTCCCTTCATTTCTCGTCGTCCTGGAACCAAATCCAAGTGAACTGTTAAGAGTAAGCGCATTGGAGCAATGGGAACGGTCGCCACAATTACGTAGGATTTGTAAAAGTTCCATTGAGTGTAATGATTGGGTAAAGCGTCCCTTGAGATTGTCTGGGAAATTGCCCGGGTGTCCAGGTCGTAAACAAGCTGCTGGCGGGTGCTGAGAGGAGCCTCTTGGCGCGAGTGGGAGGCTGGGGAGGAGGAGGAGGAGGAGGAGGAGGAGGAGGAGGAGGAGGAGGAGGAGGATGCCTTGAACCTGTCAGGATAGAGCAGAGAAAATGTCGTTAAGGTTTCTTCTCTATTATTATTATGCTCATATTATTATTATTATTATTATTATTATTATTATTATTATTATTGTTATTATTATTATCGTTATTATTATTATAACGGTTATTATTATTATTATTTCTATTATAATTGCTGTTGCTGTTTCTCTCTCTCTCTCTCTCTCTCTCTCTCTCTCTCTCTCTCTCTCTCTCTCTCTCTCTCTCTCTCTCTCTCTCTCTCTCTCTCTCTCTCTCCCACACGGACGGGCTTCTTTGAGACGTCTTGAGGCTCCTTGTGCGTGTGACACTAATCCTCGCCACGCCAGGACGACAACTTGCTGGGGGATTTCAGAAGGTTTTGCCTCATTACTGCTGATGACGGCGTAAGATCTCCCAGCAGAGGCGACGTCCTACTGCCTCTGCTCTTCCTCTTCTCTGACCCTCTGTTCTTCCTCCCCTGTTGTTTTTGCCGTCGTCCTCTTCTCTCAAATTATCTCTGTCCTAGTCCTCGAATATTTTACTCCCGTCTGTTCTTCGTTCTTTCGTGTTTTTTTTGTTTTTTTTGTTTTCCTATTTCAATCGCAATGTCGTGTCATATTTTCCTCTCAGACTCGCTTAGATGTCAGCATAGAACACTTTCCTTTGTCATGCGTCACTTTTGCACGTCCGCTTCAAACTCTCATCATTCAGTCACCACTAACTCGTTCTTCTCTTCTCTATTCAGCGGGTCTTTCATCTTATTTTTTCCTCCTCGTGCCCTGTAGCTCTTGTGCCTCGATCGCCTCCATAACGCCCTCAGGGAAATAATGGACTATGTGCTTAGTTCGCTCACATCACTGTTGTTCGCCTCTATCATCTCACTAACAGGGCAGTGAGCGGCAAGGAAATGGTCAAATGAGTGTGATCAAGGAAGAGTTATGTAGGTTTAAAGGTAAATGAGTCTGTTTATTGTCTGTAAGCACGTCATCTGTAGAAAGAAATGAGTTGCGGGTAAACCGAGATAGCGATTATGAGCCAGTGTCGATTTTATCAACTGCTGTCTATCGCTGGTAATAGTAATTTATATCGAAAAATAATAATAGACCACTCCTTGCTCTTACTGCCTCTTACACTTGCCCCCCCCCTCTCTCTCTCTCTCTCTCTCTCTCTCTCTCTCTCTCTCTCTCTCTCTCTCTCTCTCTCTCTCTCTCTCTCTCTCTCTCTCTCTCTCTCTCTCTCTCTCTCTCTCTCTCTCTCTCTCTCTCCTCCTCCTGCCCTGCCCTGCTCCTCCGCCGTACAAGTCCTTACCCCCTGTGGCGTCTCTCCCTGATCTCCATGCAGAATTTTCCCGCAAATCCTCGTCCGTAGTGGATGCGAGAGGTCATGTCCGCGGCTGAGGTCTTTCCTTTAACGTACGGAAGAATTGGCGGCAGGATCGTCCCAGGTGAGAGGTCAACATTTACTGACCACCATTAAGATACCTTCAGTCGATGTTCCCTTAAGGAGGATGCTTGAAAACCGAGGCGAATTAATCTTTCCGTCCGAGGCGGTGCGGCAGGGGGGCCTTTTGAGGGCCGATGGGACCCCGAGCTGTTGTTTTGAAGCGGTCATGTTATCTGAACTTAAGTTACACACTCTGCAAGAAGTAAATCCGGGGGAGGCTTAGTAAATATAGTAGTAGGATGAAATAAAAGACGAAGAGGAGGAGAAGGAGAGGAGGCGAAGGAGGACTATTATAGTGGTAGCGGCGCCTACCTGGCAGGATTGGTGTCTCGCCAGGCGTGTGATCTCCCAGGCAAGCGCACACTCGCACTGGCTTAGTAAAAGAAAGAAGCACCGTTCACTCCTTAAAGGTGACGCTGGTGACGCAGGTCTAAGGTTAGCCTATCGTCCAACTCACGATGTTGCTCACTGATTAGAAATTAAGATTCGATTGTATTGGTGTGGCAGCAAAGCAATGCACAGACTGTAGGAGGCGGCGGAGAATGGCCAGAATCTTGGGTTAATGAGGTTCATCTTTCACTGCGCCTTTCGTTCCGCTGCTGCTGGCCTGAGGGAGTGCAGATACCAGATAACGCATGCATTGAGGCGAGTGTCGCATCGGGGAAATTCTTCCTTGGATTGATCTCCGCGTCTCTGCGTCCCAGTAACGCCTTCCTCCTCCCCTCTGCCCCTGGACGCCGCTTGCCTCTCACAGCAGTGCGATGGAGTTCGTGTTCGCTTGTCATTTATAGGTACACTGTGAGGTCGCTCGCCTGACCTCTAAATGCTATAAAAATCCGCTGCGTCTACCCGTGGAATACCAAGCAGCATTATGACGATGTATATCTGTGGCGGGATGCTGTATAACACGCACGTCGCCGCCATATGTAAACAAATAATGGGGTACATAATTACTCTTGTTTATGTTTTCGTCGATACATTGAACCTGGTGTTTACTACCAAGCCTCTGTTACGCCGTCGCAACGCTTCTCTGCGTTGCTTTCTAAAACATTTTCACATTAGTGTAACGGAAAGGTTGATAGATGAATCAAAAGATAAGGATGGATACAAGGCAGAGATAGATATCGCATCAGCAGTGTATCAGTGCCGTGGCATGAAAAAAGAAGATATCGAGATGGGGTGTATCATTGGCCACAAGGTAATAACAATAATAGTGACCAGCTGACCATGTGAGTTGGACCAAGGCGACCTGGTCACAATGGAGGGTCAGCGCCCGCCGGACCTGCGCAGTAATGGCACTGACCTGTGCTATAATTTCTTGGTCTGGGGACGATGGTACCTCGGGCGGGGAGCGTGGCGGCGATCCTCCTCCTCGCCACCTCCCTCGTCATTACTCGGTGAGGCGAGGCTGACAGGCCGCGGCAGCCGTCGTGGTGGACTCACACTGGGGACTTGCCATTGTCGTTGCAGCTGTCAGGAGGGAGCTGTCACACGCCATCTTGGTTCTGTTATTTTCCCGTATCAACGATCGGTATCAGCAGTCGCTCCCGAGCCGCTGGACGGGTGCCGCCTCCCTTCCCTCATAACAAGTCAGGCCCGTCACTCCTTAAGTGTGGCCTGTTATTAGGAGAGATCGATGCATGATCACGTCAGGGAACAGTTGTGCCTTAAAGCCTAATTGACAGTGCTGAGATAATTACAGTCCCAGTCCTGCGGTGTGACGAGGGGCGCCCAAAGCTCCCGGCCCATGCAGACCTCCCTGCCTGGGCGACTCCCCGCGGCTTCTGAGAACGTCACTGTCGCTTCTCCGCCAGCTGAGCCCTCGTGGTGTTTGCATCTTTTGTTCCTCTCCCGACCGGCTTGTGTCGCCGCGCCCGCGTTGCCGCTGACAGGCGTGGAGAGCAAGTTGTCCCAGTAAAATGTTTAGTGCCGCTGCGGATAAAAATATTTGTCTTTTGCAGAATCTCGGAAAGTCCGAAGGAGGTGACGGTGTGAAGCAGAGGCATTTTTTATGTGTCTGTGACAAGTCCTCTCTGCATGAATCTGAATTTTGAACAAGGGATAAAGAAAGAAAAAAAATGCACTGGCCAAACTTTACGGCAGTTGCAACTTTTGATGAAAACTCTACGGATAGTAAAACCGATATTACAGTTCGTGAATCTTTAGAGAGTGAATTATAGCGGGGAAAATAAAGTTATATTAACATTCATTATATATCTTGACTTGCCAAACAGCAATCCGAAAGTAATATTTCAATACTGAAAGTCTGGATCTTATTACTATCTTATTATCTTCAACTGACCTTATTTATTTTATTCTTCACTTTTCATATCTCTCTCTCTCTCTCTCTCTCTCTCTCTCTCTCTCTCTCTCTCTCTCTCTCTCTCTCTCTCTCTCTCTCTCTCTCTCTCTCTCTCTCTCTCTCTCTCTCCCGTATCTAAGTCCTCCCCTTCCTCCAACACAAAACAGACATACTTTAAGACACACGTATGAAAAAAATGTGCAGATTCAAAATATTTTATACTTTATATTCAATTTACATATTGTGTGTGTGTGTGTGTGTGTGTGTGTGTGTGTGTGTGTGTGTGTGTGAGTTTGTGTGTGGGGCCACCTCACGACACCACACACACAACTCACATAAAGCCAGAGTCACCACACCCACGGAGGAACGCCCGCAGCACGTAGGCCACGTTACATTATCTTTACTATTGTTGGAAGCTCTTGAGAGAGAGAGAGAGAGAGAGAGAGAGAGAGAGAGAGAGAGAGAGAGAGAGAGAGAGAATGCCTCACTTCTTCCTCCGTCATTAATGTCTTGGAATTCTCAGAAGCAACGAATTACTCCACATTTTTACGACCGAGTGACGACGAGAAGCGATAATCTTTTCTCCTCGCGCTTGCCAGACAGAGAGAGAGAGAGAGAGAGAGAGAGAGAGAGAGAGAGAGAGAGAGAGAGAGAGAGAGAGAGAGAGAGAGAGAGAGGGAGGGAGAGGGAGAGGGAGAGGGGGAGAAAGCAGCATGACTCAGGGACGCAGCTCTCAGTAGCCGCAACACTCATGACAATAGTACTTCCTGCAGAGAGACGAATAGTCCAAGAGATACATGATGGACTCAGGTGAATATTTTGAAAGGTGATAATGAGTGGGAGGTGAGTGAGGAGTGCTTGGTGAGCGTCCCGTGCTGGCTGGCTGGCTGGCTGGCTGGCTGGCTGGTTGGTTGGTTGGTTGGTTGGTGTGCTTGCAGGAAGGCCATCAGGGGTCACGTCTCCTGCCCGCCCTGACACATCGAGTTTTATCATTGCCAAGATAAATCGTTCGGTCTGCTGCAGGATTGTTTCTGTTTTGTTTTCTCACTTGATGTTATTTTGTTATTTATTTCTCTGGTAAGTTTGTTTTTGGGGTTTTTGTATTTTTATATGTATCTATTTTTTTCTTAATCGTTACAGTTTTTTTTCTTATATTGTTTCATGAGATAAACAGCACAGAAATTGATCTATTATCTCTCTCTCTCTCTCTCTCTCTCTCTCTCTCTCTCTCTCTCTCTCTCTCTCTCTCTCTCTCTCTCTCTCTCTCTCTCTCTCTCTCTCTCTCATTTTACAGTTTTGTGATTATTAAGAAGGCTGTAACAGTAAAGAATTTTTGTTTTAGTGTATTAGCAAAGAAATTATCACTTTATATGCCTTTTCTTTATCACTTATACTCATTTCAACTTGATTGTTCGACCAATACGTGACGAAAGTGTTGAATCCCTTTAGCGAGGAACGAACCGCATCACGTCGTCTTATTTCCAACACGACGTCGGAATAAATGCCCGTCGAACATTTAGCGTGAGAGTTAATGATTGATTTCCAGCAGGACGAAGACAGATGCGCCGCGTCATTCATGAGGCAATGCTGAGGCTATGAATACAAAAGACCAGGAATGCAGCACACGTACTCCGGGGTCAGAAGCCACGCGGCCCCCTCGCTGCTCTAAGTGGAGGAATAGCAGGCAGGCAGGCAGGCAGGTAGGTAGGTAGGTAAGGAGATAGGCAAGCAGGTAGGCAGGTAGGCAGACATGCATGTAGGTAGGCAGGCAGGCAGGTAAGAAGGCAAGCAGGCAGGCTCGTGAGTGTATGTCAATTGTCTGAACTAAATTTCATCCCGCCTGTTATTTAAGTCCGTTCATCTCCTTTTTGTTCATCTGTTGCTGATTTTTTCTTTTATGCATTTAAACAATGAACATATGCCAATAATCTTAACTGAAATCCAACCAGTTCTTAGGTTCGTGATTTTTTTTTCCTTACGTTGTTATTCAAATTATTTATCACTTCGATCAATAGGAATGTAAGGAAAAAATAATGAGTGGATATCAATAGTCTTCACTGAAATCCTTCCAGTTATTAAAACCGTGTTCTTTTTTTTTACCATTGTTGTTGACATTACTTATCACTGCGATTAGTGAGAAAAAAACACTACATTGTGTGCGCCGAGTGGGGTTAAGGGAGGTCATCAGTCACAGGGAAGGGCGAGGCGAGGTCTGCAGCTTCTCTGAGGTAGCCATACGTCAGACCAGCAAGTGACGTGCCATTGTACCCTGACAGGCAGGCGCGCCGCTCACCCGCCCTTGCTACTCCCTCCTTCCTTGCCTCTTAGCTCGCCTCGCCACACCATACCGGCTTTTCCCTTCCCTCTGCACTAAAACGCAGGGCAATGAAGGCCGAGACGAGGGAGACGAGAGGTGAGAGACGTGCCACACACACGTCTGCGTAGCCGTGTGCATGTTTCCTCACAGATGGGCACCTGTGAACGCACGCACTCTGGAGACCAAATGCGGAGCCGTGTGTTGAGGGTGCGGGAAAAGCGAGCAGGGCAGGGAGTCCAAGGAGCAAGAGCCGCGCCCCGTCAGGCAAGTGTTCTGGTGACTGAAAAGGAAAGAGAGCAAGCGAGCCATTGGGCAGAGCTGACAGGTGGACATAAAACTAGACAGGTGAGCATTCAAGTAATCAGCCACGGAGGACAGCCACCTGCAACACGGACACGAAACTCGGCCAGTGTACAGAGAAACGAACAAATTTACGAACAGGAAAAGAAACGTACAGACAAGAGAGTAGACGCACTAACAAGCATATGCGTAAACAAGAAAAAGAGGGCAAATACTCATATATGGAAATAAACAAATTATTAACACACACACACACACACACACACACACACACACACACACACACACACACACACACACACACACACACACACACACACACACACACACACACACACACACACACTTGTTCAAACGCAGACTCACACAAGCACACACGCATTGCATGACCAACAAATGAACTGTCACGCCACCCACACTTAGGCAAACACACTGAACAAGTCAAGCAAGTTTATATTGAAATAGTAGAACGCACGCTCAATGCAAAGAGTTGCATGCACCACACACACACACACACACACACACACACACACACACACACACACACACACACACACACACACACACACACACACACACACACACACACACTTTTCTTAAAAATCCACCCATCCATCCGAAGAAAAAGAAAATCAGTTGGAAAAGTGAAACAGTGAGATATTTTCCAGAAATTGAGGCACGTTCATTCTTTTTCTTTATTTTTTTCTCCCTCACTTGCGCCGCATCCCTTCACGTCAGACCTCTAATGGCTAAATCTTAACAAGCAAGAAGAAGAAGAAAAAGAAAAAGAAGAGGAGAAGGAGGAAGGAGAAGAAAAAGAAGTGATTGCGAGGAAATGTGTTATTTTTACAAGTCCTCGTAGCTGTTGTTCCTATCATCACAGACCGGAGTGCTGTAAACCAACACACGCCGCGGATTCATTCCAATCATGATGGTCTCACTGGAGGAAAAAAAATGAGACAGTAGCAGTGAGGAGAAGAGAAAAATCCTGCAAACTTAGGCATGTGAGATGGAACGTGTATATATAGCAAGGCTTGAAATATCTTTGTTCAATTTAACGCACATTGTGAGGCGAAAAAGTTTAATTGGTTAAAGTTGTCTTAGTGTTGTTTTTCAAAGCAGCACGTTTTGATTGCCTTGAAATGAATCTTGATAGCTGGAAAGGAAATGATGTTAAGACGGTGGTGCTGAGAAAGGAAGAGAGAGAGAGAGAGAGAGAGAGAGAGAGAGAGAGAGAGAGAGAGAGAGAGAGAGAGAGAGAGAGAGAGAGAGGAGAACGAAAAATAGTTGTATGAAGTCCACAGAGGCCTTGAGGCATTACTGTGAGAGACAGAATGAGATGCTTCTACTGACAAGAAATTATTAGACAGACAGCAGGAGAATCAGGGGAGACAGGCAGTGGGTGAGAGGGACGACCGCTAGTATGGGGAACACTGATAGCGGCGAGGTGCGGCGAGTGCTGAGGCGGAGAGGCACGCAGATGGAATGGGAACAGAGAGGGTGACAGACTAAACTGCAAAAGCAAACCGGAGAAGGAAAAATAGAGACAAGGCGAACAGTTAATAAAGATAAACGACGCGAAGGAAAAAAAAATGGACAATAGGAGCTGGAGAAAGAAATATGTGGACAGGGACATAATGCGTCAAGATAGCGTGAACGGGCGAAAACACAATGTGGATTTAGTGAGAGACGCGTTTCGCTGACTACACACAAGCGGTTCCCTCGATCACTTCAAGTCACATTGTTTCTTTGCCTCTGAATATCGTAGCTCGATGTGAAATTGCATGAAAAAAAAAAATAGATGCAAAGTCGAAAATTATCATTATTTTTGGTATCTTATATGAACCATGAAAAACAACATTACAAACAGGTCCCATTAAACATATACATTTTTTTCCCCTGCTGTCGTTGAATATAATTTCGTCAGTTACATACTTTTATTATTGTCCTGAAATTCTATTAAAAAAAAAAAAACGAAGACGAACACATGATTTGTAAAGTGAACCACGAAAAAACAACATTACAAACGAGAAGCATCAATTATAGTTATCTTTTTGCTGTTGTTGAATCTAATTTCGTCAGTTACAGGTGTTTTTTGTCCCATGCCTCTAATACCTCTTCCACGTGTAGAGCCGTATCATACCAGCGATCTTTTGCAGGTGAGGACCCGGCGTGATATAATTCTGTTAGCAATTGTTCTCTATCTAAATTGAATCCTTGTATGGCGATTTTATGGAGTAAACTCAATTTATTCCAGCAATTTAAACCCGGAATTTATTTGTAGTAGTAGTAGTAGTAGTAGTGGGAATATTTTGCTCGACGTGTGAGTGCTACAAGAGAGAGAGAGGGAGAGGAAGAGAGAGAAGGTGGAGCGATGAGAGAAAGAGAGAGAGAGGGACCCGCCGTTTTACAGTGGAACCAACTGTGCTTTGGGGTCCGAGGGGTCTCCAAGCGCACGGGTTCGATTCCTGTCCACGGTCCAAGTGTAGGTTGGGCTTCCTCACTCAGGGCAATGGTTTCCTACCGGGTGGGCTTTGAGATAGGAGGTACCCCGAAAATTATCCGCTTTAGCCCATAAATTCTCGTGAAAAACCCACATGGTATAAAAAAAAAAGAGGGAGAGTGAAGGAATGCATACAACCTACAGTGCTGGTCTAGTTTATCCCTGCGTTTGTTTCCCACGGTATTCCTTGCATTGTTTGAGGTTCACGATTGATTAAGATCGCGATCAAAATGCAAAATAAGATCATTGGCAGAGGGGCGGCGTGTCGTGCCCCGGGGAGTGAAGGTTTTACGAGGCCGGGCAATTAAATGTGGGGCAGCGCTTGATAGGACGACGGTCAGGACGGGAGAGAGAGAGAGAGAGAGAGAGAGAGAGAGAGAGAGAGAGAGAGAGAAACCTGACTATAACATGGGAGGTGGTATGAATGTATACAAGCCACAAGTCAGAAGGAAATAAGGCAGAAAAGGAGAGAAAGAAATGAAAAATAAGAAAAAAATAAGAAAATGAGAACAGGAGAAATAGAAAAAAAAAAAAAAAAAAAAGGTTTATAGTTTTCTCACCAGTCACTGCACCACCACCACCAGAACACCCTGTACTACATTCTCTCTCTCTCTCTCTCTCTCTCTCTCTCTCTCTCTCTCTCTCTCTCTCTCTCTCTCTCTCTCTCTCTCTTTTTGTATGTCGTGTTGTTATAGTAATTCTAAGAGGTTATTGTGCCTTTGGAAAACGTAACAGATTTGACACATTAGTAATTACCAGACCAGCTCCAGCCTCCTTTCTTTTCTTCCTCCTTTTTCCCTCTCCTTTATCTTTCCCATCTTCGTCGTTATCATTATTATTATCCTCAAATGTGCTGTTATCTTCATTCTTACCATTATTATTTTTCTTTTCGTTTTGTTTTCTTCTTCGTGTTCTTCCTGTTGTGGTTTCTTGTGTTTTTCTTCCCTCTTCTTCTTCTTCTTCTTCTTCTTCTTCTTCTTCTTCTCTTCGTCATTTTCAACGTCTTATTCTTTCTTTCTTTTCTTTTTTCTTTTTCCTTTTCCTTTTTCGTCTGATTTTTTCTTTTTCTTTTCTTTCTTCTTGTTCTTGTTCTTGTTATTTTTCTTTTCGTCTTTTCTTCTTTTTCTTCTTCTTCTTCTTCTTCTTCTTCTTCTTCTTCTTCTTCTTCTTCTTCTTCTTCTTCTTCTTCTTCTTCTTCTTCTTCTTCTTCTTCTTCTTCTTCTTCTTCTTCTTCTTCTTCTTCTTCTTCTTCTTCTTCTTCTTCTTCTTCTTCTTCTTCTTCTTCTTCTTCTTCTTCTTCTTCTTCTTCTTCTTCTTCTTCTTCTTCTTCTTCTTCTTCTTCTTCTTCTTCTTCTTCTTCTTCTTCTTCTTCTTCTTCTTCTTCTTATTATTATTATTATTATTATTATTATTATTATTATTATTATTATTATTATTATTATTATTCTTATTTTTACTTCTAATTCTTCTACTTCTAGTTCTTCTTCTTCTTCTCTTCTTCTTCTTCTTCTTCTTCTTCTTCTTCTTCTTCTTCTTCTTCTTCTTCTTCTTCTTCTTCTTGTTAACCTCCTCCTCCTCCTCCTCCTCCTCCTCCTCCTCCTCCTCCTCCTCCTCCTCCTCCTCCTCCTCCTCCTCCTCCTCCTCCTCCTCCTCCTCCTCCTCCTCCTCCTCCTCCTCTTCCTCTTCCTCTTCCTCTTCCTCCTCCTCCTCCTCCTCCTCCTCCTCGCTCTCCGTCACTCTGATCCTGTTTTGTTATATGAAACGAATGTGACGGACGACCTGTCTGTTTGGTGTTCACCGTCACCTTTCTATTTAATACGTGACGGCGCGTCTTGCTTGCACCATTATTTATGTTCAGGGCTTACAGTGTGACGGTGTACTCTTGTATGTTCCTGTTTTATTCTGTTATCATTCTTTTTTTTTTATATCAATTTTAGAAAGTCAATGTATGTGTAAGGTGGATAATTTCTTCTATATTCTGCTTCTATTTTGTTTTTGTATTTCTGTATGTCTTAATCTGTTATTCAGGTGTGTAAAGCCAGCTAATTCAGTAAAGCGATCTATATTTTTTTCTCTATTTATTTTACAGACTGATCGATATTGATCTTTGCATAAAAATGTGCCAAAACTTACTTCTTTTTATAAACCTTAGAAGTCATTTAAATCATATATGTTTTTTTTTTTTTTTTTCCAGGAGGCTTACATTTTTCATCATTATCTTCATCTTATATCTCATTCTGCCACTCTGCTCAACGGCTGCTCTAATTCTCAAGCCTCTGTTTTGCACCTTTACATTCCTAACTCTCCCACATTAAGAGGACTTGAACACTCCACTCGAGGTGATCCGTCCCTTGCCGCCACCCTCGAGCTCCTCTCCCCGGTCACTTCATCACCGTTACTGTCCACCAGCCAGACCACACCTCGTCCTCCACTTCCTCTGTACCTCTGCGGTGATTGGGCGTGCCTCCTTTCCTCACACGCATTGCATTAGAGAGAGAGAGAGAGAGAGGGAGAGGGAAAGGGAGGAAGGTGGAGAGAGGAATGACCAAGGAAAAATAGACGAGAAAGATGAGAATTGATGGGTGTTGCTCCCTCAGGTAACATCAAACTGTGGAGGAAGGCAAGTTAGTGCGACTGCCTTGAGGGAAAAAAAAAAAAAACAGATAGATAGATAGAGAGGTTAGAGAGAGAGAGAGAGAGAGAGAGAGAGAGAGAGAGAGAGAGAGAGAGAGAGAGAGAGAGAGAGCACCCCGTTATGCTTGTCTGCGTCTAGGGTGACCTCCGCCTTGCTCCATCCAACACATGTAAGGTTCTGAGTCCCCAAGGCGCCAGGTGACGATAACCACGGTCCGCTCATTTTAACGTGACGGATAATCTTGATGGATAAACTCCCCTCCGCCGCCTTCCATCATTCGCTAAGTAATGGGTGACCTCGCCTGGATCTCATGCCTCATCTTACCTTAGTACTAGTATGGTGATTTTTTTTTATTTCTCTTGACATTTATTTGCAGTTTCTGGTTCTATTATAACTGTTATTGTTGTTAGTAGTAGTGTTTATTCAGTATTGTCATTATTGCCTCAGGTTTTTGGAAGTGTACTTATCAAAGTTTTATAGTAAATTCATTTCATTTTTAGCATATTTTTTCACTTTCCGTTCGCACCCATTTATTTTTTTTTTTTCGTGTTTTCTCCTCCCGTACATTATGATCGGTGATGGATAAATGATAAGTGACGCATCCAGCGTTTTGCCATCAGATTAAATCCAAAGTGGCTGCAAGTACTCTGACGTTGACAGGTACAAGCTTCATGTACGTAGTGTAGGGAGTCCCTTCGTACACCTACAGTCTAGTAAGGAGTACTGATCATGGTGCGCTTTTCTTCAGGACCACCAGTTATCTTCCCCTGAGCTGTCTAAAGTTCTAGATGCCGTATTAAAAAAATGATCAAAGTTACAGTCTAGTTTGTGGAGGACTGATCATGCTGTGCGACTCTTCAGGACTACCAGTTATCTTCCCCCTGAGCTCTCTAAAGTTCTAGATGCCGTATTAAGAAAAATCATAAAAGTTTGTCATACACTTTGTCTATCTCCTAGGAAGTCTTAAATCTTGGTCTTGGTGTGGTTGCATGCACACCAAGAACAAGACCGAGACCCAGGTTTGAGATTTCTTTTTGAAGAGATATTACCAAAATTAGGACACAATTAAAGAATCTTTGTTAATACAGCTCCTGAGTAATGAGTTGGATGAAATATTTGATTTTGTCGATAGTCTCTTGGTAATTTGATGAGGCAGACATTCAGTCTCATTCTGAATGTTTCTAGTTATGCTCTTTACTTCGAAGTGAAAGAGAGAGAGAGAGAGAGAGAGAGAGAGAGAGAGAGAGAGAGAGAGAGAGAGAGAGAGAGAGAGAGAGAGAGACTGAAAGAAAAAAATATATAAGCAATAACAAAACCAAACAAAGGAAAATAAGCAAATCCATCCCTGAATATGAAAATTAACACAGAGGAGGCGTTATTGAGGTTAGCTAGCGGCAGATGAAGAGCAGAGACGCCTGTGCGGGGAGGAGAGAGAGCACCTTGTATCAGTCATGGCGGTGCGTGGCGTGGAGTGGCTCAGAGCTCTTATGGCAGCAGCTTTTAGCCCCATTCACCGTCCTGCTGGGAAGACGTGAGGCAGGGATCCTCCTCCTGACACCCAGAAAAACTTGTCTCCGATGCTCGAGTTCTTGCGGACGAGATGCGTCGGTTTGGGAATGGAAGGAAAGATTGAGGATGAGTGAAGCAGATTTCTTTCCACGATGACTTCCTGAATGGGAGAAACACTAACTTTGCTTCGTAGAAAGAGAGTGTGGCGCGGCGGTGGGTCCCTCTGACGGGAAACGCAGTGATGTTCTTGCTGGGAATGGATGCGATGAGAGAGAGAGAGAGAGAGAGAGAGAGAGAGAGAGAGAGAGAGAGAGAGAGAGAGAGAGATCCACATTCCAACATCTTTCAAATAAAACAATATATAAAAAAAAAAATGCATAAAAAAACACACTACACTACACGATGCATACAAAGAAAAAACAAAACAAAATACAGTGACTAAAGAAAATCAAAAGAAAAAGAAAATGGAGACTAAAATAAGAGAGCGAGTTTGGTTGCCTGACGAAGGAAGATTAAGGAGGCCTGCGCGGCGCCCCCTGGACAGGAGTCTGGGCGATAAATGGATCACAATGCCCCATTAACTCTCATTCTTTGCCTTTACGCTCTACAGGCGATTAAAACAACACGTGGACTGGCGATTCAGCTGCGTGTGTAATGCGTTCGTACCCTCCCTTCCTGCATCGCGCCGCGCCTTCCTCCCTCTGCCACCTCACCCGAAGAGAAGAGGAGAAGAGAGGGACAGTGGAGGGAAAGGAGAGGAGGAAGAGAAGATAGTAGAGAGATAGTTGGAAGAGACGAAGTTAGTGAGAGAGAGAGAGAGAGAGAGAGAGAGAGAGAGAGAGAGAGAGAGAGAGAGAGAGAGAGGAGGAAGAAAATATGCCAGGGAGGTAGTAGGAGGAATTTAAGTTAGTGAGAGAGGGACAGTGGAAGAAAAGGAGAGGAGGAAGAGAATACAGCAGGGAGTAGATGAAGTAGTGAGAGAGGGTCAGTGGAAGGAAAAGAGAGGAGGAAGAGAAGATAGGAGGGAAATAGTTGGAAACAATGAAGTTAACGAGAAAGGGACAGTGGAGGAAAAGGAGAGATTGAAAAGAATACAGCAGGGAGGAGATGAAGTTAATGAGAAAGGGACAGTAAAAGGAGAGATGGAAGAGAATATACCAGGAAAACAGTAGGAAAGGACGAAGTTAGCGAGCACCCAGTAAAAGGAAATGACAGGAGGAAGAAAATATAGCATTGGTATACTTGGAAGAGAAGAAAGTTTGCAAAGAAGAATAGAGTATAGAAGAATGGTGAAAAAATATTTATGTAAGATACGATGAAAGAAATGAGAAAGAGAGAACTAAAAACAGAGATAAGGAAACAGAGAGACTAGAATCTAAGAAAATAGTAGAAATGAAGGAAAAAGAGAAACTTGGAGGTATAGAAAGAATGAAGTGAAGGGAGAGAGAGGGGAAGGAGGGACGGAGAGAAGGAAGGAGTGAGTGAATCAGAGAGGCATACAGCTTTAGGTCTTCAGCTCAAGCCAGATAGAATATAAAAGAAGGAAAAATAGGAGCTTGGAAGTACAGAGAGGATAAAATGAAGGGGAGAGGGGAAGGAGGGACGGAGAGAAGAAGAAGTGAGTGAGTCAGAGAGGCATACAGCTTTAGGTCTTCAGCACGAGCCAGATTATACACCATTCATCCTCTTCTCTCACTTTTTTCTCTCTTTCTTTTTTTGGCATTTTTCTTCTCTCCGTTTCCCTGCACCCTCTGCAATCTATTTCCAGACAAAACTGCTTCCTTTTGCTGGTAACCTCGTCACAATCTTTCCTTTGTTTGTGTTTTCTTATCTCTGGCTTTCCCGACTACAATGGAGAGAGAGAGAGAGAGAGAGAGAGAGAGAGAGAGAGAGAGAGAGAGAGAGAGAGAGAGAGATGTTAATGCTTCTAGGGAAAACAATGTGAGAGAGTCGGTGAAAGCATGAACACTCAGTTGCTACACATCTACAAACTTTATAGTAACGACAGCATTTTCTCTGTTTGTGTTTTCTTATCTCTCAGGCTTTCCCATAGCTGTAATGGTGACGAGAGAGAGAGAGAGAGAGAGAGAGAGAGAGAGAGAGAGAAAGAGAATAGAGATTTATTTTTCAGAACTTCATTAATGCACCAAGGAAAGCTAATGAAGATCTATTTTTTTAACATCAAACCTCCATTGTCATTAACTTCACCTTTCTCCACCACAGAGAAAGAAAGAGATTTTTTTTTTCAAAACTTCATTAATGCACCAAGGAAAGCTAGTGAAGATCTATTTTTTTAACATTAAACCTCCATTGTCATTAACTTCACCTTTCTCCACCACCACCACCACCACGCATTGCCATGACCTCCTCATTTGTAATCATCACCAGGGGACCATTAAATTCATCAACACGGGCACCTATTAACCACACTAATTATCGCTGCCATCTGCACTCCATCATGCTGCCTTCGCTGTCCCCGCCACCCTACGTACGCTTCCCTCCCCAACCCACCTCCATCCAAACCTGCAGCTCCATTTTCTTTCTCCACCCCTTCAGGTTTTTTTTTTTTTTTTTTTTTTTTTTTATCCAGCACACACAAACACACGCATACACAAACACACATAAAAAGGTTGCTCTGTAATCTGTTTTTTTCGAGTTATTGTTATTTTCTTTTTGTTATTTTTGATTGTAAAGTGTTTTTTTTTTATTATTTATATTTGTCGATAAGTGGACTTAAAAGTGTAGGTTATTTATGTGTGTATGGGAATATGTATTTGTGTATTTGTGTGTGTGTGTGTGTGTGTGTGTGTGTGTGTGTGTGTGTGTGTGTGTGTGTGTGTTGGGGGAGAGGTGTTAAGTGGATAAATGGAAGTTTGTATCTCTCTCTCTCTCTCTCTCTCTCTCTCTCTCTCTCTCTCTCTCTCTCTCTCTCTCTCTCTCTCTCTCTCTCTCTCTCGGCATACGTAATGGAGTTAAATTGTATCCCGTCTGTTCATTAGCATAACAGCATATATCAGATTGTTTCCTGCCATACCTTATCTTGTTTAGTTTCAAATCTCTCTCTCTCTCTCTCTCTCTCTCTCTCTCTCTCTCTCTCTCTCTCTCTCTCTCTCTCTCTCTCTCTCTCTCTCTCTCTCTCTCTCTCTCTCTCTCTCTCTCTCTCTCTCTCTCTCTCCGTAACTTAAGTCCACCTAGTTTGTCATGACTTGAATTTATTATTAAAGTCATTAAGAGTACCGCTTCCTCCTCCTCCTCCTCCTCCTCCTCCTCCTCCTCCTCCTCCTCCTCCTCCTCCTCCTCCTCCTCCTCCTCCTCCTTCGTTTCTTCCCCCGCAGCAGAAACACGATCAAGTTTTTCCTCCTATCTACGTGTCTTCCTCTCTTCCTCTTTTCTCTTTCTCTCTTTTTCTTTCTTTTTTCGCTCTTTCGCTCCTTGTTTCTTATCTCGTCTATCTTAAAATAAATCTTTTCCTCCTTCTCTTGTTATTTTTTTTTTATTATATTCAGTGATGCATTTTTATTTACATTTGTTTTTTTTTCATTTTTCAAGTTTATGTTCTTTATTTTCATATTTACTTCTCTTTATTTGTCATTTTCTCTGATTTGTTTCCTTGTTTTTAGTTTGTGTGTTTTGAAAATTTTCTCTCCGGTGTTTTTTTTTTCTTTTATATTTTCCTAATACATATGATTTTCCCCGCGTGGAATTTTCCTCATCGGCGATTTAAGTTCTTTTACCCTCATGACAGTAATCTCCTCTCTGGTATTGAATTTTTCTAATGGTTTGGCGCAATCCATTTGGCTGTATTTTTATATGGACCTGAGCTGCTTCTCCATTCTATTTTTCTCCTTCTACTGATTATGTGGCATTTTTCTTCATTGTCGCTCTATTCTTTACACTGCCTTTCTTTTTTTCTTACTTTTTTATCTATCTCGGCAATTTCATTAACTTTTCCGGCTCGTGTAAAGATTAATTTTTGCACCAGCCCCGCCAGCCCCGCCCCCGCCCGCCCTCGGCTTCTTGTCTCGTCACCCAAGATGAGTTCCGGTTTTTATCTTCGTATCTCGCTCCTTTTTAAATCATCAGCTTTAGAAAATGATTCCAGATGAAGACAAATTATTATTTTTTTATATATACATTTTTTTTAATGATTAACTTTCTAAGTGGCGCGTGTAGTAATAGTTTTGTTCTTTTATTTTTCTTCTTTTTCTTCAATTTCTTTTGCGTCTTGTAAGCTTTTGTGATTATCTGTTTAATTCGTCCTCCCTGCTTCTTCCACTTTGCATTAGGTTCGATGCTGAATAACTTCTTGTGCTACAGTGTGTGTGTGTGTGTGTGTGTGTGTGTGTGTGTGTGTGTGTGTGTGTGTGTGTGTGTGTGTGTGTGTGTGTGTGTCATTCTATTTGTCAGTCTCAACGTGCGTATGTCAATTTTAATCAGTCTATTTGTCTTGATGTGTCAGTGGGTGTTTCTTTCTTTTTCTTTTCTTTATTTCATTTTGTCTCTGTTTATATCTGTCAATGCATGTTTTGATTATATATTCCCTCCTAATGCATGATTCTGTCTCTCTCTCTCTCTCTCTCTCTCTCTCTCTCTCTCTCTCTCTCTCTCTCTCTCTCTCTCTCTCTCTCTCTCTCTCTCTCTCTCTCTCTCTCTGCACGCGTTCCTTCACCTTCCGCCGCTAATAGAGGCTGCTGTGCTTTTGCTGTAAATTCACTGTAAACTGCTGCTTCACTGACGTTATTACCTGCACAGTTCAGGCTCTGCTATTATGAGCTTTACATTATTCTCTTATATTTTGGTTCATCTACGTTTCATCTTGTTTTTATTGTTTTTTTTTTTTTTTGGTTTCGGCTTTTTTTTTTCCTCATATTGTTTTCTTGTTTCCATTTCGCGGATTTGATTTTTTTTTGTTTTTTTTTTCTCGTGGTGTATTTTGGTTTCATTATGTGTTGTGATGATTGTTATTTTTTTTATTTTTTTTTGTTTTTCTTTATTATTATTATGTTTTTTTTTTTTAAGGTAAAGTTGTGCTGTTCATTTTTTTTGTCAGTTCTTTTAATTAATACATTATCTCTCTCTCTCTCTCTCTCTCTCTCTCTCTCTCTCTCTCTCTCTCTCTCTCTCTCTCTCTCTCTCTCTCTCTCTCTCTCTCTCTCTCTCTCTCTCTCTCTCTCTCCATGCTCCATCTTTCATCACTGTTCCTCCATCCCTCCCACGGGCTCTTTCCAGTCATCCATCTCTCCTCCTCCTCCTCCTCCTCCTCCTCCTCCTCCTCCTCCTCCTCCTCCTCCTCCTCCTCCTACTCCTCCTCCTCCTCCTCCTCCTCCTCCTCCTCCACTTCTCCGGCAGCAAATATCACTTCTTAATCCTTCGAAGCTGAGGTGAGAGAACCCCCTTTTTTGGCAAGATTTCCGCCTTTTTTCCTCCTCCCCTCGCGCTGCCCCGGGCCCAGCGTGCGGCTCCTGCGGTTGGGGAGAAAACACACAACAGGAGAGCTTTGGTAGCGTAAAAAGCACCAACGTCTCTCGTGTTTGTGTGTATTTTAGTGCGAAATCTTGGGGTTTTTTTTCCCTCCCACTGTCTGTTTGCGGCGATAATACTCGAGGGTGGCTGTGTTGAGGATTTCTGGGAGATGGAAACAAGGCAGCAATGAACGTAAAAGGGAAGATTTGAGGCTGGATTTTTGTTTTTTTTTCTATTTTTTTTTTTTTATCTCTGACGGGGGAGGGAAGGGTGGAGTTGATGCTAGAGAAAAGGAGATCGGATTTTTTAATTTTAGTTTTACCTTATCTTCTTTTTCGAATCTTGTTTCTCCACGAAGATGTTTTAGTTTTTTGTCTGTGGTCGTGTCTTCAGTCCGTCAGTCCGTCAGTCCGTCAGTCAGGCAGTTAGATAGTCAGGTTGTCAGGTTGTTATTCAGTCAGGCAGTCAGTTAGTCAGACAGTCAGGCATTTAGGCGTCAGGCAATCTGTCAGTCAAGCAGTCAGGTAGTCAGACAGTCGAGCAGTGAGACAGTCAGGCAGTCAGACATTCAGGGAGTCAGGCAGTCAAGCAGTCAGATAGTTAAACAGTCAGGCAGTCAAGTAGTCAGACAGTCAAGCAGTGAGACAGTCAGACAGTCAGGGCAGTCAAGCAGTCAGTTATTCAGGCAGTCAGACAATCAAGCAGTCAAGCAGTCAGTTATTCAGGCAGTCAGACAGTCAGACAGTCAAGCAGTCAGACAGTCAGTCAATCAGTCAGACCTCAGACAGTCAGATAATCAAGCAGTCAGACAGTAAGGCATTCACTCAGTCAAACAGTCAGGCAGTCAAACAGTCAGTCAGTCAGTCAAACAGTCAAACAATCAGGCACTTAGTCAGGCAGGCAGTCAAACAGTCAAACAGTCAGACAGTCAGACAGGCAGTCATGGTCCGTATTCTTGTGTCAATCTCATAGAAGTGGTTGGATTCGCCACTCGAAATATGCAATGTTTTTCTACATCATTTTTTTCAGTTGCCGTATTCAAGTCCTTTTTTTTTTTTTTTTTTTCTTTCTCTCTCTCTCTCTCTCTCTCTCTCTCTTTTTTTTTTTTTTTGTCATGTTTGTTTTGCCGGGAGAAGAGAGGGCTGTGTGTTGCGCCTCGTGGCTTTTGTATTGGTACTTGTTTTTTGTTGCAGTGCGAGGGTGTTTTTCTTTGTGTGTTGGATATAACCTACTCGTGCCGCTTTTTACCCAGCTTTCATCCCTCCCTCTCCACCTTCTCTCTTTCTCTCTCTCTCTCTTTTTTTTATTAGTGTGTTTTTACTGAGGTGTTTTTTTGCCACCGCCTTGTTGTTCTCCTTCCTCTAGCAAGTCATTCACTCTTAATGCAATGTTTACCCAACGCTGCCACGATCCTCCTGTAGGTTATAATCATCGGCGTCCTCTTCCTCTTCCTCATCCTCATTCTCTTCTTACTCGTATCTATTTATTAAGTGGTTAGGGTAAAAGTTTTCCTAGCAGTCATTCGTGTATTAAATATATTGCTTGTTTTGCTTCTAGAACTCTATATTTTTCATATTTATTTTCCTTCTCCTCATCAGTAGTTAGTGTAAAAATTTTCCAAGCAGTCATTCATGTGTTAAATTTATTGTTTGTTTTGCTTCTGTAACTCTATTTTTCATTTCTATTTTCCTTCTCTTCGCTATTAAGTGGTTAGTGTTAAAATTTTCCAAGCAGTCTTTCATATGCTTTTCCTCTGTAACTATTTTTCATTTCTATTTTTCTTCTCCTCAACATTAAGTTATTACTGTAAAATTTTCCAAGCAGTCTTTATGTGTTAAATCAATTTTTTTTTTTTTATTTATACCGTTTTTTTTTTTTTTTTTTTTTTTTTTTTTACGGGAATTTATGGGCTAAAGGGGATACTTTTTGTGGTACCTCCTATCTCAAAGCCCACCCGCTAGGAAACAGTTGCCCCGAGTGAGGAAGCCCAACCTACACTCGGACCGTGGACAGGATTTGAAACCGTTTTGCCTCTATAACTCAATGTTTCATATGTATTTTCCTTCTCTTCCCTATTAAGCAGTTAGTGTAAAAATTTCCATTCATGTGGTAAAAATATTGCTTGTTTTGCTTCTATGACTCTATTTTCCATTTCCCTTTACCTTCTCTTCTCTATAAATAGCTAATGTAGAATTTATTTATTTATTATTTATCTGAATTTGATGTTGCTTGTATTTCCTTTGTATTCCCTTGTAATCCTCCTCCTCCTCCTCCTCTTCATCATCATCATCATCATCATCATCATCATCATCATCATCATCACCATCATCATCATCATCATCATCCTCACCACTACTATCTCCAGCCACCATCGGTCCCTGCTGCCCGCGATCTTATCAGTATGTGAGGATCTATGGCGCGTTAGTGGCAGCAATAAGAGAAAATTAATATCTCCACACGCTCTTTAGGATGAATTGTGAGCTAAAGTGCCTGCGGGTTAGTGTCTCCATTGCCTTTCTGTCGCTATGGTCACGATGGCTCATTGCTTACTGGGGGAGAGAGAGAGAGAGAGAGAGAGAGAGAGAGAGAGTGTGTGTGTGTGTGTGTGTGTGTGTGTGTGTGTGTGTGTGTGTGTGTTGGTCAGGAAATTTCGCGAGAAGTGAGCGGTCGGGTCAGTGTTACCAGTGTGCGTTCGTGATTTCTCCTCAGGCAAGTGTTACCAATATATCTTTTGAATCTCTCTCTCTCTCTCTCTCTCTCTCTCTCTCTCTCTCTCTCTCTCTCTCTCTCTCTCTCTCTCTCTCTCTCTCTCTCTCTCTCTCTCTCTCTCTCTGCCTATTTCCAGTGTTACTAATATAGGCTCTTAAGTGTTTTTTCCAGTCTCAGTGTTGCTAATTGTGGCTTTCTTATCTTTATTATGGTGATAATAATAGATATGGTTCTTTTTTGGGTGTTTTGTCAGTCGTTCTTTCCTTCAAACTAAACGTGCTTGCTTCCTCTTTCCTTTACTCCTTCCCTTATTCTAACTGCCTGTATATTGTTTATTTCTTTTCTGCAATCTGTTTTTCTTCGGTCACATCTTTTATTCGTCCCTCTCCCTTTTTCTTCCCCTCCCTCACCTGTGTCACTCTTCCTCCTCATCCTCCCTTCCTTCCTCCCTTCCTTCGTGCACAAAAGCTCCAACATTGACGGACTCCACGGACACTTTTATTGACCATTGTTCTTGGCGAATATTTATTTATGCGACGCTGCCATAAATTCAGCTTACTTCTTAACGACCTCGGTGTCAGCTTCCTTCGCGGCCAAATAGAGACCCGGGAGTGTTTATTGTTTTGTCCGCTTGGCCGCTCCCTTCAGTCACCCTCAGGTCGCTTGCATTATACGTCGCACCATTAAAAATAATCGAGGTTTCAGTCGCTCCTGGCCAGACGTTTATGCCGATGATGGGGAGTGATTAAGGCGCTCCATCTTTCGCCATCTCGTCAGCCCGCCAGTGTCTCAGGAGAGCGGCTCGGGGCTCGGGGAGGGTGTCCACTGATGGGTGGACGAGAGGACGCGACACCCACATCTTGTTACGATTTGTGGTGGTGTGTTTGTCGCTACACGAGCTCGTCTTCTGCTATAAATCCTTGCGTCAGCTGTGTATACTAGCGGTGTCCTGTGCCTGCCTGCCTATCTACCTGCCTGTCTGTCTGCCTCGCTGATTGACTGACTGATTGCCTGGCTGATTGTCCGAGTGACCGACTGACTGATTACCTCGCTGATTGATTGATCGATGGCATCTGTCAGCATGAAAGCAATGTTGTTATTTATTTTACCTCTCGTGTTTCCCATTAAAGTAGCGTGTTATCTCTTCTCGGTGGCGATCATAGATTTTATATTTATTAATGGGACTACGCAGGGCACACGACGTTACATTCTGGAGGAGCGCTGTGGTGATTGTAGCTTTGGGAAATTGATAATAAAGACTCAGACACACAGAGAGAGGGATATGAAAAGAAAATTGTACGTATATCTTAACAAATAACCTGTAAAAGATGTAAGGATGGAGCATTTAATATTAAGCAACTCCAAGCACACATTTGCACGGCTATATATGTTGATGAGGTAATGGGTAACCTCGCACTCATACATTACTCACCGCGGTAATTGTGGGCCGGGGAAGCGAGCGAGTCATCACCATTTCAACGTCCCACTCATTCCATCAACGTCACACAGATTGCCGAGAAAGCTTTAATGAAATACAGTAAAAAAAAAAAAAAAAAAATGGCGGAAATAAGCTTGGAGATAGACCACAATTAAACACACACACACACACACACACACACACACACACACACACACACACACACACACACACACACACACACACACACACACACACACACACACACACACACACACACACACACACACACACACACACACACACACACACACGATTACTTTCACCAATGATCTCCCTCAGTTGGGCACGCACAAGGAGGAGGAGGAGGAGGAGGAGGAGGAGGAGGAGGAGGAGGAGGAGGAGGAGGAGAGTAAAAAAAGAGGAGGAACAGAAAGAAATATAAGAAGAAAGCAGAATAAGGAGCAAGAATGAAGAATAAGAGAGGGAAGGAGGAGAAAGAAAAGAAAAAAAATTAAAACCAAGAAGAGAGAAATAAGAGAAGGAGGAGATAGAGGAAGTGGAGAAGGAGAGGAAAAAAAAGGAAAAAAAGATTGAAGAATAAGGCGGAAGAATAAAAGGAGAATGAGGAGGAGGAGGAGGAGAAGAAGGTGGAGCAATAAGTGGAGGAGGTGAAGGAGGGAGAAGGAGGGGAAAAGAGCCACGGGTCAGGGAGTGGTGAGGGGGTGAGGGGTCAGGGAGTGGCCAGTGAGAACTTATACGGGAAGAGAGAGACGGGAAAGAAGGAGAGGGAGGAGAATGAGAAGGAGAAAGAGGAAGAAGAGGAAGGACGAAGGACAACGGGTTTGGAATTCATGATATTGACTTTTTATAATATTAGTATTTCATTTATATATTTATTTTTTAAAGTATTTTTTATTATCTTCATTGTCGTCATTATCATCATCCACCTCTATTTTTAATCTTATTTTCCTGTTTCTTCTCTTTTTTTCATTTTGATTTCTTATTTTTAGCGTTCTTCCTCTTCGTTTTCATCTTCTTCTTCTTCTTCTCATTATTGTTATTATTATTATTATTATTATTATTATTATTATTATTATTATTATTATTATTATTATTATTATTATTCTACTTCTTTTCTTCTTCTTCGTCTTCTTCTATTTCTTCTTTTTCTTCTTGTCTTCTTGTTCTTGTTCTTCTTGTTCTTGTTCTTCTTGTTCTTTTTCTTGTTCTTGTTCTTGTTCTTCTTGTTCTTGTTCTTGTTCTTCTTGTTCTTGTTCTTCTTCTTCTACATCTTGTTCTTTTCTTGTTCTTGTTCTTCATGTTCTAGTTTTTTGTCTTGTTCTTTTGTTCTCCTCCTCCTCCTCCTCCTCCTCCTCCTCCTCCTCCTCCTCCTCCTCCTCCTCCTCCTCCTTCTCCAGTCAACACCATTTCCCCGGCATCACCGTCATTGCCTTCGCCATTATATCCCCAACAATGCTTACTCATCTATTCTCTGTTTTCACCTCCGTCAGTCCTAAGCGGCGTCTTCCTTCCTTACCACTCGATACATTTGGTTGTTTTGAATATGTTTATAATTTTCCATCATTATGCTAATAGTCTATTTATGTCTGGCCTCCACTTATCTGGCGTCTCCTCCCTGGTGACGGGCTGACTGCGATAAAGCTTCAGTGTTGACTTGTTTGTCTCCACTTCTCACTTTCTCCCTCTAACGCTGTGCTGTATCTCTTCTACCCTTCAAAGTAGCTCTCCGTATCTCCTTTACCTGACTGACTGTGGCCAATATTCTGATGCACTTTCGCTCTGCACCTTTACTGTTTTCAAAGGGATCTATACAGTTGATGTGACACGGGTTTTTAAGGGTGTTTCTGTAATTCTAGTGACACTGATTGAAGTGACAACGATGTTTCTGTAATTATAATGATATGTTAACAAGTTTTCTTTATTATCAACAGGACAAATACTCTTTAGAACTTAGTTAATCGTCTCTATAGTCTTTGAAAATGGTCGCGGTGAGAGAGAGAGAGAGAGAGAGAGAGAGAGAGAGAGAGAGAGAGAGAGAAGCTGTTCTGAATATGGTGTTATTTCTTTACTCCTGTTTGTTCTCCTTCTCTCCCTCCTCTTTCTCCTGGTCTTACTCACTCTAGTTCTTCTCTGTTCCTTCTTGTCTTGTTGTGTATCGATTGATTGTAAATGTTTTCTTCTCCCTGATTGTAACTTTTTTTTTCTATATAATTCTGTCGTTTGTTATTGTTGATGATGATCCTTAAAGTGTGTGTGTGTGTGTGTGTGTGTGTGTGTGTGTGTGTGTGTGTGTGTGTGTGTGTGTGTGTGTGTGTGTGTGTGTGTGTGTGTGTGTGTGCGTGCGCCTTTGTTTATTGTTATTTGGCTTTAGATATAATGCATGCTCTTGTTTATGAGTGAGGCTAATGAATGCATGATTGGCTTGTACTACCTACTACTACTACTACTACTACTACTACTACCACCACCACCACCACCACCACCACCACCACCACCACCACCACCACCACCACCACCACCACCACCACCACCACCACCACCACCACCTACTACTACTACTACCACTACACTACACACACACACACACACACACACACACACACACACACACACACACACACACACACACACACACACACACACACACACACACACACACACACCCCTCACTTTTTTTTAAAACAGAACTATAGGTAACAATGATACACATGATACACACGAGTCAGAAGCACGTATATGCGCGTGTATCACTGTACCATAATGTACGTAGGACCTCGTTGTGTTATGTAGATACAACGAGCGCCTTCTCAGACCAGCCACTTGTCTCTTAAGCAAGGAAGAAAGTACCTCTCGTGTGTCCCTCATCGGATACTTTTCACCTGTGTTATCAGCAGCGCGATGTCCGGCAAGGCTCATTAGCGGTGTCCGAGGACGATGATAAAGTCCACCTGAAAGTACACCTGGCTGCCTCCCTCCTTCCCTCCCTCCCTCCCTCCTTCAATGACCCAAATAGAGCTAAGAAAAAAAAAAAAAAACTTCAGCCTCTCCTTCATCTTTAGTCCAGCCCCGCCTCGCCCCGCCCCGCCGCTCCTCTTCTTGCTTCCTCCTCGACCCGTTATCTGCGTTCTTGCGATCAGTTGTTTACAGTCATCGTATTCTCGTATATTCCCGGCTTATCGTTATCTCACGTCTCCTCCGTTCCGTGTCCTTTAGTTTTGCCCGTGTTCGATTCCTCGTGTTTATCATCCGGCCACGATTGCCCCGCCGTGTACGCCTCAGTGTATTTCATGTGGTGTGTGGGACGCGCCGTGTTCACCTTATCGCGTTGTGCTTAAAACTCTCTCTTTCATTCCCGTTTCACTGTTGTCATTATCATTCCAACCTTTGCCCCCGTGCCGTGATTGCTCGCCCCGCCCCGTCCTGCACCGACCCTCCCTGTCCACCGCCACCATGCAGCTTCCCAGTACTCATTTCTCGCATTGGCAGGGATACTAATGTTATGGTTCTATTGTTTTGTTGGCGTGTACTGCGTGTCATTGGTTATGTTGGGTCGTGTGGAAAATATCTCTATTTTCTTCTTTTTCAGTGCCGGATTCCACTGCGGCAACAGAATGTGAGTGTGGGAAGATTATATTTGTAATTGTTGTAGTAGTAGTAATAGTACTGTGGTGGTAGTAGCTCTAGTAGTAGTAGTAATAGTAATGTAGTAGTATTGGAAGAAGTGATGGCAGTGGTGATGTTTTTTGCAATAATTTACCTTGTAATTAAACGTTATTAATGATTTTGTCGCAAGTAATACCTATCATCCGCAAGAAGAGTAAAGAAAAGAAGGGCAACACTTTCGGATTTCATGGGATGCTGGAAAAATGCGAAACCATCATTAGGTGAACTAATCAATTATGAAGTCAAGGGAGAAAAAACAGGATACTGGAGGGCACTTAACCGAGTGTAGACTATTACCTGGCCTTACATGGCGCGCCCGTTGCTGCGCCGCTGACTTCACCCCGTGTTATAGAAGCTTTGATTTAGCGGCGCTCTGACCTCCGCCTGCAACGTTCGCACCTGCTGCTTCCTCATTATTATTTTCCTTTTCTCTTTCTGCTTCTCGTCTTCTTTTCCTGCTCTTTCTACTTCCGTTTTCATTATTTTTTCTAGTAATTTTATTTTTATTATTATTATTATCATCATTATCGTCATGAGTTCTCTCTCTCTCTCTCTCTCTCTCTCTCTCTCTCTCTCTCTCTCTCTCTCTCTCTCTCTCTCTCTCTCTCTCTCTCTCTCTCTCTCTCTCTCTCTCTCTCCTCTCTTTATCCTTGTTTCGTCACTTCCTTATATACCGTGTCCTTTTTTCCCCGTTCCCTTCCTCATTTTCTCTCCTGCCTTCTTTGACCTTCTCGATCCTTTCCAGCCTCTAATCCTTATTCTCTCTCTCTCTCTCTCTCTCTCTCTCTCTCTCTCTCTCTCTCTCTCTCTCTCTCTCTCTCTCTCTCTCTCTCTCTCTCTCTCTCTCTCTCTCTCTCTCTCTCTCTCTCTCTCTCTCTAAGTAGTTTTATCATTTTTCGTTCTATTTTAGATATTTTCCTTTCTTATTTCATCCCTTTCCTTTTTTTTCCTTCTGACAACGATATTTTTTTATATTAAATACTTTATCGTCTTATTTGTCATCTATCATCTACATCTTCCCTTTTCTTCCTCCATATTTCTCGTGGTTCCTTTCCTCATCCCTCTCCTTTAGAAATAGTTTAAGTCTCTCCATTAATTCACCTGAGACTGAAGATACTGTGAAGTCATAAATAACAAGTAATTAACAGGTATTTCTCCATGGGAATTGAAAGTTAAGAAATATGCGTTCCAACTTTCAATAATAATCGCTTTTTCTTCTCCCTCTCAAAATAACTCGTAATTAATAGGTACTTCTCCAGGAGGGATTGAAAATTAAGAAGTATGCGTCCCAACTTTCAATAATACTCGTTTTTTTCTTCTTCTCTCTTTCTCTCCCAGGTAGTTGTCACGTCGAGTCTCCTCCGTGAGATTTATGTTGCGTAAAAAGTTTCACCTTCACGTATTTCCTTGGTGGCTGCAGTACTTCTGGCATTTCTGAGGCACGGAGGTGAGGTATACACGCGCGAGTCTGCAAAGGCACACACACACAGCGAAATTCACTCCTATATCCAAACAAAAGGAGGACAAAAAAGGGATCTTTTATGTTTGGAGATCGCCACTAATTTTCAACCAAATGTTCATCATTAATACAGTTTTTGGTGCTGAATACGAATATGACATTTATTTTCTCGAGAAATGAAAGATAGTTGCACAAAAAAGGATTTAATGCGCACTACCTTGCGACGTGCATTAATTCATGCAATAGTAATTAACGGGCGCAACAATACACAGTCGGGTGTCACGCGGCACGTTTCAGACGACCGTGGACAAGATGGATGTGAACTACAACTTGCAGTGGTTATTTACCAATATTTTGACCGAAGAAGACGCTGTTAAATTTCTGCAGAACTTTAATATCATAGAAAAAGAGAAAAGGTGTAAAAATAAACATCAAATGATAATTAAAAAGACAAACGAAAGTGTATCGTGGATGTGTTACAAGAGAGCTTGCCGTGATAAAGTTTCAGTGAGAAAAAACACTTGGCTTGATGGCAGTACCATTCCATTGAAGAAAATCATCGTCTTCATTTATTCCTGGGCAAAACAGTATTCCAGCATTAAATACTGTGAGGACGAATTGAGGATATTTCGCGCTACTACAGTTGATTTCAACAAATATCTAAGAGAGGTGAGTTAACCTAACCTAACCTAACCTAACCTAACCTTACTTTATCTAACCTAACCTAACCCAACCCAACCCAACCCAACCCTAACCTAACCTAATCTAACCTAACCTTACTTTACCTAACCTAACCTAACCTAACCTAACCTAACCTAACCTAACCTAACCTAACCCAACCCAACCCAACCCAACCCAACCCAACCTAACCTAACCTAACCTTACTTTACCTAACCTAACCTAACCTAACCTAACCTAACCCAACCCAACCCAACCCAACCCAACCTAACCTAACCTAACCTAACCTAACTTTACCTAACCTAACCTAACCTAACCTAACCTAACCCAACCCAACCCAACCCAACCCAACCCAACCCAACCTAACCTAACCCTAACCTAACCTAACCTAACCCAACCCAACCCAACCCAACCCAACCCAACCCAACCTAACCTAACCTAACCTAACCTAACCTAACCTAACCTAACCCAACCCAACCCAACCCAACCCAACCCTAACCTAACCTAACCTAACCTTACTTAACCTAAACCAACCCAACCCAACCCAACCTTAACCTAACCTAACCTAACCTAACCTTACCTAACCCAACCCAACCCAACCCTAACCTAACCTAACCTAACCTTTTCAGATATGTGCCTCATCTCTACTCGCCGCCACTACGCCTATCTTTCATTTCTCGAGAAAATGAATGTCATATTCGTATTCAGCATCAAAAACTGTACTAATGATGAAAATTTGGTTAGAAATTAATGGCGACCTCCAAACATAAAAGGCCCCAAATAAGAAGGTATTATTATGAAAAGTATTAATATTGTTGTTTTGTTGGTAAATCGTCAGTTTCTGTTGTATTGTGTTGTTTTTCTTGCTTGCTACAATCTTCATCTTTTACTCTCTCGCTTCCTTTGTCCTCTTTTATTCTTCTATTAAATTCCTCCGACAGTTTTGTGGGCGCCTTTTCTGTTTTCGAATAGTTCCCTCCTCCTCCTCCTCCTCCTCCTCCTCCTCCTCCTCCTCCTCCTCCTCCTCCGCCGCCGCCGCGTGTGACCCCCTCCAGAAGCGAGTGTTTGCCCACATGACAGAGCACTGGCCGCGGTTGCCCAGTTGCCATCTTGAGTCTGGAGTTGCCTCTCGCCTCTGTTTGGCATCTCATTCAAAACCTTTTGTTCGACGCAGGTGACGTGAGCTTCCCGCCGCCTCCCTCCCTACATGGTAAATTGCCGCCCACACTTTTTATTTATGTGTGTTTTTTTCGCCTGTGTTTTGGAGGCGACTTGTATTATCTGCCTGCCGCAACTCGCCTGTAGTAAAGAAGGTTGTTGGCAGTGTTGTTTGACGTGGTGCTGTGTGTTGTGCTGTTTGTGGATCATTGGCACTGAGGGGGACTGACCTCTTGTGCCCTTCAGCTCTCTTGTGTGTGTTTGATGGAGGGATTGAGTAGTGGGTGGATTGAAAGAATGATTCATCGATGGGTGTATTAAATTCCTGAGAGAGAGAGAGAGAGAGAGAGAGAGAGAGAGAGAGAGAGAGAGAGAGAGAGAGAGAGAGAGAGAGAGAGAGAGAGAGAGAGAGAGAGAGAGTTTGTGTGCGTAAATTTACCAACTCAAAAATCAAATCAGCATTCAGCATAATTCAGTCATTTTCCACAAACAATCATTTATTTTAGCAGTGACGTTGCCTCAGTCACCTTCCTCCCTGACGCTCCTGACTCATGAGAGATTGAGATGGGGATGGACGGGTGACTGGTCTGGATGTTGAATATTACAACTGGTGCTCGAATTGAGGTGTTTTAGAGGTAGATGATAGACTCTAAAGCTGCATTTGTGCGGAAGAAAAGTCCAGTGCCAGCAGTTCATATTTTGTAGTGGTCAGAATCAGAATTTATTTAATTTATCACAACGTTGTCTTTATTATTTTTAAGTGTATTATAGGATGTTTATTCTTTTATTAAATTATAGATAATTGTATTTCATCAGATATACTTAAATTAGTTCTAATAAAATATAATCCCGTTTTAAGGTCCAGCGTTGGAAATTCGTAAATAGGTGTGGCGAGAACCTGGAGCACCTGACAGCTGCTTCAAGTATTTTAAGGTATTCCCTCACTGCCCCCTCGCTACCTCCTCGCCTCCCAGCCTCCCCACTACCACCCAGGGGCGGGACTCCTCTGCGCTCCTCACTCCAGGCTCTTGGTAACTTCCACGGAGGACTTTGTGAATCGCCTCCTTCTACCCTTTGTTTGTGTACGACCCTCAGTGTTTGGCTCGGTAAAAGTTGCTTGTATCTTTCTCGTATTTCGAGGTGGCGTGTCTCAGCTACTTTATGAGTCGTATTGTTTAGTTATGGCCTGGAATCTGTGTAAAATTTGCATGTGGACAGTACAACGATTACCTCCCTCCACTACACTGTACCTTGTGTGCCGGCGCGTGCCTCCCTCCTGGCTCCAGTTCTATATAGGCTTGCTTATTTTCCTCTGTCCAAGATAAAAGGTGGGGCGGGTACCCTTTGCCACTACTGCCACTCTTGTACCCTCAATCCCCAGCTCACGCCGCGCCACGCACACGACAGATCACGCTCCGGCACGCCCATTCTTCTCCACGGTCCGTCCCTCTCCCCCTGGCTGCTGCCCCTTGCTCCTGAGGCCTCGTCCATCTCCCCCGCCTGCCCTGGAATGCACCCTGGGAGGCTCACCTTCAAGCACAGGCTGGGATGCTTACCTTGAGCCCGGCACGACCAAGGTATTAGAGCCATATATGCTGCTACCCCCGTGGACCGCCGCTACCGACCCACCACCACTACTAGCACCGCCGCCACCACTCCCTTCCCTGCCCCTAGCGATGACCGTGCGAGAGGCGGCTCCTCCAACGTTACGAGAGTTCTTGCTGGTGCTTCTGTGGGCGTGAGTGGTGATCATTGTGCTCCGTTGTGCAGAGATGTCGTAATGACGTCCTTGCACATGGCTGGTGATCGGGTAACTGGGTTTTTCTTCTTCTTCTTTTTCCTTTGTTTGTGTTGCAGTTTGGTGTGTTTGAGTTTTGTAAGATGGCGATGATACGCATGGAGAGTTGCCGCATGATTTGATGTAAGTTTTGTGCCTTAGTCTCCGCGATGTTGTCTATTGTTGGGGCAAGGTGTAGCAACTCCCGCGCCGCTAAGTAAGTGATCATCATTTTGCTACTTGTTTTTTCCTGGTCAGAACCTGTACGTTTGCATGATTTCTCGCTATGTGGCCCACAATGTGCACGTTTCTAGTCTTACACTGATTAACAGAGAGAGAGAGAGAGAGAGAGAGAGAGAGAGAGAGAGAGAGAGAGAGAGACGTTGTGTGTTGGGTGGGGACAATGGAAGGTCAGTGGAAACATTAGTGGCTGATTAGGGATCGTTTCTCGGTAAACATTCACACCCACCCATCCAAACTGCATCGAAAACATCCTTCTTTACTCCTCCTCCATCCATTATTCCATCCTCCAGTGTCTCTCCATCCCTACTTCTCCTTTTACCCATTTTCTTTGGGTTATCCTTCTTTCTAATTTCTTGTTTTCATTCATTTCATCTCAAGATACCCTGCCCTCCTCCTCCCAGCCTCCCGTCTTTCCTTTCATTGGCGAGAACTTAAACACACAAACACAGGCAGGTACACACGCACGATAAACAGTACACCACCCTCCCTCGCCTTCTTTCCTGACTTCACGCAAACAAACACGAGCAAACAACAAGCAGACACACCCTTAATGACTTGTTGATACCGAGAAACACACCTGAGATACATAGGTTTGCTCAGCTCACACACACACACACACACACACACACACACACACACACACACACACACACACACACACACACACACACACACACACACACACACACACACACACACACACACACACACACGGTCAGGCAATCACAGGGCACTTAAGTACACACGTAAAGACTCCTCGTGCTCCATAACACCTGGCCACGTCTTACCTTGACTCTCTCGCTAAGTACAGGTAATTGGCTCGATTCGCAGGGTTACGGGGTACTACCTCACGTCCCCGGAACCTCGGCCTCTAAGGTGTGACGGTCAGGTGTGGTTATTTCTTACACTTGTATGCAAATGTTCCTTGGCATGAAGTGGCCTTGTGGGTCCTCGCTGGGTTGTGTGTTCCCCCTCCTGCTGCATGTGGAAGGGATTCGAGAAGTTGCTTGTCTGTTCGCGTTTGTGTGTGTGTGTGTGTGTGTGTGTGTGTGTGTGTGTGTGTGTGTGTGTGTGTGTGTGTGTGTGAGAGAGAGAGAGAGAGAGAGAGAGAGAGAGAGAGAGAGAGAGAGAGAGAGAGAGAGAGAGAGAGAGAGAAATCTTACATTCTGATTTCAATATATTTTTTTTGCCTAATTTTAGGTTGCTCTCTTGTTTTTCTTTCTAGGTTTCTTTTGTGGTGAGATATGGAAACAGTAACATTACACAACTTGTGTGCCTTAATATGTTACCTCATTTAGTCTACGGTCAAGAATCTGGTGGTTCCAGAGAGTTTTTCCCCTATTCGAATGTGGCGTTCACAATATATTTTCCTAACTCCAACATAAAAAAAATATGTTGACTAGGTTCACCGGGATGTGGGAAAGGCACAACATTTTCTCCTCAGTATTGCAAGGACGCATTATGTTTTTTCTTCCTTTCCCAAGTAGACATTCAAGTAGAGAATATTCAAGTGGCCTTTCGCGGGTCGGTCAGCTGGGTCTCTCAAATCACATATATTACTGAGCCAAGTTGTTAATGCAAATTCTGAAACAAAATATAGACAGATTGCAAACCCATGATCAATAACCATAACTTACCCTGACTAATTGAAAGGCCGGCGAGATTGATACACCTGCGCGGGATCAGAGGGCAGGTAACATTATACGCGGCGTGCGGCTGAAGTGTTGATGTCTTATCCCTTATGAATCTCCGGGGATTGCTTGTTGTGCCTGGAAATGAGAGGCGAGGCGACATGCTCACGCCTGGCTTTATGAACGTAGGGGGAGGTGCCAGTGGTGGTGCTGGTGGTGGTGGGGATGGGTGTTGTTTTGGTGTTAGTGGTGGCGGTGTTAGTGAGGGTGTTGCTTGTTTTTGTTGTTGTTATTGTTATGATAGTGGTGGTGGTGGTAGTGGCAGTGGTGGTTGAGGATTATAGATAGAGATAGGCAATGCAGTGATTAACTCAGTAACTGTAATTTTGTGTATTCGTCTTGTATTTCCGTCACACTGCGCTGCGGGTTGGGCGATCATTAATTTGCTCCCCATCGTGCCTGGCGGGGCTCTTGAGTGGCATATTTCGTCACTTTGGCCCGGAGTGACGGGGCGGCGAGGAGGAAGGGTGGCGGACTGTCGTATGTTCGCCGCGCCCATATCGAGTGGCGAAGTGCAAACCCTCCTCTGACCTCTTCGCCTTTTTACATGTTCGTCTGTCTGTTAGTTCCAGGTGCCCACGCCCACCACGCCCGCCATGAAGGGGCTACGTGAATAACACCCTTCCTGGGGTTCGTCTTTGATTACCTCGTTTTATGGGCCAGGCAGATCACACCTTCATTTGGGCCGCCTCGCGTCTGCCGAGCGTCGCGTTGATGTTTACGAGGCGCCTCAGGAACACACTGTCAGCCACGCGGTGTTTAGATGCATTGTGGCGCGGCCCGTGTTCTTATTATGGTGCAGGTGGCAAGCGTCGTCATTATGTACGGTGGATAATAGCAACACTGTTTCATTCATAACGAGAAGTACACTGTACGCAGCCATCTCAAAAACCATCACATTCACAGCTACCTTTAACAAGAGTAATAACCTCGTCAACAAAAATAAAGAACATATTTCTTCTACTTGCCGCCTGTGACCCGTCCTTGAACCCTCATGATCCCCGCCACCTTCACTGAGGGCTGGCGTGCTGCACGTCACTGCTTATTTATATCCGCATGTAACCCATCTCACTCTGATACATTGACGTGTGCTTACCTATTCCTCTGACACGTAGCGCTGAGTGTACCTCGCACTTCATAGCAGCTGTTTTTTTTTCTTCTGTGTCGTGACGTTGCCGATTGTCATATCTAATAGATACGAGGAAAGGCGATGAAGATAAGGGGAGATAAACGGGAAGGCTCCTCCGGTTATTTAACAGCGACAAATGATAGAGATTAATGATTATATAATACTGAAAACCGAAATATTAAGAATTTGATGTGGTGGATAAGGCAAACATTCAACTAATACTACGCTTGTAAACATATAAAGGCATGGAGAGTCAGATGTCACCTTTGATAATTCATGATAATATTGGGCCAGCCTCACTCGCCATTTCCCAGTACAAGTAAAGGCTGGGACGTGAGTGCTCATTATAGCCTGGCCGAAAGCAGAGGACCAGCTGACGGTGTGACGATGACAGGGAGACGTAAGAGGACAAAACAAAGGAGGAGAAGGAGGAGGAGGAGAAAGAAGAAGAAGAAGAAGAAGAGGTGGAATGCTTGTCTCCTTAATTTACCCTCATGTTTACTTAACGTCGCAACACACACACACACACACACACACACACACACACACACACACACACACACACACACACACACACACACACACACACACACACACACACACACACACACACACACAGCCGAGAGTCAAAAGAAGGAATTAACATTGGTATGCTTTAACGTCAGTTACATTATAGGAAGTACAGATGCATGTTGTGATTATGTGCTTGGAATTAGCGAGGAATGGTAGGCATTGAGAACGAGGGAGCAAGAGAGAGAGGGAGAGGGAGAGAGGGAGAGACAGAAACATGTCCTTGTACACTTTTTTTCTACCTTCTAAACAACCACCGTACCTCCTTCATCTAATCCTTTGCTACACTTTTATCGATTCACTTTTTCTTTGGATACACAATCATAACCATCCCTTCAGCCCGAGGAGGAGCGAAGGAGCAGCTGCCTGTGCGTAAGAACCACCGTGTTTTATTTGTTCTGCGCGCCTGATAATGGGAGGGAAATTTTATGTACTGAAGGTGAGGCAGCGGCCCTGATCACACCTGACGCGCCTCTCCCCTAACCTCGCATGTTGAGCGGACACTTGAGGCGTTGTCTTCATCCCTCATCCCCGCCAAGACAAGACGCCTGGCAAGAGATCCTTTATTCTCACTACCGCCTCCTGCCCTCCAGCCTTGGCTCATCTATCCTCCCGTGCCCTGAAAAATGTTCTTGTTGTTATTCTCCTCCTCTCTGCCTTTTATATCTTGTCACTGTAACCTCCACCTCCGGGTTCTCTTTCTCTTTCTATTTCTTTCATCTTCGTTCTTCTCTTTATTTTTATTTCTCCCTCCTCCGATCTCTGCTTCTCTTTCTCTTTCTGTTTATTTCTATTTCCTTCTCTTCGTATTGTTTTATTGTATTTGTTAGTTGTCATATCCTTTTCTGGGTTATCTTTGCTTCTTCTTCCTTTTCCTCTTGCTATTGTTATTATATCCTCCATCTATTGCATTTTTTTTTATCTTCATCTTAACGTTTCTTACTGCAAGTTCTCAATTATTATCTTATCTCTAGTCTTCCTCCTCCTCTCCCTTTTCTATTTCCGCATCTCCCTTCTTCATGTTTTCTTCATCGTCGTCCCCATCATCGTCATAAGCGTCACTCTCCTTCCTCTCCCTCTCCTCTTCCTCCTCCTTCTCCTTCTCCTCCTTCCAGTGGCCTCATTTCCCGTATCCTTTACTAGAACTCTCCGTTGTGCTATCTCATTTCAAGGCCTCTAGGCGTGTGAGTTGTGTTCTCGTGTTGCTCTGTTGTGTCCATGTTGTTGTATCTCCTCTATCATCATTCTACCAAGGACGTATAGGAGCACATGTATATATTTTTTTTCCAGTTCACTTAATCCTCACAAAGCCTGTTTTTTTTTTTTTATATGTAGTGCTATCTGAAAAGGCGATAGTAGTCAGTAGGCCCCTTAGTTTATTGTGTCGGTCGTTTAGATTAGTGTTTTTCTCCAGGACGAATCTTGTTTTTCTGTTATCTGAAGGTAGATTTTAGTGAGCAGTCCCCTTGTTTGTTAGTCGCTGGTGTCGGTGTGGGTGTTGGCGGCGCCTCATACGCTCCACACGGCGACCAGGGAAGGAATGCCTGACTCCCATGTGGTTTTCCTTGTAAAGGTGAGTAAGTGATCATCGCCAAGGTGAGAGCAAGCCAATGAGGGAAGACTAGATTTCCCTTACAACAGCACCTCCTTTCTCCCTCCCTCGCTGCCCACCCGCTGCTTCCTTCCCACGTGATGGCTAACAGATCCCCCTCAACCTGCTGCTTCCTCCCGGATCGTATATTTCAGTGTCCGGCAGCACCGTGTTTGGCAAGCGCGTGCTACCCGATGCCGTGGCGCGAGACGGTGAAGAGGAGGAGAGGGAGGCTGAGGGTAAGAGGAGGATGTGTCGGGTTGAAGGAAAGATGTGAACCTGCGCTACAAAGGTCGTGGCGGTGTCGACTGTTGTATGTCTAATGGGACTGTCTCCTGTGTTTGGTTTCCTTTCCATACCTTTACCATGTACTGGGTTACGCCATGTTTCTCCCAGCAAGGCCACCGCTTCGTGAAACCGGTCCTCTAGTTTGTTTGTTTTTGCGTTGGGAAGTCATGGAACAGTTAGCAAAACAGGACAGTGCCCAACCCATCTCCGGCTGGGCGTCACTGGACCTTGCTTCCTGCTGGCGTGAAAGTCCTTGCGGCCAGGAAGTAGCGGATTAAAGATTACAATGCCTCACTCTGTAATCAAATGAACGACTTGATAACCTTTGCAACCCACAGTGATTTAAGCATTGAAATCCGTGAACTGAAACTGCAACTGGGCATTTGCTGTGTAACTCACGGTTCATTTGACTTCTCACGCACTGGCTACCCTGCCCTCCGTGCCCTCCGTGCCCTCCCGCCCCCGCAGCCAAAAGAAATTCCAGAAAAAATATACTTTGGGTGATTTCTGGAAAATGAAAGAGGAAAAGAGAGCTTGGAAGAATTGTACTGGACTTGTGAGCGTGCGGAGCGTGTTGGTCCAAGTGCTTGACCCCAACGCTCCGTGCTCCTGCCAGGGTGAGGCGTTTCGTGTCCTGGGGTCGGAGGCCAAGTACGACAGCGTGGCGAGCAGGGCCGGCCGCTGTTCTGTTGTTCTCGCCCGTCGCTGAGAGTCTGGGTCAACAAGTATAGTGGCCGTTCTGCCCCGCTTTGCCCCGCCCTGTCCGCCTCCCTCCCACCAACATTTAGCGGCACTCGCAAGGCGCCATGCAAGGGATAATAATACCCTGGTGGGTGCCTCCTCCTCCTCCTCCTCCTCCTCCTCCTCCTCCTCCTCCTCCTCCTCCTCCTCCTCCTCCTCCTCCTCCTCCTCCTCCTCCTCCTCCTCCTCCTCCTCCTCCTCCTCCTCCTCCTCCTCCTCCCCTTTCTTTTTACCCTACCAGAAAGATAATAAACTGTGAGTAGGAGCAGAAACATATAATTATAATTGATAGTAAAGCAGTCCTACATTTTTTGTTAATATCACCTGCTGCCTGTAGTGATTTCTCTCAGTCCCTCTTCCTCTCCCCAGCCACAAACAAAAACTTTCTGCATGAAGAACCTGGAATAAAAGTAAAGATAATTTATTCTTATTTAAATATCACAGTCTCCCTCTGCCTTATCTTAAAGGTAATGACGGACACTTGTGAATTTAGCTGTAAATATTATTGTTGCAAATTTTTGCCCTTAACTTTAAGAGCAACTTAAGTAAAATAAATTTGGAATTTCTTTTTAGCCGTCACGATGGTAGCGGCCCTTACTTGCCAGTGGCCTTGGTCCTGCAGTCAGCGCTGCCACAAATGAGTCTATAACTTCACCTTCTCTCCAGTCGTGGCCTGCGGAGGAGGTCATTCCGTCTAGAAAGTATCTGGTGGCCACGCACGATAAAGATTTAAAGTTTGACAGGAAAATTCTTGGCCTGAGCACCGCTATTTTGAATCAACTAACAAGAGTTAAGTGGTGTGTAAACTCAGCCACGCCCGCCCTTACCATGGTTGGTGTCGCGTTGTTTTTGTCTGCCTCCCGCCCTCTCCACCTGTGTTTGCCCCGTCTGGCCCGCGTGGCCTCGCTGCAACCACCTGTCTGACCTCCAGTACCCCCAACGAAGACCCTTCTGTCTCTGCCTGTGTCCTCCCGCCTCTCTCCACCACTCCCCATCGCCCCTCCTTGTCCCTCTAGCCACACCCACGGCCCCGTTGCTCACCTCTCACGCCTCCTTGTTTTGCTCCACACCCTCCCTCCCTCTCTCTGTCTGGCCCTCCACGGCTGTTTATGTTTTTCAGTGAGTCTCTCTTTTGCATGAAATATGTTACTTTTTTTTTTTTCTTCCTCTTCAGCATGAATTTCTTAGTAAACATTTGGAGTCCGTTAATCCTCCTCGTTCTCCTCCTCCTCCTCCTCCTCCTCCTCCTCCTCCTCCTCCTCCTCCTCCTCCTCCTCCTCCTGAGTCCTGTTTTCCGCTCTCTATGCCATTAATCGATCTCGCCAACTAATGTATTCCCGCCCTCCCGTCCGTGTTCCCCCCGACCGTTTCCTTTCGCTCTGCCCTCCACTCAAGACACGCGCCTCTACCCTTCAGATAATGGTCTTCGCATGACATTTATAATATTTTTGCTCACCTTCCTGGCTCGAGACATGATGGGGGAAGCCTTCGTGAGTAGCGTAGGGATGGGAAGTGTGAGCGAGAGAGAGAGAGAGAGAGAGAGAGAGAGAGAGAGAGAGAGAGAGAGAGAGAGAGAGAGAGAGAGAATGCAAACGTGGAAGAAGAAAGGAATTGCGAAAGAAAGCCACCAAAGGAAGGAAGGGAGGGAGGGAAAAGGAGGGAAGGAGGGAAGGATGGAGGGAGGGGTCGGCCTTGCTGTCTTGTGTGGCCCTGATCCCAGAAGGTAGGGCGTCCTCTCGGCCACTCCTTCTCTCCCTCATTCCTTCCTCTCCTTTCTTTTGGTCTCTTCATCTCCTCCTCCTCCTCCTCCTCCTCCTCCTCCTCCTCCTCCTCCTCCTCCTCCCCATCCCATCCCACCTTCCTCCATCCAACCTTCCTCCTCCTTCATTGTGTCCCTTCGTCTACCGTTCCTCTTCACTGTCCTCATTTTTGTAACTTGTATATTCAAGTATTTCGGTGTTTTTTTCTTATTTTTCGTTGTGTTCCTTCTCTCTGTGTTCCGTGTTTTAGTTGTATTATTATGTTTGTCTTTATTTCCTGTTTAAAAGTCATATTTTTTAGCATTTCTTTTTTATTTTTCGCTTGGAAGTTTTATCTGTACCAAATCTTATATATATTTATTTATTTATTTGTGTGTGTGTGTGTGTGTGTGTGTGTGTGTGTGTGTGTGTGTGTGTGTGTGTGTGTGTGTGTGTGTGTGTGTGTGTGTGTGTTTAAAGTCGTCACCATTTTGCTTTTATTATTTTCGTCTTTTCTTACAACCTTTGCTATTTGTCCCTCCCTCCTATGTATCCCAGCTTCCATAATTAAGTATGCATGCAGTCTCCCTATTTTCCCTCACTCATATTATAAGAGGTTAGTCTCATATAAAAACTTGACTTTACTCTCACCCTCGCGTCCTTGTCTCGTGAAATACTGCGTCGCTGATATCACGAACCAAAAATATAAAGGCATAACTCCTGTAGTGTTTTCACATTTTATAGCCTTTCTAACCAAGGACAGATCTCTTGTTGTAGAATTTACTTAATATATACTGTGGAATAAGTCAGAATGGTGTGTGTGTTCCCCCCAATCCCCTCCCGTTCAGTAAGGTCATGTATTTCGGTGAGGCATCACGACCGCTACACTTTTCTCCCTTGGTAAAAGTATGTTGTCTTTCTTGTTAGTTCTGTCGACCTGCTGGACTCCCGAAGGTAAACAGGGAGGAAGGCAGGCAGGGAGGAAAGGAAGGTTGTGGTGGGATAGTGGTGGTGGTGGTGGGTGCAGGTCATGTGGTGCCTTACTCCTTAGTCTTTATCAGTGGTAGTTTATCATTTGTTCCCTAGATTCTGTTGTATTGCGTGCGTGCATCTTGTCTTGTTTTTGTTGATGGTTTTAGTGATTTCTCCCTTCCGTATTCTTCCACCGGGTTCGTTAAGGTATTTCTGTTCTGTACAGGGTGTTTTCTTAGTCTCTCATAACTGTATCGGAGTGAGCGAGTGTATATTATCGTTTTATTTGGAGAGTGTGGAAGCATTTCAGGGTTTTAGATTTCTTCAGTCTTTCCTTGTCTTTTCATCAAACATACTCTCTCGTACAGCAAGTCACAGAGGAATTTTGAGCAATTTTCTCAACTTTTATTATTTATCCACAGTCTCTCTTTTGTTGCTTAAAAAATGTTTGCTGCGTTCGAGGAAAATCTCTACCAGCACACTCTGCAGGTTTGTCCTTTTCACAGCTCGCCAGACCACCACGCGGGTCACGTTGACATGGTTGGTCTCTCTCTTGCTTGCTTCACTGACACCTCCATTGCATCGTTTACCCTGAAAATACCACGTGGAAAGTCGGTGCTTTCAGCAGGTAATGGAGGATACAGTTTACTTGTTAACAACAGTGGCGCAGCTCCTCCGCCTCCTCCTGTTCCTCCTCCTCTTCCTCCTCCTCCTGCCGCCCACCTGCATTTACCGAGCTGCTGTCCACACACGCTGCCTCAGTGCTTGCTGCTAGCTGCTTGCTCAACGCCACCAGAACACCTCGCCCGTGTCAGTCTTCAAGGCGGACAATAGACTATTTAAGATATTTTTTTCCTCGGTCTGACTTAACATGGGTTTGGTTCGCTAATATCGGCGGCGTCTCGATGTACCTGTTGAGACCAGCCCATGTTCTCACCCGCGAGGCTTTGTTATTTTATCGCGTCCCCCGCGTCGAGGGAAATGCATCACCTTCACATTTAGAACTGAACTCTTGTCATGTTCCGTCGTGTCTGTGTTTTTTGCCGCCTGGCTAATGATTCACGCAGGTGTGAACCGTGTAATATTTTTCAGACACTTAGCTAACAGTGTTTGCTCTCTTGTTGGGTATTTTATTTATTTATTTTCTTTCCCCATGAGCCTCAAATTATTCACCTCATGGATCTGTTAGAAAATGACGTCAGTGAGTGGAGCTTGATGTGCCGCGCCTCCACCTGCGCTGTCTACAACACCAAATTACACAAATTTAAGGCTTAACCACGACCCTCGAATGCAGTTTTGCAGTTGACGTAAATGTTAGGCCGGACCCCGCCATCTTGGGCGTGAGAAATGACTCGTTTATCTATCACTACGCTGGTGTATAAAGCCATTCTTTTTAGCCATTTTAAGGAATGATTTCTACCCTGTACTTGATCGTCGGCATGAAATTCAACCAGTTTTGTAATAAAGAATCTGCACTCCATCCTAAAGCGATCTGTGGCGGCGATAGCATCATCTGGCAGGGTGGGTGTGGCGGTGGGCAGGTGGTGGCCGAGCCTGGCGGAGGTGACGGAGTGAGTGAGGATGGGGCCGCAGGAATATCACTCATGTTTTCGTCTCAAGGAAAACAAGATGATTATGGCTATTGAGTCCAGCGCTGACGTCCGCCTCATTGGTCAGTCTCTTCAACTCCTCCTCTTCTTCCTCACCTTCCTTTACTTCTTGTTTTTTTTGTTTTGTTTTTCTCTCTCATATACTTGTTCTACTTTACTTGTTCTTTTATAAAAAAAAAAACATGTTTTTTTTCATACCACTTCCTCTTTCTCCTCTTCTATGTTCCTCCTCCTCCTCCTCCTCCTCCTCCTCCTCCTCCTCCTCCTCCTCCTCCTCCTCCTCCTCCTCCTCCTCCTCGTGCCCCGCCTCCTCGCCCCCGGCCATCCTAACTGAAGGTTATCCCTCCCCTTGGCTCAATATTTCACTGCAGGGAAGACTGCGCAAAGACTCTTGCTACACCTGATATCCTTACAATAGTTATTACAATTATATAAAATTTTCTACATGTTGATGCAAAATGTATGAGGCACAAATGCCAATATTTCCAGCAGTACTTCAACAATATTTTAGATCCGCCACGAGACTGTTTCGACATTATGCTAATGTGACGGGGGATCTCATGACTTCTGACCCCGCCACACTCTCCAGCCTGAGCGTGATTTGTTCTTATGATTTCACGCTCCCAGAGAAGTGCGAGTGTGTGTCCCTCTTCACCAGCTACACTCCGCGATATTCTTCTCCCGGTGCGGCGATCACCAGTTGTCATTTGGAACGGTAATGCAACAAAAACACCTGTGAACGGTTGCTTAAGTGCAGTTCATTAACCCCACTTATTGTAAAGGCGAGCCATAACATTTACAAAAAATAACTGTTGGACTGGACGAAATAGTGGCCTGATTAGAGCTTAGACATTGCAATTACCTGCTTTAACACACATCAAGCCACCATATAATTTTTAGCGTTTCAAGTCAAAAAAGGCGCAGAGTAATTGTGTGCGTAGTGAATGGCACACGGTGTAATGTACGGCCGTAGTAAAATATACGGGAGAGAACGAGTAGCGAGGCGCAGACCAGACCCGGGCAGGACGGCGGAGCGTGAACGGGAACAAGGCGAGTACTAATGCACCGTGAACTCCCGCAGGAAATTAATGCATTTTTATAATACAACCTGAACATTTATGGCGCGATCCAATTATAATAGAGCGGCAGTGAGGGGGAGGTGACAAGTGCGTGTGTTCCTCCCACCGGTGCTCCTTCACCCGCCGCGCCTCTCACTGGTGATTAAGACGTGTAGAGAAGCAGACTAAGGAGGACAAGAGTGTACCAGAACATCCCGGAAATAATTTTGCCTACATTTTATAAATCTTTCTCGTGTGTGTGTGTGTGTGTGTGTGTGTGTGTGTGTGTGTGTGTGTGTGTGTTTTGAGAAGGTTATAACTTTATCGGATTTTTCCTACTTTTATACCCTTGGTTATTTTCCCTCAAGCTTAATTATGTTGCTTCATTATTTTTTTCTTGAAGGATGTGACGATGTACTCAGACTGGGTTCGACGTTTTCTAGAGTAGCTTGGAATGGACGGGGTGTGGAGAGACTGATGAGTGGAAAAGTGGGAGGAGAGCCCTTTACCATGCTGTCAAATCATAGACTCTGATATTGACGATGGTGATAAGTAGATATGCACAGTACATACATCAATATAACTTCCATCTGGTTCTGTTTCTTGCATATATTTACCTTCCCATCTGTCTCTTTTTATAGCCAATTCAGGTGACAATATTTTAGCAAAGAATACAGTAGTTTAAATAATCTTCATATACAGTTATACAATGGAAAAAGTGCGCTTGTGCCAGGCATGTGTATGTCGGCTGTTGCGTGATTATCTCTCTCGTGTTTATCGCGTCTGGCAATGATGATGGAGGGAGGCAAAGAGTGATGGAGCAGGAGCGGTGAGTGATTGGGTCTTCTTTTGGTATTTTAAAAGAAGAGATTTTGTCCAGTAACTAATGAATGGTTTTTGAAGATGAAGGAAGACAATAATGTATGAGAGAGATTGAGAGAGAGAGAGAGAGAGAGAGAGAGAGAGAGAGAGAGAGAGAGAGAGAGAGAGAGAGAGTGAGAGGAGGGGCGTTCGACATGTATTTTTCATTTACATTCTAGTTATTCAGGAATATTTCATCCGGCAAAGACCAGCGCCATGTAAGACTATCAGCGGGCCGCCTTTAGCTCTCCACCTGACATTTAGTGTATATGAGGCTCAGGAGGTGAAGGCGGACGAGGGTCGGTCGTCTTGATACCCTCGATTCTTCCCTGCGTTTTCAGGAGTCGCACGTCAAGAGAAGCCGCGTGTACGTACCCAGTAAGAGAGAGAGAGAGAGAGAGAGAGAGAGAGAGAGAGAGAGAGAGAGAGAGAGAGAGAGAGAGAGAAAGAGAAAGAAAGAAATGATGCCCACGCCACCACCTTTCTCGCCGCAACTCTCCCGCCTTTACTGGACGAACCAATTATAATACATCTCGCCCACTGACACGAGAACGAGTGCTGATGACATCGGGGAGTTTCCATGGTCCCTCAAAGGTAGCCAGTAATTCCACGCTACATCACGACGGACTCCAGCAGCGCCCGTTTATTTAGCGATAATTTGCTCAGACATCAGTGACGTAACAGGAGCAACAGCCTCAGCGCTCCATTCCACCTCGCCTCGCTGTTATTCCTCGCCTTTTCCACTCGTCCCGCCACGGTGAGAGGGAACGGGCAGCTCTCCACGCTCCTGTAAGGCTATCAAACGCCCCGCCCGGATCCGTCACTGCAGGAGGCGCCATAGAAGAGGCTCATTTGCCGCGACAGGCGCTATCGGGACGACATGTTGAGGGATAGTCTTGTTTGTGCTTCCCTCGCCACCAGGTTGACGCCTCTCACGCTCAAGAAGAAGAAGAGAAAGAAAGAAGGAAGTGTGAAATACAGGAGTTTCAAGAGTAGAAAGAAATGGATAGAAGAGGAGGAAAAGAAGGAAGAGGAGGAGGGACTGCTGGAACTGCTGAAGAAAGAGACATGACAGAGGGACCTGGTGGTGGACACTGAGGTAGGGGCGTTGCAGATAGAAGAGGTGACGGTAGAGACAGAAATAGACAGCGTGTGAGGCGGTGGGAAGAGCAAAAGGAGTCAAGGAAAGAAGAGGTGGACGAGAAGGAGAAGGGCACAGAAGACGCACCTACCCACCTACCTACCCAACCTCCCCCCAACACACATTGCAGCCTTTAGTGTCATGAAATATTACGCTACCGCTGCTTTATGTTTAGCAGCGCGACCTCCCGCACCTGCAGTAATGGCCCACTTGTCTCTGATAGTAACGTATGATAGCGCAGCGTCCTTGTCTCGCCACCAAGAGTAAATACCTTCCCAGTACCCCCAGCCACTCAGACCTCGCTAGGCTCGTGTTTGTGTTTTTGACTTTATTTCCTGGATCGTAACTGCTGATATTTTGATTGCAGTTTTACGTCTTGTGTTTTGTGAGGTTATGTGCTTGTTGTGTGTGTGTTAGTAAATGTTAGGATTAGTAATGATCTCTGTATGTGTTAGATTATATATGTTTGTTTATCCACTTGTCTGTACTTCTTCTTATCTCTATCTCACTGTGTATCCATTTGTGTATCTTTCTGTCTGCTTATCTATCTGTGACACTGAAGGGCAGGACAAGTGACCACGTCAAGTTAAGATGGAAACAAACACCCCCACAATACGTCCTAAGTGTTAAAATGAATATGTCTTGCACTTCACACTTGGCAGGAGAAACCCAATGCATAAAACGGCCTCGAGATTGCAGCATTTGTGTGTTCTGTTAATATTAATTTAGTCACACGTGTGTTATCTTGGCGAACATGGTGTCATCAAATGTAATAAACTAAAGATCGGGTTTTTCTTCACTGCAGATCTGGAGAGCAAACTTTCAGGTTTTCCTTAATCACCAGAGTGGAGGGCTGGCATGGGAGTGAGAAGTTTCATTATATTTGGTAACAGGCTGCTTTGTTCCTCACTTAGAAAGCAGACAAGCCGGTGGTGGGCAGTTGCTGTTTTACAAGTCACCTCCTTTAATTATTATAATCAAGAGAATCTGGTCCCTTTATTTGTCCTTCTCTTGACACTGATGTTATTCTTGATTATGTTATCTTCTTTCGACGACACTTGATGCGATGTCCGTTGTTTGAGATTTCTCGGTAGCCGGGTTAGTATTATTTTGTGGCATTTACATGTAAGATTAAACAGTAAGGTATGATTACCACAGAGAAGATTGCTCCTTTATGCTCCTCTTCCTTGTTCGTGCATGTAAATCACCCACGGAATTGAGGATCATGCACTAGACTGGTCATCTCAAGTCATTATCATCTCCATGTAATCTGATGTAGGGGTGAGGAGGTGACACTTGCTAAGCCAGACACCTCATCCTGTTGCTCAAGAAGTGAGGAATTTCAACAGTTGGAGCCAAACATCAACTTCAGCCTTCCAAGTGACAAGCAAGGACGTTACCACGGATTTAGCAAGCTGTGTGTGTGTGTGTGTGTGTGTGTGTGTGTGTGTGTGTGTGTGTGTGTGTGTGTGTGTGTGTGTGTGTGTGTGTGTGTGTGTGTGTGTGTGTGTGTGTGACTTCAGTGCTTCCTTGGTCTATTTATACATACAAAACAAAAAAAATAAGCTTCCCCTCTGTGTAAACTATAAAAAAGATAACAAAAAATCAAATCAAGCCATAAAAAAGTTCGGTGACCCCCAGATGGACTCGCGTTAAATAATAGACGATGTCAATAAAGCCGCACATCCGCGTCTACTTTTTTTGCTGTCTGGTACTGATCTTGATGCAAATAAAGACACGAATATAATTATACAAATAGATATTGAGATGAAAACATAGATAGATAGGTGATGGTACATTTGTTGCTGTACTCCGTAATATATCTTTTAAACTGCAAGAGAGAGAGAGAGAGAGAGAGAGAGAGAGAGAGAGAGAGAGAGAGAGAGAACAGGCTCAACCACTACATGCTTATACTTATTTGACCTGCAGAGGGGGAGGTGGAGGCAGCAGCAGCGGCGGCAGTATTATGACAATTTATCATCGTTTACCGTCTCCATTAGAATGTAACCATTATAGCTCCGTGATAGGCATCTAGCACGCGGGCCACGACCATTATATAGTGAATCATTACGCCAAGTCACCCGTGAGGAGCCGTCCAGTAAGCCATCTGATACAGGCACTGCTCATGACTCCCGCTGCACCACTATCGCCGCCACCACCACCACCACCACCATCATCCCACGCCCGCAGTGTGCACAATGAAGCTTCCTTTTTCCAATCTTACCTTGTGACGCAAATTGATTCTTATATCTGTCCCCGGTGCAGTTAGCGGTGATAATTTTTCATTAAGTACGTTGCCCAGGCTGTGTGCTGCGCCCTCCCGAGGTCCGATTGCTGCATCTGAATCTTATCTGCTCATCGGCTGATACATCTGGGCGTGATGGGGGCAGCAGCCGCATCGAAAATTGGCATTCGTCTCCTGGTGGGTTCTCGTGGCGAGCATGTGTGTATCTTGCAGGCGACATGCGAGGCTATCTTGGCGAGCAGAGTCTTTTTTTGCCGCTGATTACCGTCTCACATAAATAAACGCGGATAAAGACGCATTAAAACACATCCAGCGGAGTAACGCGGGGACGGGGCGTGGCATTTTCGCCTTGATAACAGCCACACATCTGCATTAGTGGTGGATTAGCCAGCCACTGTCATCACCGCCCACGCCTTCCACCATACGAGTACATCATTTTACTTCTCCATGCCTACCCTCTCTTGTTTACTTCATACGCTGCCTGTCTTTACCACGTTCATATGACGTTAGAGGAATTTTACTCTTTATTCTATTATTGTTAGTCTTCCGTTCTCTTTAAGTCCCCGCCGCTGCTACTCACCAATGTGCTTCCTTCTCTCTTTCTCCATTAACTTGTGTACTTGTCCATAGGTTTTTGTTCACCTATGTTTTCAAATTTTTTTTTCTCTAGTCACTGCAACCCTCTCTCTCTCTCTCTCTCTCTTTCTCTCTCTCTCTCTCTCTCTCTCTCTCTCTCTCTCTCTCTCTCTCTCTCTCTCTCTCTCTCTCTCTCTCTCTCTCTCTCTCTCTCTCTCTCTCTCTCTCTCTCTCTCTCTCTCTCTCTCTCTCAATGGGCACTGGGATCTTCATTACTTTACCTGCCAATATTTATTACACCCTTTCTTGCCTTCTCTCTCTCTCTCCTCTCTCTCACACACACACACACACACACACACACACACACACACACACACACACACACACACACACACACACACACACACACACACACACACACACACACACACACACACACACAGAGGAAAACACGGCATGGCGACATTGATACGCGAGCAAACAGGTTGTGATACCATCGCCGCAGGAAACTCTGCCAGCCAATCACGGCCGTTTGTGTTTGTGCTAAGAGTGAGCGATGTGTCCCCTTCTTGACGGGTCGGGGCAGCTAGCAAGCCTCCGACAGTCGCCCGCCCACCCGCCCTTCACCGCGCCCATCCTCGTCCTTGCCAGTCAGTCCTCTCGTTCCTCCACTCCAGTCACTTCGTGTTTTTGCTATCATGCTGGCTACTCTGATTTATAGCATTGGTTTATGTGTTTACCTTCACTACACTGATTGTCAGGGTCACGCCTCTGTGTCCCTCCTCCCCTCTCTCTCTCTCTCTCTCTCTCTCTCTCTCTCTCTCTCTCTCTCTCTCTCTCTCTCTCTCTCTCTCTCTCTCTCTCTCTCTCTCTCTCTCTCTCTCTCTCTCTCTCTCTCTGTGTGTGTGTGTGTGTGTGTGTGTGTGTGTGTGTGTGTGTGTGTGTGTGCTGTATTTTTCTACCCAAGGTCTGTCTGTACCTACGATGCAAAGTCTCGTGTTTATTATTTTTTTGCGAGATTTATTGTGTTTGTTGAAGCATCATCGCCGTGTTTTCGTGGAGGAGGAGTGATGAGTGTCGTGGGTGGAGGAGTAACCACGACGCCCTTACTGAGGCTGCAGGGAAAGGAAGGACCTGTACTCACCTTGTGTCAGAGAACAGGAGTCTTCTATTGACACACTCTTGCATGGCTTTGAGTGCACCCTTTCATCTACTCCAACGTGATCTACGGGGAATGGAGGACTGTGGCTTTAATGGCAGTGACGATGGCAGTTAACTTTCTCCTAATGGTGGTATATGTGTACGTTGTTTACGGTGTGACTTTTTCTCAGTGGTCTTAGTGGTTTAGAGTCGTTTGTCTGGGTGAGGGTGCAGTGTATATGGTGCGACGGTGGTTGTCTTGCGGTGATTTCTGGTTACAATGAATGTGTTGTGTTGCGTCAGTCTCCTATTCTTAAACCCTTCACTACTGCGAGGTATTTTTATCATGAATTTTGGGTTATGGTTAGACGGTTTTATTGACATTAGGAAGGGTCTATGGAGGTCAGAAGATTAGTGACCAGTCTTCACTATTTCAATCCTTGACATAAGTTTCTGAAGCTGTATAAAATCACCAAATAGTAAGTAGAATGAACATGAAAACGCCTCACGGTACTGAAAGGGTTAAATGCTTTCTTTTCTTCTCTTATCAATTGTACTCGAAGGTGACAGAGATGATAAGTCGTGTTCTTATGAGCGTTTTTATATATTTATTATTTATTCATTTATTTATTTTCTTTTAGTATATATAATGCAAGGTCTGTTTATTGAAAGAAATCTGAAGAAGCTTTTCAGAACTCCAAACAACTACCACTTCAGTACCAAGACATATTTTCATATTTATTCTGCTTACTATTTGGTGATTTTATACAGCTTCACGTAATTAAATAGGCATTAAAATAGTGACGTCTATAACTATTAATCTTCTCACATCCACAGACACTTCCTAATGTCAATAATGTCATCTAATCATACCCAAATTCAAGGTAAATATGCGTCCCAGTACCGAAAGGGGGTAAATGCTTGTTTCTTCCACCAGTTTTACCTTCTGAAGTCACTGAGATGATTGGTTGTGTTCTTATGAATGTTCTCAATTAATAATAATCCTTGTTAAGCTATCACAGGAATCATGTAAACACCCTTGAGAACTCCAAACTCCTTCCATTAGAGACTGTTCAGTGTAAGAGACGGAACGATTAACTATTAAGAATGAAGTGTTGAGTCTTATGCAGTATCAATAATAACAACGACAACAACGCCAACAAAAACATCAATAACAACAAAAACAACAACAACAACAATAACAACAACAACAAACAAGAACAAAAACAGCAGCAGCAAAAAAAACAACAAAAAACATTAACATCAGCAAAAAAATTAATAACAACAACAACAAAAACAAAAAACAACAGCAGCAGTAAAAAAAAAACAACAACAAAAACATCAGCATCATCAACAAAAACAATAACAATAACAACAACGGCAACAACAACAACAACAACAACAACAACATCATCAACAAGAACAATGATAATGCTTGCGTTGGGCGTATTGGCTTAAAACATTGTAGCTCTCTTTTCTCTGACTTCTCTACAGTTATAGATATGAAGGTGTTGATCTCCCATGGACGTCTGAAGTTTCCATGCTCATCTTTCATCCTTTTTGTCTCCTTCCCTTTATTCCTCTCTCCTTATCCTTTCCATTACTGCCATCCCTTATTCTTGCTTGCCTCACTCTCCTTTCGTCCGATCTCCTTCAATACTCTCTCTCTCTCTCTCTCTCTCTCTCTCTCTCTCTCTCTCTCTCTCTCTCTCTCTCTCTCTCTCTCTCTCTCTCTCTCTCTCTCTCTCTCTCTCTCTCTCTCTCTCCTTTGAACAGCCCAACACCGTGAACTCATATTAATATATTGCAGATAACCGGTCGCTGTATCCCCGCCTGAGATGAGGGCGGGCCACGCCACTCCCAACAGGAGCCACACTGCTAATTAATTTCAGGAGTCCGACGCTGAGACGGAAATAAATTCACACCACATGGTTTTGTACTTAGAGCGAGGGTAGGTTGCTAAATGGGGAAGGTTGTGCGCCCTGATGGAGGTGGAGGCGCTGTGCTGATGGCTGTCCAGGGTGTTTATACGCTGAAAGTAGATGGATTCGTGTAATTTATATCATAGTTTTCCCAGTAAGTGATTGTAGTAGTGGGTATCATCCCTCTGGTTTACGTGGCGAAGGCAGACGAATTCATGTAGCTAAGATCGTGTTACTGAGCGAGCGTGGCGGAGGATTATTATTATTGAAAAGTCATGGATGCAGGTGGTTGCCTTATGCTTATACATCTGTCTAGTGGAAGTGTATTAATATATACGAGACGTGGGGGTCGCGTTTCTAATAGTATTGCAGTGTAGTATTACTCGACCAGTTGCGTTTTATATTGAACTTTTAAACTATGTATGTCGTTTTTAGTGGAAAGCAATGGTCTCCTTAATAAGTCTCTATGGACACTAAACCCGGAGCCCAATAAAGCCACGCGACCATTGGGGAAAAGACGACACACAACAAAGCCATCAAGCCCATCCCCGGAGAGCCCTCGTCCAGGCCAACACCCTCCTGCTGCTCTTGTTGCTTCTCCTTCTTCTGCCTCCCTTCCCTTTCTTCCACCTGGGTTTCCTCCTTCTTCTGCCTCCCTTCCCTCCTTCTTCTCCTTCCATCTTCTCATTATTACTGCTCCTTCTATTCCTCTTACTTCTTATTCTCGTGTTTTTTTTCGTTATTTTTCCCTTTATTTCTTTTATTTATACTTTTCCCATCTTGTCTCTCATAATTGTTGTTTTCTTCTTCCTATTATTTTCTCTCCTTTTCATTTACTTTCTGATTCTTCTACTTCTCGTCCTTTTTTTTCTTTTTTTTCCTCCTCCTTCTCTCTTCCTCACCCTCTTGGTCTCCTCCAGTCCTCCCCATCCTCCTCCTACTCGTCCTCCATCTCTTATTGTCTCCTCTCCTCTCTGCTCCTCCTTGAAATTCAGTCCTTTATAGTGACAACCGAGCAGATCTCTCCCACTTTATGGATTATCCGAACAATAACGTGGGCGTGGACTGGTTAGATGACCCCGATACTTGGCCGCGGGGTCACACACGGTCCACGGAGGAGGTCATTTTCCCGACTTGATCGCCGCTGAGGGCACAGGGATCACTTGGGCGGGGCGGCAGCTGCTTTCGAACCCAAGATTTTTTTTTTTTTTTATTTATTTGTCTTGTTGCCATCATTGCATTATGAGGTGGCGTGGAGAGGCAATAGAGTTCAATTAGAGCTTCTGCCAGACAAATATAAACAATACAAGCAAATAAAAAGTCTGGAACGCCTCACAGTGATACATAAATATGACAATTGTAGCACAGTTGTTTTTTTTTTGTTTGTTTTGTTTTGTTTTGTTTTGTTTTGTTTTGTGTATTTTTTTTTTTTTACGTATTTGGAGTGAAGCCAAAGATGCTCCCAATAAAGAAAGGAAGAGCTGCTTAAGAAAAAAAAAGAAAAGATTAGAGGGTTCATTTTGACTACTACTACTACTACTACTACTACTACTACTACTACTACTACTACTACTACTACTACTACTACTACTACTACTACCATTGAGAGTGCTACTACTACTACTACTACTACAACTACTACTACTACTACTACTACTACTACTACTACTACTACTACTACTACTACTACTACTACTACCACCACCACCACCACCACCACCACCACCACCACCACCACCACCACCACCACCACCACCACCACCACCTACTACTACTACTACTACTACTACTACTACTACTACTACTACTACTAGCATCTTCGTCAATCACTAATACTACTCTGTTGCTGTTACTCGTGATCTGATCCGCTCACGGAGCATTTCACATTACTTTTAGCATTATTTCACCCTGCCCGCCGTGCCTGCCGGCGTGGAGGAGCACTTGTAGGTATGCAGCTCGGGCACTCAAGTGACAGTGCGAACCTGCTCGACGTTGGGAGATTGATCACCGGCATTGATGGATGTCGTGATGCCGCGCGGACACCACCGTATTGTTTGTGGCAGAGCCGGCAGTGGCGTGCGCTCTGAATGTTGATGCCACTCCCAGCACTAAGAACCAGGACGCAGACGACTACAGCCACGGTAATAGTTACTAGGACGTGTAGAAGAACATAGGAACATAGCGTCATTACTCATTTTGACCTGTATATTTATTTTTTTTCTTGAGGTCGTGTGTTCTGTGCCTCCTCCTTCACACTTCACGTAGCTTACATCATTTGCTATGTGGAGGTGGGAATTACAGCAGTCACGCATTCATGGCTTGCGTAATGTGGACAGACTGGTTGGTGGGTGGATGGGTGCCTGCTGGTGGCGGCGGTGGTGGTGGTGACCGGTGGCTGGCCGCTGTGGTGCCGCGTTCTTTGTATTCATGCGTCGCTCTCCCCTAATGGCTTATCATCCGTCTGACGGTATTGATTATTTATAAAGTTGTGCTGTTTATCCCAGTATTTCCGAGACAATAAATTTGACAAATGACAGTCGTTGCGGGAGGAAGCCGCATAAGGGCGACTCGCTGCCTGGGGAAGGGAGGCGAGGGTTGGCGCTGTCTTCACCAAGGAGACTGTGTGACCCGCATAAACCAAAGGGCGGCTTGACAGTCCTCTTCACCATATAGACACCCACCTCTCTGGATGTGAGGGGCGTTTTCTATTTCTTTCGGTACCTGTGACTGTTTTTTGGTGATGCATTATTATTCATATTTTTATTGCATGCGTTTGTTTACTTTCACCTTTCGGCAACAACAAAGTGATGTGTCGGGTTACCATTTCTTGTCCGTCTCACAGCATCTCACCACTCACTAATCCCGGCACTAGATTCCCCTTTCTCTTACCTCCTCCGCAGCTCTTCTATACCTCCTACTGACTGACCTTCTATCTCTTTCTCAGCAGCTTCTTTTTCCTCCACGCCCTCCTTTCTGCCCGTTAAGTTCCGCTGTGTGGCTGTTTAACGCCCTTCATAGCCTGGCAAACTTCACCAGTAAATAACCTCCAGTTACTCCTGATCTCATACACACTTCGGCTCTCTCGGCTTATTTTTGCATAATAATCACCTAAATGATTTGCCTGGTTACAACACCGCCATCTTAACTTACTGAGGATCCCAAGAGATGGACTTGTTATATTTAGTGTTTTGTGGCCATTTTTTTGTTGGAGATATCTGATACACAGTGAAGAATTGCGACAGATTCATAATGCCTAAAATGTCTCATTCAGAGGTAGCTGTCCTCCTACCCCCAGAAGAATGACAATAAAATTTTGTTGGGCAGAACCATCTTGGTGTGAGATAAAGGCGTCGAATCCTTTCCAAGGGGGGTACAATCTCTTTATCTATCCCTCTCTAGCTTCTATGGGGAATAACTTTGGCTTATCGTTGACCTCTCAGGAAAAGGTCTCCTCTTCTGGCTGAACTACGACAGTGAGTCGTAACCATAAAGTGTATTTGCTGTCACACTCATGGAGAAAAGTCATTGGGAGTGAAAAAGAGGTTCTCTGGGAACGTGAAGATAATAGCATTGTAGATTTATGTGTTGCGCCGTGTCTGGGTCGTGTTAGCCATGGCGTGGTATATTTGTATGTAAATCTCCCTGGTGCAGCGGAGGGCGGAGACTGCCGTGTTTTTTAGCCCGGGGAGTGTGTGTGTTGGAGGTTATTTTTCCCGTGTCTCTCTTTGGCAATGTTTGAAGGAAAGTTTGAGGGGACACCGTGTTTGTTTTCCCTCACCTGACAGCCCTTGAGACGCAGTGGGAGTCTGGGAGAGAAAACACCAGCTGGCACCATATGGCACAGCGAAAAAATAACAGATGAAAAAAATGAGGCCTGTAAACACGTCAGCCCAGACATAAGGAGCAGACTGACGCAGAAGAGGGACAGTGGTCTGGCCGTGCTCGCCTACTGCCATAAAGTTTAGTAGTCGTCAGTTTGATGCATAATATTGCCTTGAGTGAGCGTCGCGGCAACACCTCAAACATTAAGGAAGGTGTTTTTAGCAGTAGCTTCTCATGATTCTAATTGTGAATAATACAAAATCTAGTATCCAGTTTTAGGGTTTGGCGTGGCGAGAAGCTCTTCATGAGGGAGGAGAGAAGGAAGACGCAGCTCGTTGTCTTAGCGCCCTGCCGGCCACTCCTCTGACCCTGCAAAGTGTCGTGTGTCAACTTACTCCGGACAGCAATTACTTACTTGTCTGCACTTCATTTATTTTCTTTCACACAACGTTGGATCACCATACGACTAGTCAAGGGACAGACATAGGCACGCATCAGTCTGCACAGGAAGGCCTCTTCGTGTGTGTGTGTGTGTGTGTGTGTGTGTGTGTGTGTGTGTGTGTGTGTGTGTGTGTGTGTGTGTGTGTGATTGAGTTTATTCACACACACACACTACTTTATTTAATCTATTCTTTATATATATTTCTATGATGTAGCAACCCTCTGAACTAAAGCTTACTACCCATTTTTAGTATCATGTCCGTATATTGAAGAAATCTGCTGTAATGCATTGCGTGAGATGCCGCTTATCTCTGTGTAAGGGTCATCATGAAGGCTTATCTGCTCAATAAAGAGTATATTTTTATGACTGTTATTCAATACTTTCGTTTTCTGTATTCATAAAAAAAATACCTTTTTGATTTGAATTTATCTTTAATTGATCTTCCAGAGGCCAATGGGTGCCGCCGAGATTCAGCAGTTCAATCGTCACTGATGCCTCGTGGTGCTCTGGTTGTCTAGGTGAGTGTTATCCTTTGCACCAGTACGTAGGGGCTTGCTGTGGGTCAGTCCGTACTTTTCTGCTTAGTAAACAAAGATGAATGCAGATTAGAAATATTTTGTCCTGTGCATAGTTTCATTTGCCGAAGACGTGACTTTTAGAGCCATGAGAGAAGGCAGCTGTGAACTAGTTTTGTAATTTTCCGTAATGTCTTTGTGTTCATATTGAACAGAATTATAAGAAAAAGAATATTAGTTTTGTTTAGTTGATAGATCAGAAGTCGTTATCCTGCATCATTATGAACATGCCGAACACACGGGCGTCCGGTCGCTGCATCAGGAGGCGCAGTGGGGAAGTAATGGAGGGCAGTGTGTTTCCTTCAAGCGATGCGGGAGCAATTTGCGCGCCACAGCGTCCCGGCGGCGGTGGTCAAGTTGTCCTGGGCAGTGGACGGGTGCGGAGAGAGGCTGGACCCGCTGGGGTGTAAGGAAACTGGTTCTGATATCTTTAACTAACCGTTGTCTGGTGCTGAACACACACACACACACACACACACACACACACACACACACACACACACACACACACACACACACACACACACACACACACACACACACACACACACACACACACACACTACCGCACTTAAAGTAACATGGTACAGTAATTTGCCGACGTCTAGTGTTCCGTTGTTGTTTGTCGCTGGTGTAACTCTGTTGCACGCATACCATCCTCCTTCGCCTCCACTCAGACCTTCTCGCTTGCCTTCTTTATTTCCCGTGGTATCCTACACGCGACAGAGAGGTGCGTTCCAGTCAGTCCTCTCTTATTCACCTACAGTCGATTTCCTACTCTATACTTTATCATATTTTATACTGTTGTCAGCCACTTTCCTTCTCTTATCTACTGAGATTTTTACTACTCTCCTAAACTTCTCTTTCCTCCTCTTCCTCTTCCGTCTCTCATATTCAGTCACTGGATGAACACATAAGACTCACTTTTTTAAACCCTTATCTAAGAAATTATAAATGCATCACAGAAAATTTTGTCTTGTAAATTAGAAAGTCAAATTTTGCAAGGCCTTTTCACGCTAAACTTATGTGAAACTTGTCCAGGGCTTCTTAAAAACGGATGCAAGGTTAACGAGGAAATATAACACTGACATGGGGTGTGGAAATAAGAAAACGAGCAGCACTCCTTAGACCGCAAGGCTTCCACGCGTCTCGTCCATCAGGCGCGTGAACACCGTGCAAATCGCCACCCTTCTCCAGACGGCCTCGCGGAGTGCTGCCTGGCCGTCCGCTCCAGATATATTGACGGCGACACAAAGACAAGTCAGATGAGGCTCGGACTGCCGCACCTAGAGAGAGCCCTTGCTTGTTGGGCCACCTGTGTCGCTGGCCGGGTTGCCTTGCCTCCAGCCTCACACTTTGCTAGAAGTAAGTCAGGATGTGATGGAGAATTTAGTCAAGTGTTCGCGATTCACCCTCTCTTCGTTACATGCGATGGACAGGGAAGCTAAGTGGGTTAAATGTGCCACGAGGAATACTAGTTATCCTACGTTCTCATCACGTCACTTGATTCCTCGTGATTGTTAGATTCCCACGTTGTGTCTCAAATTCTGAATACTGTTCTATGGATTATATGTCGAAGAAATCAGCCAATAATAAGGTATGATTATTACAGGTATGATTTGAGATAAGGAACTCCTTTTTGCTGTTCTTTCCAAGACGCGCAGCCGACAGACTAAAGCGAAGTGATAGAGGCTCATGACGATTTGATGATTCAATTTCTTTTGTATTGCCTTTCCTCGGCTGACGTGTTTCTTTCGTTAACATTGTCTCTCATCACTTTGTGGCCATGTGTGCCGGCGTCCCCACGTGACGGCGCGGCGAAGCGGCGGGTTTCGTGCTGCAGAGAAGGTTGGCGGTCGTCACAGAGGCCCGGCGTCCTTTGATGTTTGGTGTTGTTGGAGTTGTTCCAGCTGTTGACGTCCCTGTCGCTAATATCGATGGTGATGTTTATGAAGGTGTTTCATGTTAACAGCTTCATCTCCCGCAGGTGTTAATGTGAACAATGAGATGTGTGTGGTGTTATTGGCCGCCTGTATGTGGCCATCTTTCCTCTTTAATGTGTGTGATGCACGTGTGTGTGTGTGTGTGTGTGTGTGTGTGTGTGTGTGTGTGTGTGTGTGTGTGTGTGTGTGTGTGTGTGTGTGTGTGTGTGTGTGTGTGTGTGCACGTACAGGTTCGTGCTCGTAAGTCGTACTCCAAGTCATGCATGTCATTCTATCCAGGTCGGTGCGGCGCTGAGTTTGCTTAATATTCTGCTGACGTGAGCTTCTCTGCCGCTCTATATTTTACGTGTTTTTGTGCGTCTGTGTCTGCATTGCGATGCGACTCCCCTGGTATGGAGAAAAACTCAAAGGTGAATGTGAAGGAAAATGTTTTTCTTTCCTGACTATTCTCCCTGTCTTCCTCCCACTTCTCTACCTCCTTCTCCTCCTCTTCCTCCTCCTCCTCTTCTTTTTCATCCTCTTCCTTCTCCTCCTCCTATTCCTCCTCCTCCTCTTCCTTTACGTGGACTCATGTTTCGCGTTCCCTGCTGAGGTTACCAGAAAGTCACATTTCCTGGCGACTGAGTGTTATGTAAGGCTAGTGACTTGATCCCGGCGCTGCTTCCCTCGTATTACCTGGAAATCTGAACCTCAACTCCTGCTCTGACGAGGTGAACAGTGACCTCGTATGCAGTCTTATAGGAGTACAAGAGGAAAAGGAGGTGAGGAGCTAGAGTAGGAGGAGGAGGAGGAGGCGGAGGCGGTTGTGCCCCAGCACCCTGCTGTCAGGCGTGTGAGGAGCGAGGAGAAGGATGGTCTTGTGTTGGAAGGGGAAACATAATAGTAATTCCTCAAGACAAAACTGGTACATCGAAACAAATGGTTGGATATTATCATTGATCGCGGTGAAGGAATGAGGCAGTGCTCGTGCCGGCATTACTTTCCTCTCAGCATATAGAGTGAGGGCGCTTCACTCAACTTAACTTAAACAGTATTATTTTGACTCAGACGACACAGGAAAACTAGACATTTTTTTGTTTTTCTTGCCAAGCCTTTCTATTTTTTTCTCTCATATTTCTTTGGAACAGTTACTGGACAATGTAGTTTATTATCGACTCACTGAGAATTTATCGTCATTTATTTATTCATTTATTTATTTATTTTTATTGATACTACTCTCTTAAGATGCGCCTCAATGCTCTCTACATTAAGAGCGATGCAAGATAATCAGCGATATTTTCTTGATTCCGTACTACGTGTATTAATTAATAATGATAAAAACAACAAATATTTTATCTTAAACATCACTTGAGATACATCTGAGAAAAAAAGAAAAAGAAAAGAAAACGATGATATTTTTAGCTTTAATGGTACCTATATAAAGAACTATAAAAAATCACCTAAGATAAATTTTGTCTTAAAGTGTACCTATGTTAAGACCGATAGAATATATACCAATGATATTTTAGCCCAGCCCTTACCTCTCTCTGTGGTGTTAGTGTTGCGAGGGGTGTTACATATGCAGCGTCCTGATCCGCGCGACAGCCTCGATCCCTCGTCCGATGGAGTGATAAGGTTGGCTCATTCAAGTTCATCCTACATCCCATTTGCTTTTAGAGTGCAGAGGTCGCTAGGAACACACTGATGGGGGCTTAGAATCAGCGTGGTAGGACGAGAGAGAGAGAGAGAGAGAGAGAGAGAGAGAGAGAGGGAGAGGGGGAGGAAGAGAGAGAGCTTGATTGAAGTGGGTTAAATATAGACTGGTCTCCTTGCCTTATCCATCTTCCTTGACAGTGTGAAAATTTTAGCCGAGAGTGAAGTTGAGGCCTTGTTGGTGATGGCGTGTCCTTGTGTGGGTGAAAAACGTGATAGAATAAGGTAATTTTAAGTTCCTGTGACCTGCCAGCCTTTCTCGTTGACGGATCTATCTTTGGAGGGTACCAGACCAGGCCACCTTCCACTGACCTCTCTTCTATCTCTCACCTTTCAATTTGCCTTGTTTTTTTTCCACTTTCTCCTCGTTTTCCTTCTCTTTTCTTCAACCACCACCACCACCACCACCACCACCACCACCACCACCACCACCACTACTACTACTACTACTACTACTACTACTACTACTACTACTACTACTACTACTACTACTACACACACACACACACACACACACACACACACACACACACACACACACACACACACACACACACACACACACACACACACACACACACACACACACACACACACACACACACACACACACACACACACTGCTTGCCTCTCCTTTCTCTTTCCTTCGAACATTCACAGTCCTTTGCCTCTTATATTGACGTGTCTTAATGTCTTGCCTGTCTCTGTGTTTATACTTTAACTTTCTGAATTTCCCGACACCATCATTATGTCATAACTCTCATTCATTTCCTCAGTCTGAGTAATATTCGCGCTAAACCTGAATGGGAAATGTTCGCCACTAACTCCTTCTTTTATGTATACTCTCTCTCTCTCTCTCTCTCTCTCTCTCTCTCTCTCTCTCTCTCTCTCTCTCTCTCTCTCTCTCTCTCTCTCTCTCTCTCTCTCTCTCTCTCTCTCTCTCTCTCTCTCTCTCTCTCTCTCTCTCTCTCTCTCTCTCTCTCTCTCTCTCTCTCTCTCTCTCTCATCTCTCTCTCTCTCTCTTCTTTTTTTTTTTTTCATCTGATTCCCATCCACGTGGTAATATTGAGGTCTTTTATTTACTAGTCTTTTTTTTCAGTCTGCATCTTCTTATTATCTGATTCCCATCCTTTTATTTACTATTTTTTTTTCAATCTCCTCAATTCTCATATCACCACGTCCATCTGTACCGACTTTCCTCCTCCTACATCCGTCTATATTACTCGCCATTCATCATCATTAGTCTATTTCACCGCCTACTTTCCCCCCGTAAATCCAACTCCCTCGCCCGGTCTACGCCTACGCCTCGTCTACATACCGTATGACCTCGGTGTTGGAGGGCCTTTCAATCAGCTAATATGTAAAAGCCGTATAAATCGATGTATTAGTCTGCTTGAATACCGCCATGTTCTCTCTCCGTCGCCTCCGTCCGTGGTCTGTAGTGGTTAAAGAGAAGCGTTATGGCCAATAGACAGGCCTCGCGCTTCCCGAGTTGCCGCAGGAGGGAGGCTCTGGGATCTTAAGGCTGAGGGTTCCGATATGATCTTGTTCGGCCATTAGCATCATTAGGTGGAGTGGCACGGTGGGTCTGCGGGGATGGAGGTGATGGAGATGGATGCCAGCTGATTATTGCTCGGAAAGATGGTTATCGCTGGCAGATTAAGACGTATGAGGCTGATAGACGTCTGCAGTGTGCCGAGCTTAGTTATTATTCCTACAGAACTCTTGTCTTACTAATGAGTCACACTGATAAGAATAGGAGAAAAAAAGAACAGTATACATAGAAGCAAGGACCACCTGTCATCTCCCACGTCACCCCCGAAATTAAAGCGACAAGGGACCTGGCAAGGGAACACAAACTATTGGAAACATTGAGGCATCATCTTTTGAAGGCTTCCTAATTGCAAGCTTCTCTTGTAATTAAAACCCGGGCTTTAATGTATATATGACCTTTTCAACTATCTACGCTTAAGGTCAAAAACATTAATTTTTTTTTTTCTAGGAATTTGCATCTGCCAGTTTAGCGCGTTGGAAAGGTCACAAGATGGAAGGCCCCGTTTCCTTCAGATGATATTTGAACACTTTAAAAGAGATAATATTAAAGTGAGTGGTTCAGGATGCCGCCTCGTCAGGTACACGGGACACGAGCCAAAAGAGGACTCAGGAATGCACAGGTAATGACGTCAGGTGAACGATCCTGAGCCGCAAGATGTACACTTTCTCAATACCTTATTTTCTTTAATCGTCCGCATTATTTTGATAGGCACGTGGTGGGAATATTTTAAAAGGCTTCCCATGCCTCTCCGGTCAAGGGTGATGACCTCCGCCTGCAGGAGTGTTATTTTTTCTTCAGTAAATACATTGGAGTTTGACAGCCTAAATAAAAAGAAGCATCAAGTGTACGGTGAATACATACTCTGTCTTTTATTAACTAAATAGCGGAGGAAATAAAATGCCATGATTAACTCAAATTGCTCAGACTTTTAGACAGTAGCCTCCGAAATTTTATGCTGTGAAGGCGACTTGAGGCACTAATGGATAGATGGTGCAGCATACCAATGAGTATAACCACAAGCATCACGTATCGAGAAATGAAGGGAGACAGATGTGGCGTTTGAGAATATACGTGATGGAATAAAATAACTTTGGCTTCTGAATAAGGAGAGGAGAAAAAAAAATGAAATACTGGGAACTTTGGAATTTTTTTAAACTATGCGGCAGGTTGACCAGACATAAATGCGTGGAGTTGTGTGGGGTCGGTGGCGGTGCAGGGGACATACAGTGAAGGTCATGATAGTAAGTGGTCGTGGAATTTAGATGTTGTGGAAAAGTAAGAGAAGGGTTCACTGAAGTGGAGATGGTGAAAGGAAATTAGTGGAGGTGGAGATAGTCTTGGTGGATCAGCTATCTTGGAAGTGGAAGATGTGAAGTGGGGATAAGTTGAAGTGGAGGTGGAGGATGCTTTACGGCTGGAAGTTGTATGGAGGACATGCGTGAAGTGAAATATGAGTGAAGTGGAGGTAGTGGCATGGAATTGACAATGATAATGGCAAAGGAAGTTTTAATTTTCAAGGCAGTAATCCTTGTGTTGTTATGTGCATTCCTATTGGAGACTACAAGTTCAAATTAATAATCATAATATATTGTGTATAATCCTATGGGAATTTTCAACACACTATAGATACCAAGTATTTTTGAAAATTTACCCTCTCTCTCTCTCTCTCTCTCTCTCTCTCTCTCTCTCTCTCTCTCTCTCTCTCTCTCTCTCTCTCTCTCTCTCTCTCTCTCTCTCTCTCTCTCTCTCTCTCTCTCCCCAATCAGAAACTTCAATGTGTATAAAATAGTAATCCAAATATTATAGTGAATATTCTAATTCGAGATTTCAACGATCAATAGATACTAATATTTTCAGAAAAATAATCCTTTCTCTCTCTCTCTCTCTCTCTCTCTCTCTCTCTCTCTCTCTCTCTCTCTCTCTCTCTCTCTCTCTCTCTCTCTCTCTCTCTCTCTCTCTCTCTCTCTCTCTCTCTCTCTCTCTCTCTCTCTCTCTCTCTCCTTACTATTTATTTTCCCAAGTCTTCTTAAAATTCCGCGCCATCTCATCCACAACATATTTTTCTTCCATTATCTTATTCTTTTTTCTTTTTCTTGCCAGTATTTCCCCCTTCAATCCTCTCTTGTCCTCTCCTGCCTTGTCCTCTCCTGTCCTCTCCTCACCTCGCCTTTTCCTCTCTCCTCCTCTCCTCACCTCGCCTTTTCCTCTCTCCTCCTCTCCTTTCTTCTTCACTCCATTCCTCTCCTCTCCAGTTCATCTCATCTCAGTAGTCTCCTCTCCTTTCGTCTCCTCTCCACTGATCTCTCTCCTTGTCCTTCCTCTCCCTTGCCCTCATTCTCTACTCTCACCGCTGTATCTAAGCTCAGGATTTATAGCGAGCGAAGCAAATTCCTGCACCGATTCCGCTAATTTATCCTGCAATATACATTTCACCCACACGCCAATATGGGTTCGACTTTTCAATCGATTACGAACTTTACGGGCGGAATCGCGTTAAGCATGACCCTCCGGCTGTGTTTATGTGAGTGGCGCGCTGAGGAAGGGCAAGACAAGGGCCCTGCCGCCGCCACCACCGCCACTGCCACTCCACTAACGCCACTATCACCACCCACCCAGGTAGCGGCCGTGTTACTTTCATTGCCTTGTAATTAGATAGTAGAGGTAAGCGTGAATGCCTCCGCACGCAGTGGTGAGAGGTGCAGTGTACACAAGGCTTAGTAGGCGATTTTGTTATGCTGTGAAATGTTAGGGCAGTGTGTTTACAGTATATATTTTTGTGTGTTTGTTCTCGTGTGTGTGTGTGTGTGTGTGTGTGTGTGTGTGTGTTGCTGAGTACATATCCACACTAAATGCTTCATAAGGAACTGTTGCATTTTTGTATAATCCTTCTTCGTGTTTTCCTTACAAATGCATGAAACTGCAATGCACAATTATGTTTATCAAGTTACAAATGCAAGAGAGTTGAAGACGTATAACATTTTCTCGATCCTCCTAATGTGACCTGATACTGTTGAGTAGCGTGTTTGAATATGTAAATCTTATGAGCCTCTTCAGATCCTATCACAAAAAAAGCCAACAGTATGAAACAGATCAGATGTTTCTTCTTCACCACCACAACTGCTACCACCACCACCACCACCACCACCACCACCACCACCACCACCAAGGTAGTAGACAAGAGTAGACAGGTGAAGTTGGAAGGAAGGAGGAGTAGTATTTTTAATCCAATATAGGAAAATACCTTGTACGCTTAACCTTAACTAATATTCATGCCACGTTAGTAACTCAAAGCTCTCTCTCTCTCTCTCTCTCTCTCTCTCTCTCTCTCTCTCTCTCTCTCTCTCTCTCTCTCTCTCTCTCTCTCTCTCTCTCTCTCTCTCTCATGCAGACCTAACGCGATCAGAAATAAGCCGCCGTGGCCGTCATCGTGAATTAAGTACCCGGCAGCCAATCGCAGTGAGCAGGATTACAGTGATTTGAGTAAATTAACCACTGGTGTTTAGTAACAGACCATTGGCTCTGGAGGAAGTGGTATTCGTGGTTTGTATTCCTGTGTAATTCCTTGTAATCTTGCAGGCAGGTATCCCCAGTCCTTCCTAACCTCCCTACCTATAAAAACGTATAAATACATAATCGGTAAGATTTCTCCGCGCTGCAGTACAACTTTCTTTTCTCATTTTGCTTATTGCTTCGATTACAGACTTCCTTGGCTGTTCATACCACCAGATTCACCTCATATCGCTCAGTTTAAAGCGCAAGGTACATGTTTAAAACTTGAAAACTAACCTCTTTGTACTATTTCTGAGGAACTTTTTTTCTTAGCTGTTGCTTTTTTTTTTTTATATATAGCAAGATCAGAATAAAATTTTAGATCAGGTTTCATCACTACCAATACTGATGCGATACGACTGCTTTATCATACAATTGTTACGTGGCCACTAACTGTTAGATTGCACCACACACACACACACACACACACACACACACACACACACACACACACACACACACACACACACACACACACACACACACACACACACACACACACACACACACATATGCTTTCATGTATACATGTACACTTACATACCTGAAAATGCTTGCTTAAACGTGAAGTGCGAACAACTCAATTGGCCTTTCATATCTTGCATCATTGATTTGCTCAACAGTTCTATTATAAATGACCTTCATTTACATATGTTGAGTGGAAGCAAAGGTTAGGATCTAATGTCTGGTGTTGGGACAGTCCCAGGTGCCCCACTCTCTCTTGCCTCAGCTTGGGTAAAAACGGTCGCATATCTCGCAGGTCGCAGCTCTCCCAGGAACCCTTTCAACAAAACCTTACTACCATATCAATATAAGTATTGAAATACTTAAGAAAAAAAAACTTATTGAATAATTACCAAACAAGAGAAGACCATTAGAAAGCAGCCCTTCTCGATCATCAATCATCCCGAGAGGGGAAGGCGACGGACACGCCGAGAAATCTTTCACGTCCTACATAGTTTTAAGTTATGATGGGTTTGGGTATAGTCTTTGTTGATCACTGTTCATCACTGTCTTTAACGCCTCAATCAGTGAGCAGTCACGCAGCAAATTACTAAATAATAGAGATGAAACTGCAACTTCAGCTAGACAAGTGCCTTCAGCAGCAGGCGGGCGTGTCACTCCTTGGAAAACAGCGGCGGCAGCACCAGGAAGCACCGCGATCTTGATAGACAGCCATGAAGAGGTGGTCGGACAGATAACTTTATGTCTAATGTCATATGGTAATCATAAATCATGCAACTATAAGTGGGAACTGCCAGAGTGGAAGGACACGGTAGGAATGGCCTAAATGTTACACAGACGAGAATTTGATCCAGCCTTGATGGCGGGATATTTTTAGTATCCCGGCAGGGGAATGGTGTGCGTCCCTCCTATCCGCAGCGACCGCTTGTCTGGCATCATTCGGGGTGTCGCTCACCTGACGACAGGTCTGGCGTTAATTGACGAGATTTTTTTCCAGCCTCGAATATAAAAACCCTCAATAATTCAGGTTCTTCAAGTAGGAACTTTTGCTAGTACTTTTTCTAACCGATAATCCAACTTTCCCCGCAGAATTGTACTTGTTTGTGTATAAGATTATCGGAGATGTTGTCGGAACCGCTACCTAACCAGTCACATATCCGTTCGACATTGTCAAGGTGAGGTGCATAAACCGGCTCTTTTACTGGTTTTGTTAATGTGTACTTGTGTGTCGAGGCAGCCAGCCGGCCGCCGCCCCGCCAGGTGCTCCACCCCCGCCACGCCCGCCTCGACGCGCTCAATGGGAACGTGGACGCCAACGACACCACTAATTTATGTTTGACCAATGCTTCTCCGGACTTTTCTAGCTAATATTACTCTCACAATGGTCGTGTGGTGTGTTGTTCCCCTCCAAAAGCAACCAAGACGTCCCGACGAGCTGCGACTCCTTTACCGCGCTGCCCCTGTAGAGAAGGAACTGTTCGGTTGTCCGGCCAGCAACTTTTTATGCACTGATTGATCTTGTGGCTCTCGGGTTGCATTCATTAGCCTTAAAAACAGGTAGTGCCTTGGAAATCACTTACACCGATCAGAAAGTTCACACGACTGACACGCCAAGTCAGGGAGAGAGAGAGAGAGAGAGAGAGAGAGAGAGAGAGACACCAAGTAATAAATTTTCACACTCACCGGTCCGTTTTTAGTGGAGAGGCGGCGTTGTGGTGAGCTGTAATTACATCCATCATTTCCGTCTTCTCATTTTTCGCTGTCTGGAGAACATTTCTTCGTCAAATATATTTCTCCTCCTCCGTTTTCTCTTTGCGTTAGTGTTTGCTTGTATTTCTTTTTAACTGAGATACATTAACTAACCTTCACACGGCGACTTTATTTAACCTCACCGTGTCGTCCACCAGGTTTTCATCAGACTTTAAGCACAAAGTAATGGGTTAAAAAGTGACCTCAGGAACCAGCCGCCGGTCAGGAAGGATTAGATAACGATGATTTTTTCCTCTTACTTCTTTTTTTAAGGCAGAAGGGATCAGGAACAAATGATGCTTAGAATACCTGAAGCCCAGTTTCTTACAGCCTGCCTAACCTGCAATCAAGATCATGACTCTCGATCGAGGAAGCACCAATTATTATGAGTTTTTTGCGTTAGAATCGAGTTTAATTCCTACTACGAGAGTGTTTGCTCTGAACACACTCATTATTAGGCTGCAGCGCTTCCCGTCAGTGCTTGCAGGTCGGGAGAACGAGCATTGCATTGGGTGTGTGTGTGTCGAGGTGTTCAATGTCTTATCTGCTAGTGTGACCTCTCGAACTGACCTGTGCATAAGTCTAAGGGGTATACTTGCCATGTTTGATGATGTTATTTATTTATTAATTTTTCTTAATCTGGCGTTTCTTTTCTGGAGTCACTTGGCACCAATTTAGTCTTCTACGTCGTATTGCTACATTATTCATTAGTCTGTCTTCCTTTAGGGCACCCATAAACTTTGCCTTTGGTATTAATCTCTTTATCTTTCCTGCTTGGTCTGTCTCCAGGATCTTCTTCACGTATTTTCATCTCTCCTCAATGTCTTATTTGTTCTTAATTTCTTCCGTACCATAACGTGTTTTTCTATTCATTCTGGTTACTATTTGGTGATTTTAGACTGATTCAGAAACGTATGTATGGTTAAAAAGAGTGAAGACTGTGGCCATTAATCTTCTGATCCCCATAGACCGACCCTTCGTAGTGTCAATGAAATCGTCTAATCATACCCAAAACTCAAGGTAAAAATATATCCCAGTGCTGAAGGGGTTAAAGTGAAGTATTTATATGTGTTATCCATTTAATATTTTTTTTCAATTTTTTCCAACTTCTCATCATTATCGATATTTTTCTTATCATTGTTTTTTTTATAGATTTCTCACGTATAAATGCGGTTAACCAAGGAATGAAAAAAAAAAAGAAAATACCGGCTTAATTATCACTCCTCAATAAAACTTAATAGAAAGGTTTCGTGTTTGGTGAGTTAGTTAGCTCTGGATGTGTCTCGATGCCTCACACCGTCAGATTGTATTATGTTCCTGAATCCTTGTGCTTGTTTTGCCGTGTTGGTTTGGCTTTGCACTTTCTCCTTACTTCTCTGATGAGGGACTAACTCTCCTTATTTGATCGTTGGAATGTATTCGTGTTATTTGATGTGATCTTTTAAATGTTTTCACAGTTTTAAGTTCAGGAAACGTCATCCAGTGCGCCGAGATTGTCAGGGAAACTTATTTATTGTGAAGTTTTGCGTAATGTCCTAACGTCTGTGCGCTCTTCACATTTTTATTTACGTAGAAGTAGTTATGATAAAATATTTTTCAGTGGTATATTTACTCTTACTTTCGTTAATTTTGTGAAACTACATAAACTAGGAAAAAATAGGTATTGTAGACTGCGGCACAATTACTGTATACACCATACATAGTGGTACACAGTGAGAAATCTGTAAGAGTTTTTCCACACCAAGAACTTTGAGTTATTTGGGAAGAGATCTTATCTACATACGAGACGCTGAATTCGAAACATTACCAAGTACAGCATGCCAGTGTCCAAGTTTTTGCCGCCACTTCAATTTCCTGCTTTCCTTTCATACAACAGCGTGCCGAGACAGTTTTCATTCTTAGAATCGTGCACCTGGTGTGATGACAACCCTACCCATGAATTAAACAGCAATGAGGCAGCCAGGGATTCTCAGGCAAAACAGGAAAGTGACCTGAAAGAGCTTGGATCCCAGTGCTCTATTCTCGGACGTGATGTTTCTTGATGTCTCATGGTTGCGTGTCCAGGCAGGTTCTTTCATATCAAAACTTCCTTGTCCTAATCTCTGCCGAACTCTGCCCAGCATCCTCCCTCATCCTTTCTCCCTCCGTCCATCGCCTCTCCCTCTCCCACCACCTCGGGGCGACTGACCTTACAAACACGCAGTAAAGTCACCAGAAATTGCACAAACTCGCATTCTAGATAAGTAACAATTTTAGCAGACAAGACGCAGGCATCCTGAGATTTCTTTGAGAGCATTTGAGGGAAACGCGATGGAGAGAGAGAGAGAGAGAGAGAGAGAGAGAGAGAGAGAGAGAGAGAGAGAGAGAGAGAGAGAGAGAGAGAGTGATGGATGGCAGTAATAAAAACAGTTCAGTACATGTGAGTGATAAGAAATAAAAAAAAAGGAGAAAAGAAAGGTCAGTTGTATTTCGATCTAACAGGAGAACGCAATAGTTGTGTAATCTAGAATACGTTGAGAAACTTAAGGTGAAAGATTTATAGAAGTAATTAACAACTGATAAGAGATAAGAGGAGGTATGAGAAGTGCAGGCAGTAGATAGTGACAGATGATAAAAAGCAAAATAAAAGGAAAAAAGACTCCAAGCGTAAAGTGGAATCTAGAAAACGTTGTGAAACTTAAGTTGAAAGATTTATGGAAGTAAGGAACAACTGATATGAAATAAAAGAAGGTGTGAGAAGTGCAGGCAGTAGATAGTGATAGACGATAAGAAGCAAAATAAAATAAAAAACGACTCCATGGGTAGAAAGTAACAAATAACTGATAAAGAGCCAGTGGAGATTCTCGTAGGAACACCAGGTAATAACGAGCATGGGAATGACAGACAGGTAAAAAAAGGAGGAAAAAAAGCGATCCGTAGATTAAGGTGTGAGTCGAAACATCGGGCAACAGATAACCAATGAGGCATCGACAGGTAATCTCCTAAAAATAATTAGCGGGTGAACATGCAGGTAAGCGAGAAAATATATCAAGGAGACAGACAAAAAAGGGATTAAGCTATGATTGCCTCCGCCTCATCCCCACCTTCCCCTCATCATCCCCACCTCGACACCCCGCGTGGCACACACCGCCCCTCAGATCCAGCCAGGCGGTAAGATGAAAAACAATTAATTAAGCGAGTTACGTAAGTCAGGGGAGAAATATATTACATAGGGAACATGCAAAAAAGCTAAGTATTGGATGCCACCCCACCATGTTCCCAGCTGTGCCTCACCGGCCACCACACCCCCAGCTGTGCCACATCTGGCCACACCTCTCCCTCCACACCCCAGCCTGACCTCCTCCCACACCTCCAGCTGCGCCCCGCCCCGCCACGGCCCCGCAACGTAACCTCCGATGAATGATCTGCTACCTTTGCCTTAACAGATTAATGTTTTTTGGAGGATTTTAAAAGCAGAGAGATATAGATAGATAGATAGATAGAGAGAGAGAGAGAGAGAGAGAGAGAGAGAGAGAGAGAGAGAGAGAGAGAGAGAGAGAGAGAGAGAGAGAGAGATTATAATGCAGTTTTCACTACTAGGAAAAAAAATGTGAAGAAAAACTATATATATGAAAGGACAGGAGAGAGTGGGACTGTTGACTTCATGTTTTGTATTTTCATGTTGAGAACTACAATGTCTGGCCTCTGGTCTCTAATATTTCAAAATGATAATTCTGACTTCTTTGTAAATGGATGGGAATCGTAACATCGCCACCATCTTAATCAGCCTCATCACCATCATCGATCATGTAACTACATCTTGCAGTTTTTACTTTTTTTTTTTTTACAGCAGCCATTGTAACGAGGGAGCTCTGAGCCACACATAGATTAATTTTACATGTATTGCAATTTGACAATTATCTTATCAAGAGGAAAGACGAAAGTCATTGACGTGTTGTAGCAATCGTATATCAAATAATGAGGTGGCCAGAAGCTTCATTTGGCTTTTGGCTTCACCACAACAACACACTGGCCGGCATCAGTAAGCGTTCCTTGCGGCCAACAAGCAGACCTGCCAAGAATTTGGAAGTAAAAAAGATGACTATTCCGAGAAAATCCTGCCTTGTGCCCTTAAGGTAGTGTTGCAAAGTAAACAGCCATGGAGAATGACAAACAAGACAGCGTGACGGAGTAAAACTGGAGGAAATGCAAGGAAGAATAAATATATAAATGGAGTCTAGAAATATGAAGACAGGGAAAGAGGTGAAGGTGATGGTGGTGGTTATGATGGTGGTGGTGGTTATGATGGTGGCGGTGGTTGTGATGGTGGTGGTGGTGGTGGTGGTGGTAAAATTGTTGTTATGGTGGTGGTAGTGGTGATGGTGGCGGAGGAGTATAGGTGGCTACATATGTGGCGGTGATATAATAAAGATGTGAGCGAGATAAGCAGTTGTAAAAGATGGTAATGGTGATGCCATGTAAAGTGTCAGTTCTTGGGTAGAGGTCCGGCGTGGCTAGTGGAGCTGGGGCAGATGAGTTGGGAAGGGGAGGGGACAGGGTGTGGTCTAGGGGGTCAGGCAGCAGCAGGCTGGGGGAGAGGGCGGACGGGTCACGGTGCCCTGGGGCCATCAAGCCACATGTCACCGTTTAGTTTAAACGCGTGACATTTCCCCCCTGGCGTTGGCTCGGTAAGCGGCATCACGTTAAACAGTCTTCATCCCTCAGTGCAAAACGTGCCTCAATCCGGTAGTTGACATTCTATTCCTGCACGAAGTTCCAGCTTGAGCTATGCGTCCGCTGAATGGCCAGGATTCTTGCCACGATGACCAGCGTCCTAAAATGGGGGCGATATTCGCACGCGATGTGAGGCATTTCTGTGCACACCTCTGATTAGCATTCAGGTGGAGAGACGCAGGCAGGCACTAGGAAGGCAGACACGGGAAGGAAAGGCACAAATGTCCCGCAAGAATGCACACACTTAGCCACAACTTGCACAAACAGAAAAAGAAACACAAATAAAAATCAAACAATGAAGTACTTTTGATAACAACAGGAGAAAAGCAAATACATATCAGTAAAAGAAGAAAATGAGTGAAAAAAAAATATTGAAAATAATCTTTAAGAAAATAAGCGATAAAGTATGACTGAAAATAACTGTAATTTTCACCACCATTAACAAACTACATCGGTAAAACGTTTCACATAACGCTCACCTTTCATGAGAGAGAGAGAGAGAGAGAGAGAGAGAGAGAGAGAGAGAGAGATGCCGAGAGGACAGCCTGGGGGTGCATGTGACCGGCTGTCCAGCACCTCGGCCCGCCACGCGTTGCTTTGTTATTGTAAGTGTCGAGAAGACGCAAGAAGCTCAGCGTATTTTTTTCCTAGAAGTACTTGGCCCAACGAGAATGAAGCTTGAAATATTAGACAACTCATGGGACGACCAAAATTAACTGACCCAAAACGCCTTATATGTGAAGAGGGGAGCGTTTTCAACTGTTCTCAGACTACATATTATTATGCGAATCATGTCCGTTTATAATTCCTCGGACAAAGACAGATGATTTATTTTCTATCATAAAACCGGTCTGAATTCCTGTCCATTAAGTTAATATACGCGGTATTACAACAGGAGCCGACCTGGAGCTGGCGGGGCTGTATAAGGTGAATGAAGGTCAGTGGCCAAACATGGGCACACCGAGACACACCTGCCGGCGACCTGTGGTTAGAGGGAAAAATGTATATTGTACACTATTCACTAGGAAGGCAGGGAGGGAAGGAAAGGAGGGAAGGGGGGTAGTGAGTGAGTGAATGAGGCACACGGCTGTCGGCAGGTAAATGTCAGTATCATGGCTCACTGTCTTGACGTGAGGTTTAAGAGGGTGGCAGTTATTCACGTCGAGATCAGCGCTAGGGGCAACACACACACCAGATGCAAGGAGTCAGCTTCGAGGGGGAGGGAGAGTCAGGAATCAGGGACCGTCGGGGGTGAGCGTTCAGTACACTTGAGTCATACTGACTGTTGTAACAGTATTCAGGTCGAGGGTCAGCATGTAGGGTCAACTCTCACCAGACCCGTGACCTTTCGATGATAAGGAGACGCCCGGTAGCCCGCCCCAGGTCGTGAGCGTGTAGACACCAAGGCGCGTCGGGAATGATGAGGCTGCGATCCGACTCTCCCCTTCTCCCTTCAGGCGGCGGCCAGGGCTGCCGCTGTAGTGAAGGGCGCCTCGCTTTCTACGAACACCAAGTGGATGTTGACGAATGTTGATGATTGCGGGGTGCCCACGATCTCTGTAACTTTTCAAATACTGCCTACATTATGCTTCACTGCATGTTTATGAATGTATGTTGCAGAATTATGTATCGTTTTGTCGTAAAGGTTCTATTTCGTGACAATTATCATGTGTTTTTACATCCATCTACTACCTTTTGTTTACCAAGTGTTATTTACTTCATGTATCCACCTGCCCATTTTCCTCTTTTTTTTTTTTTATAGAGTCTGTATTTGTAGAAAGTGAGTGCGATGGAAGGTATGTATCGTTATTTTGGTCTTCATTCTACCTCGAGGAAAGAGAGGGTTAGCGTCACTCCGGTATTTCCCGTGCCCAGTGTATTGTCAGGATGTGCCTCGTGGTCTCACTCGTTGTGTTTGTCTCCCAAAACCCAACGTCCACCGAGGACGCCATAATGCTCCTCTGAGGGTTTGTTTATTCTCCATTGCCTTCTGGCGGGACTTCTTTTTCTCTTTTTCTTTTTTAGTTTCTCGTCCATTCACTTGCCTGACGCTTGATAGCAGGTAAGAACCTCCACCTCTTGCCGAGAGCGTCTAAGAGAGGCGGTGGGCGTAGCTTCGTGACCCACGGCCATAATTAGCGGACATATTTGTCATTTGACGTCAGGTTAGGGGGCGAGGCCCTGACTCACCACTCACGCGTCACTCAGCCCGTGACGCTAACAGCACTCAGACGCCCTCACCACCCCACGCCCGAAGCGCCCCGTCATAAGCGAGACTCTCACCTCCCTTAAAGGATGAAAACGTAGCCAGAATGGCCTCCTTCAGTGGTTTTCACCACAACAACACATAATATTTGAGAATCACTCTGGGCTGACTTGCCTTCAGTAACAGACGGGCCACTGTGTCAACGCTGATTGAGGTTTGGCCGAGGGATAATATTTCAACTTGCTGTGGGCATGTGTGATTACCAAGGCCAGAAGACGCCGGCCTGAGGGGAGTATCGCGGGGGGTTATCTGGTGCTGATAACAATCTCCACCGGCCATATGTGAGGCGCAGAGTTGTGGTCACCCTGCCAGCCCGGCCTGCCTTCCCCGTCAGGCATCCTTGCTGCCTGTCCAGCCTTAATAATTGTCTTCCATATTTGCATTTTTTTGCGATAATTCTTCGTTAGTTTTTTGTGGATGAGTGTAAGGGTAACAATTTGCCCCCTGCAATCGTCCGCTTGTCTGACCACCTTGTGAGGGAAACGACACATCCCCAAGTCCCTCTGCACTTTATCAGACCTGCCGCCACCACCACTAAAACTCTCCTCTGAGCAAACGTGTGACGTTGAGAAATAGTCCCATCCTGCCCGGGACCGGAGTACACGTGCAGGCGTTGTGCACAGAAAGCCTCATGACAAAAGAATTACCTATGCGGTGTGGGTCTGGCAGGGGGAAATTCTTCGTTTAACACGACCAAGTCAGCTGTGCACCAAGCCTGACCCCCTGACCCGCGCTAAGGTAGCTGTGGAATCCCGTGCGTCCAGAAACCCGTCATTTCGCTGAGGATGCTCTGTTCCTCGGTAGTAAATCATACATTCTGGATCCTGATCTTGAGGTTGTGAGTACTTCTTGTCTCGTCCTGCATGACATCCCGAGCATCCCTACTCAGGAAGGGTGCCTTCTACGGAAGATCTGTCACCATTTTTTGTTACTCTAGTAAATTATAGTGATTACATAAGGGCGGCGGGCACCAGTGGCCTGCAACACCTATGGTTATTGGTATTCGTCAGTGGCCACCTTCCTCTGCTGTTTAGGCGCCAAGGGCAGGACCGGTGCCGCCAGGCGTGTGGTGTTCAGGAAGGTTTGGTTGAGGTGATCTTCATACTTGGCATTTTCTCGCCCTCTCACTCAGCCGCGAAGGTTATGATAATACTGGGAGGGTTATTGGCGACCCGTATTGTGAGGGATGGAGGTAATGTGTGTTATCGCCTCACCATAATGTGGCCATGACCAGGCTACGCTTAAGCTTTAGCACCATCATGAGTTAAAGAAGCACGGAGTTTCACAAGGATGGGTAGAGGGAATGCCCTTCCTTAGGCGAATGTTTCAACAATTCTTCTTGGCGGCTTATGCTTCTCGGCACTAGAGACACTACACATAATCAATAGTGCATTAGTATATCAAGATTTTCATTTATGCTGAATTTTGTTTGCTGTAATTTTTAATCACCTACATTTTTATGCAACACCAATTATCAGAAAGAAGCCAATCACTATAAAGCCTCCAACACCGTGAAGACCTCCATGGATGGCTGAAACAGCAGAAAATCCAGAACACTTATTTTCAAGGTTTTTGTTTGCCCGAAAGCGAAAGCGAGGAAGAAAAGATGTAACAAAGTGTAGCAGACAAATATCAAAAAGGAGGAGGGCAGTGCAACACGTCCTTTGTGTCGCAGTGTGTTCTTTGTCCCGCGCCGGGCTGGCAGTAATGGCTGACATGGATGATGACATCGGCCGCGCTGGAGGGCCGCACCAGGACCGGTGAAGGAGAGCAGCAGCTGGGAAGAAAGCAACAGCGGCAGCAGTAGCAGCAGGAGTCGGTAGCGGTAGCAGGGTGAGAGGCGGGGAAGGGCAGGGTGAAGGGCAGGTGGGTTGAGGGCAAGGTGGCAGGTGAGGCCGGGCGCCGCGGGCAGGAGCGGGTGGTCATTAGGGTGGCTGGGGTCGCCGGGGGTCGCCAGGGTCGCAGGCCGTCATTAGGCGGAACATTGTTAACGCGTTACTCGTGGTCCATCTGATAACGTATTCCCGCTGAAGACACGCGAACCGACACACGAATGGACGGACGGACAGCAGATAGACGGAAAAGAATAGGGAGACAGACAAGTGGAAAAGAAGACAGAATAGTGGACAGACAGACAGGTAGGAAGACAGACACTTACCTGGACAGAGGAACTTAAGGAGATACTGATAGACAGACGAACAGAATTTAGATAGACAGATAACAAAAAGAGAATGACACTTTAGAGCGAGTAAGGATGGACAATGTGGCAGAGACGCGAACAGTGATTATACATAAATAATAGATAGAGGAACCAAAGGGCAGGAGCAAGCTGATGGACAAAATAAAGAAACAAAAAGAGACAAAGAAAATATGCAAAGATAAAAGCAGACAAAAAAAATAAAATAGATGAATAGACAAAAGCCACAAAATATTCCTAATAATGAATAAATGAATACAGATATGTGGTAAGAATTATCATGTATTTTTCTAACAAATTGCATCTACACATATGTCTGCCCATCCATATTTACCTAACTTTTCATATATTTGCAAGCACGTATTCACACATAAACACCACAAGCATCATCGCCGAGACGGATTCAACTTGACTCGGCGCCGTAAAGGTAGCAGAGAGAGAAAGGGAGGGAGGGATGACATTAGGTGGGGCTGGTCGCTGTCACCGGGGCATGGAGGCAGCACACTCGTCTCTCCAGGGAAAAACTCTCACGTAGGGTGGTGACAGGAGGCTGAAAAGTGGTTTTTTGGGGGGTGGAAGATGGGGACGGTGTGTGTGGCGTTTATTGTTATTATTATTATTACTATTATTTTGTAATTACATGAAGATAATGAGCCGATTTGTTTTAATTTTTATGTAATGTTGCGTTGTTTTTCATTCAAAATAAAACAATGCAGGAAAATAGTCAGGTGGTGATCCCTTCCGTAAAATGAATAATTGCAATATGAAATAATAATTTGTTTCAACCCGAAAAAAAAAAAAATTATGGAAAGACTAAAAAGGTAGAAAAGTGCAGAAATATAATGGCACTGAGAGAAAGTAGTGGTTTTCAGCAGTACTTATGTTAATAGAGCTTTACATAAAAGGGAAAAAAGACCAGAAGAAGAAAGAAAAAGAGTGAAACCACGCCCCAGCAAAGGCTTCGCTGAGCAGACCCAAGCAAAGGAGGAAAAATTAGTAGATAATGACAAGAATAGGGAACTGGAACGAGAGCAAAACACGAAATGGAACCAGAACAAAAAAAAATTGAAACAGTAGAGAGAAAATTTACAGAACTTGCTAAAAAAGATAAAATATGGTATCTCAGCATAGAAACATTGGAGATAACGAAGAAATAAAAACATAAAGAAATTAATTCATAGAAAAATTGATGTGGCTAAAGAAAAAAAGGTTTGATGAATAAATGAAGGAAAAACTGATGAACTAAATGAAAGAAAGAATATACAAAACAAGCAAGAGATGAAGAAAAGAGAAGACTTAAACGAAGAATTTTTGAAAGATAATAGAAACTGAACCAAAGACGAGGAAAAGATATGGACGAGAAGGAGATACATAAAAAAGTGAAAACTACGGGCAAAGAAAAGAAGAAAGAAATAAGAAAATCAGTAAACAGTACATAAATAACACATGAACAACGAAAACGAAGGAGTAGAAATTGAGAAAGAAGAGAACCAAGAGACTTAGGAATTGGTAAGAAGAAGAAGAGATAGCAGAAAGAATAACGAAAATGAAGTAGAAACTGAGGAAGAAGACAAACAAGAGACTTAAGAATCGATAAGAGGAACAAGAGACAGCTGAAAGAGAAAGTAACAAAAGGAAGTAAACAGAAAATTAACAAACGAAGAGTAGGAAGAGGGAGAAGAGGAGGCCTTCAGCACGTCTTGTGATGGCTGCCGCCGACTACATTACGGCGGCCCAGATAGGGAGGCGGAGCTTGGCTGGCGTTTAAGGTGAAGATAACATCGCTGTGCACTAATAGACCGCCATGACCTCGCGACCCGGGCAGCAGGCACTCACGCCCCCTCGCCAGACAGAGAGAGAGAGAGAGAGAGAGAGAGAGAGAGAGACCAAAGGAAGAAAATTAAATGAGACAGAAAAGGCAGATAAGAAAGTAAGTAAACAGACAGCAAGGAAACAAATAATTTAAAGCTTTCGTAACATTCATAAACACTCATTTTCTTTCTCTCTCTCTCTCTCTCTCTCTCTCTCTCTCTCTCTCTCTCTCTCTCTCTCTCTCTCTCTCTCTCTCTCTCTCTCTCTCTCTCTCTCTCTCTCTCTCTCTCTCTCTCTTCATTCTACAGTTTCGTGATTCTCTCCACACCTAAACCATTTTCCTCCGTCACGTTTAAGAGACACACAGGTTCTCTTCTCAGTACAACGGCCTTATTATTTTCTCCCTTCCCTACCTGGTCTGTTCCACCGCGGCATTCTCTTCTTCCATACCTTACTCTGTTCCTTACCATTGAGTATCCTATTGTGTACTGTTCAGCACAAAAACGCTTCTTTTATCAACTTCGTTCTCTTTCTCTTATTTTCCTTAAGTTCTCCACTTGTGTTTGTTTTCATCTCCATTTTCTTCCATCATAGAAATGCCTTTTTTTTTTCTCCTCCTGTCTGGCTTTTGTTTCCTTCTCTGTATCCGTTTTTTTCCCTTTTTCCAGCTGTCATTTCCCTTTTTCTGTCAGAGTTTTCTTCATGTCAGCTGTTATTGTCTTACCAGCCTGTCATCCCCTCTTTCCAGCTATCATTTATCTTCTTCTGCCAGTATTTTCCCTTATGCCAGCTGTTAGTATCCTTCTTTTAGCCTGCTTTCCCCTCTCTCCAGCTCTCATTTTTCTTTCTTTACCAGCTGTTAGTGTCCTATCAGACTATCTTCCTCTCTTTCCAGCTGTCATTTCTTTTTCTTTGCCAATATTTCCCCCTCATGCCAGCTGTTAGTGTGTGTATCCTTCTATCAGCCTTTGTTTTCAGGTGTCATTTTTCTTTTTCTGCCAATATTTCCCTTCATGCCAGCTGTTAGTGTCCTACCAGACTGTCTATCCCTCTCTCCAGCTCTCCTTCCTTTCCATCATGCCTGTCATCTGCTCTCTCTTCACATAAGTATCCACTCCTCTGCCTCTCCCAACTCCCCGCTAGTATAGAGGTCGCCCAGGCGCCATCAGTCAGCCACCCGCGTGTTCCACAGATTCCATTACTGCCCTTCACGTTCCCCGCCTGGCCGCGCTGGACTGAGATAGGGATCGGCATTAATTCTGAGGCCCGGGCGGTTTGTTTGCCCTCCGCTCACGGGTTGGTGTTGCGAGCTGCGGGTGTAGACACAAACACCTGCCGGGGAAAAAGGTAAAACTAACAACTCCCTGCATTGCATTATATGTGTAAGGTGGACTTGAGGTTTGTTTTTTAAAGGATCGTTTGAAGGTTCTGTGTGTGTGTGTGTGTGTGTGTGTGTGTGTGTGTGTGTGTGTGTGTGTGTGTCTCGGTCAGTTTCTCTCTCTCTCTCTCTCTCTCTCTCTCTCTCTCTCTCTCTCTCTCTCTCTCTCTCTCTCTCTCTCTCTCTCTCTCTCTCATGGTGATAGTTATGCTGTGTGTGTGTGTGTGTGTGTGTGTGTGTGTGTGTGTGTGTGTGTGTGTGTGTGTGTGTGTGTTTGGGGTTAGTGCGTGGCCATCGGTTTACGTAGAGGGACTACTAACACACACACACACACACACACACACACACACACACACACACACACACACACACACACACACACACACCTCACCGCACGTAGTATTGTTCCACGGCCGTCAGTCAAGACCCTTTTTTGAGTCAGGCCCGAGACGACAAGAACAAACACAAGCCGCATACCATTTAGCGTGTGTGTGTGTGTGTGTGTGTGTGTCTGTGTGTGTGTGTGTGTGCGTGTGCGTGTGCGTTTGTCCTTCAGCCTTTCTTGACCTTGTTTCTTTCGTTGTTTGTCTGCTTACATGTTTCCTTATGTGTATTTGTTCGTATGTCTGTCTGTATGTCCGTTTGTCTGTCTGTTTATCTGTTTATCTATCTGTCTATTATGTCTGCGTATTCGTCTCTCTCTCTCTCTCTCTCTCTCTCTCTCTCTCTCTCTCTCTCTCTCTCTCTCTCTCTCTCTCTCTCTCTCTCTCTCTCTCTCTCTCTCTCTCTCTCTCTCTCTCTCTCTCTCTCTCTCTCTCTCTCTCCCATCCCAGTGTTATCTTTATGTCCACCAGTATCGTTAGGAGTGTATTTGTTGAGCCTCGGGGCGCTGCTTGCTTCGGCGTAATGGCGGGGCAGGGAAGGAGGAAGTGATGGAGTGAGGGAGGGTGAAGAGATGAAGAGAGCGGGCCAAAAAAAACAAAACAAAAAGAATGATAGAAAAAAATAGCAGAGACGGAGGTGGTACAGTGAGGAGTCCGAATGGAGATTGGTGTTGGTGTTGGTGTATATTTGTCACTGTTTGGTATCTGTGATTGTGTTATTTTAGTGTTTTTTTTTCACAATTTTTATTTCAACGAGGTGATTTTTGGGTCTTTCGGTGGTAATTTTTTTGTTTTGTTGTGTTTGAGAGAGAGAGAGAGAGAGAGAGAGAGAGAGAGAGAGAGAGAGAGAGAGAGAGAGACTGGCTTCAATGTAATACCGATGGGACGCCACTGCTACAACTGACTTCACCTTATCTTGATCTTGAGATATTGACTTTTCAGCCGGCAAGTCTTGAGCCTTTTAATCGTATACCATTTGGAACCCGATTATGTAGATCACGCAGCGGATGACTAGGATTATTTCTATGTTATTGGCTATGTAATTTTTAGTCTTAACTCGATTTGTACATCCCGGTGCTTGCCTTGGGCCTTAGTACTTAAGCCGCCCGGAGTGCTGCTTTCAAAGTCGCCACTACCGTGTACTCTTTTTCTTATACATCCGATGATTAGCTGGGTATCAGTAAGAGACGTGGTATTTGACTCAATGCATGGAGAACACCCACATCGTACGCATCTTTCCGATCTGCCTCTTTCAATTACACCTTCAGTTGGTTCAATACAGACTGGGAATAAAGGTTGCGCTCGTTTATTCCTCTTATTTTATTTTTTATTTTTTTTATTGTTATTCTCTCAAGGTTTTCGTCTCCAGAGGGTTGTAAAGGGAATGGTGCATCTGGGAACGAGGAGGAGGAGGAGGTAGGAGTTGCAAGGTTTGTGCTTCCCTGACTCTTATTACGGTGGAAGGGAGCAGCGCCAGGCGTCTTATCAGGTACTCTTGTGGCAGTGAGTCCAGACCTTTATCATCGCTGTATCTCCTGACACCAACGCGGCTCATTTTTGCTGTTGATATTTGTGCGTGTGTACGAGTAACAGGAACGCTTGCTTACTTGCCTGCTTGCTTACTTATTCCCCCTTAACACACGGACATAAGAAAAAAAGAAAAAACATCAGACACAGCTCTACGTAACTCTCTCTCTCTCTCTCTCTCTCTCTCTCTCTCTCTCTCTCTCTCTCTCTCTCTCTCTCTCTCTCTCTCTCTCTCTCTCTCTCTCTCTCTCTCTCTCTCTCTCTCACACACACACACACACACACACACACACACACACACACACACACACACACACACACACACACACACACACACACACACACACACACACACACAAGAGGAAGGACCAAAACAAATACATAAACCCAAATACTCACATTCATAAACAAAGCGAGCCTCTTAAAACAGACGGAGGGACGTAGATGCTCATCCCAGCTGGCCTCTCCCCCTTGACGCCGCCGGATAGAGACACAAGGAGGACTTGAGTCTCACACAAAGGCATTGGAACACCGGAGGCAGCGGGGAGCCGGGCATAAAAGTCGACACTTGGAAGAGGTAGCGAGGGAGGGAGAGAGGTAGACATGGTGAGAGAGGGAGGGAGAGAGGTAGAGATGGTGAGAGAGAGAGAGAGAGAGAGAGAGAGAGAGAGAGAGAGAGAGAGAGAGAGAGAGAGAGAGAGAGAAAAGTTGTTATATCAGAAAGAAGAGTCCTAAGTCCTTTTCCTTCTCTTCCTCTTCCTGTTCTTTTCTTCTTTTTTCCTCCTCCTCCTCCTCCTCCTCCTCCTCCTCCTCCTCCTCCTCCTCCTCCTCCTCCTCCTCCTCCTCCTCTTTTTTCTCCTTCCTTATCACTTTTCATTCTCTGCATCTTAGTATTTCTTCATCAATATTCTTACGTTTATTGAGTAACCTCTTCATCTTTCCTTGCCTTGAATAACCACACCTTGCACTGCCTCACCTTACTTTTCACACCTAAGACGTTTTTCAGTATAGATTCACTCACCACGCCTTGTCTTTTCCTTACTCTTCTTTTTCCAGCTTTACGATTCATCCTTCTTTTTATTTCTCCTTTTTTTTTATCTCCACAGTGACCATAGCTTTGTATCTCTACGGTGTCCATTCCCATTATCACTCCGCGTTATGTCTCTTTTAACCAAAGCCTCACCAGACCTCAGGATTATGTCTTCTTCTTCTTCTTCTTCTTCTTCTTTTGCTTCGTCTTCTTCTTCTTCTTCTTCTTCCTCCTCCCGAAACTTATGACACCGAAATAAAACGTACAGGCGACAGAGGTCAGGTAGTAAAAATGGAAGAAGACACTAAAAACTTCCTCTTCTTGGACAGTTTGGCGTGGGAGTCGCAATGTTTCCTCGTCCCTTCTTTTTTTTTTTTTTGTCTTTTTTTTTTGTTACTATTCCGAAATGACCCCGGAGGAAGTTAAGGGCCGCCCAACAAGTCGTCAGAAATTCCACCTTCCTTCTGGACGTGTCTTCGCTGTGATAAAAATCTCCACCGCACCCTGAAATATTGTTTTCTGCCCCATCACTAAATTAAGAGTTCTGTCAGGTTATTTTTTTCCGTCTTTATGGAGTTTTGTGTGTGAGGTGAGTTAAAGAGCGAGAGCGAGTGAACTACAGAGAGAGAGAGAGAGAGAGAGAGAGAGAGAGAGAGAGAGAGAGAGAGAGAGAGAGAGAGAAATTTTGTAGCGATAAGTGAAAACCGGGAATGTTGCCATGTCGTAGTGAACGCCTGATTGCCAGCGAGAAGGTAAGGGTGGAGTGACTAGGTAGAAAACACGAGAAAGAATGACCTTATTATCACTACCGCAGGGACAGGTGATGACGGTGCTTGTTTTTGCGTCAAGTATATACCATTAAGGTGAATAATGATGCAAAGTCAGAGCAAATTTCAAATAGTGAAAATAGAATGAAGGTGGAAGAGTGGAGGCTACGAGATGAGAGATCCAGCTGTGAGAAGTGTTAAGTAGCAAGCCGCAGGTAACTTGCGAGGGTATACCTGGCGATAATCATGGGGCGAGGTGTACCTCTCCGACAGCCACTGCAGGGAATTTCGCCCCGTGTGTAGCATCAGCGTAATTAACCTTCATATACTGCGAAGATTGCAGTATATATTAAACAGATTATGGTTATCTCTGGCTTGGACTAAAGGGGACACACTCTCCTTTATCACTCTTAGGACCTGATCCACTTTAGAGGAGCTCGCGCCCACAAAAAATAGTGGAAATGCTGCCAAAGTTTTCTGGTAACTGAATTCCACAGTTTGCTCTTATTGCGAGAGGGAAACCGCCGCCTCTAAGGGGGGAGGTGGTTTAAGGGAATCCGCCAGACATATTAATGGTAGGGACTTCACCGCCACGTCTGTTTTGTGTGCACCGGGAATTTTCATGCTTGTCGCTCGCTGCTGAAGCAACTTGTGTAAAAAATGTATTTACAATATACGGTTAACTTGATGTCTCCAAAAGCTGTGTGTGTGTGTGTGTGTGTGTGTGTGTGTGTGTGTGTGTGTGTGTGTGTGTGTGTGTGTGTGTGTGTGTGTGTGTGTGTGTGTGTGTGTGTGTGTGTGTGTGTGTGTGTGTGTATTTATATATATATATATATATATATATATATATATATATATATATATATATATATATATATATATATATATATATATATATATAATTGGGGTAAGCTTTACATATGATGACATTAACGAAACTCCCTCGGGAATTCTTTGGTGTATCAGAGTGCAGTCGGAAATATTTTTCCATTTTGTTCTTTTTTTTCATAAGTTTGGATCCTGAGCAACGGAACTCGAAGCAGCAGACAGTGGATGTTACAATAGAGAGCAGTCAACGTCCGTATAAATAAGAGTCAAATATACAACGCTTCGAGACAAGATAAGATTTTTTTTTCCGCCGAGCATTGCATCCTTGGTTAGTTCAGCGTGTCCTGCGTTTCTTAGACTGACTCGATCCGAGTCTCTGATTAAAAAAAATCAAGTCAGATTAAATCCCACGTGGAAAATCATCTCGTAATCAAGGTGACCATCGTTTTACACAAACCGTGCGAGGGAGTGTGGAGTGTGGGCTGTGTACAGCAGGTACCGAAGTGAATCTGAGGCACAATGAGGCTGGCTGGCTCCCTCCTCACCCCTCCTGCCGGGACGAGGCACGGGGGAGGCTGATGACAACGCTGATACCGACTGTGATAATCTGCTGGACTTTCCTCTGCTATTTTGGACGCCATGGCTTCACGGCTTGGCCAGGCTGGGGCGTGACGAGCAGGTGCCGCAAAAACACACAAACTGGGCGAGCAGTGAGTGGATAACAGCCTGCGTTCTGCTTGGAGGAGCCTGCCCTCCCCGCCCTTCCTCTGATATGGTAATTAGCCTTCCACCCCGCTGCAAGAAAAAAGTAAGTCAGTGGAATTGGTGAAATGGTCACGATTGAATGGTGGTCTGCAGCAGAGCAGCTGAGAGCGAGAGGCGCCGCCAGAGGGACGGACTCAAGTGGCAGCCTGGAGGAGGAGAAAGAAAGAAATAGGAAGTCTGACTTATATTCGCATTTATATGATGGCTTTATTTGCAGGCATTCATTGACATGTGGAGATGAAAGCAGGTGATAGAGGCGCCTTATAAGTAAAGGAACGAGGAGGAAAACCTTAGGAAAGGCAAAAAAGAGGAAAAGTGGTAGTGAGAGCACCTCGGAACACGAGTATCGCAGGCACGCAAGACGACAAAAATAGTCTCTCATCAAGGAGGATAAAAATAAGTATTGTGTTCTTAGTATTCCATTGAAAACAACAACAACAATAACAACAGGTAATGTAAGTGCCGATAGTGGCGCAAAAACACAAACAGGTTGCCAAGAGGAAGCATGAGTGTGCGAGGAATTCATGTGCTGCTCACCGTTACCTCCTCAGCCGCATTAAGCAGCCGGGTCTCGTCCAGCGTCCAGCTCCTTGAGACAGTTACCCCCCGAGGAGCCCAAGTGTCCGGAGCTAAACAAATCGCGCGATGTACGGCCGCCTCCCGCAGCCATCCAGTAATACGGAGGAGGAGTTTACGGCCCGACATACCGGAGGGGAGAACAAGAGCCTTCGATGGGATAGCAAGTTCCCAGAAGATCAAAAGCACTTATTTCCTGGCCCCTCTCTCCCCACGTCTCTGCCTTCCCTTCGTTCTTGCACAGCGTACGCCTCACGAATCAAAGGTTATGCCGAAGAAAATATGCGACCAAACTAACCTCTTGAACCCAAACGAATCGAGCGGAAAAATAATGCATTCTGAACCGATTTAGAAGTCGGCGGAGGCTTCCACCAAGGGAACCGTGAAGCCAGTAATTATTGAGAGGTTGACTAACTTTCCTACGGGAGGCGCGATCTGTACTTAAGACTTGACAGCTAATTATGTGATTGCAGCGGATCCCGGAGGAGCGAAAGGGGCGGCGCGACACCATATTAACCCGCCGTATTCAAGCCAACCGAAGTCCAGGGAACAATCGTGGTCAGAAACAAAAGGTAGCGTGATATTGGGGAAATTGAGCCGCACCAACACCCGCTGCGTCCTGATTTACACCGTGAGAAGCGTGAATGGAGCAGCGCCTGTGATGTTACCAGGCCACCAGTCTATTATTAACGCAACACCTGGATAGGATTGTAATTAGTGCCCGCTAGCAACCTGCCATTAAGTCCGTCTAAGGACTCGCCCAAACCTGACTCGAAAATAAGCCTCAGGGTCACCTCCACTGAACTGACTTCGCACGAATGAAGCCAAGGGAATATAGTAGACGGATTTTTCAATGGCTTCAGTTGATGTGAGCGGCATGAGGTACTTGAAAGCATCTTTTCAGCTGGGATTTCTTGTTTTTGAGCGACGCAGCGATGGACCGTCGTTGTGTGAGCTGCGGTTTGTCTCATTCCTCGCTGTGTGGCCTGGAATGAACCGGAGCTCAGAATGAATGCGGTGGAGTCTTGGGTAAGAATAATAAGTTTAATCTCTCTACTACAAAGATGGCCAAGTTATGTGGCTGGTGCGATGCGAAGGCAGCCTTAGATTGCCGCGCCACCTTAACCGTAAATCTGAGGCAGAAACCTGCTAAAGACGCTAAAAATACTGATGGCTTTACGTGCAGACAATCAGGTTGGCTTTTTTTTCCCTCCATGGTTCCTTTCAGGTATGACAGCGAGAGACTAACGCCAAGATTCACTTAATTTAACGTGAACTGAATCTTTTAAAGGTGCGGATTCAATACCTTTCTAACATTCTTCCATTCAATCTTTCATGTTATTTTTTTCTCTCCTCATAAGTTCGTTTTGCTTCTCTACGTCTAGTTCAAGCGATGACCCGCGCCGCCTGGGGCCGCCACCCCCCTTCCTCCCTCCATCCCTCCCCCCCCGCGCTAGGAGATATGAGTGACATCTGAGCACCTCCACCTTAATTACCGCGAGATACCTGTCCGATAACACCTGTCGCCCCGCCGCTACTGATGGGGAGCGATGAACGTCTGGATGAGAGAGAGAGAGAGAGAGAGAGAGAGAGAGAGAGAGAGAGAGAGAGAGAGAGAGAGAGAATGATACTCGCTAAATTTTTTCTAATGCAAATGGAGAGAGACCGATAGCTGCAAAACAAGCCGATAAAATAAATATAGTAAAAGGTTCTGCTACTCTTGCTACTATTTGTGCGTGTATGTATTGTGCGTGCGTCTGTTTGTGCCCCTGAGATGTATGTCGCCGATTATAAGCCTCGCCACTCCTTTGCCTCAATAACCGAGTGTATGCCAGTGATTTGGCTGTTTGTTCATCGGTTTTATGAGCGGAGAATAACTTCTTTTTTCTTTCTTATCCCGGCTAATGCGTCCCTGTCGGTGTAAAATGTTAGAAAAACCGAGGAAAGTATCAGTGTCGTCTTGCTAAATTGGGAGGGATCGATATATTTCTTTGGGACGTGTTGTAATCGAATACATTAATCGAAGATGGATTTGGGTGGCAGATTGCACTCTCTCGGTCTAGATTATAAGGATCCACCGACGATAAGGGTAATCAACAATATCCCTCTGCCCGTAAGCAGCCATAAGAGGGAGCTTAACGTGCTAAACCCCTTTGTTTGGTGGGCGTTTTTGCCGCTATTACTTGTGCTGCTAATCCTTGTACTTCAGGTAGTGGTGTTACTATTATACAGCTTCCCTTGCGCAACAGTGGCCGCGGTGGAAGCGACGCCGGTATGCTACTAAGGCTATCGCCGTGATATCGTCCTCTGTAAAATTGTGTTTTTTGCAAAGTGGTGGTGCATATGAATAATTTACTTGTCGTTCACCTATCTGATGCCTTCCTGACGCTATCGGGGACCCTGCAGGACACGGGTACTTATGTTCTGTTTCGTGTCCTGCTCGCTGGCATGTTTGTGGCGGCCCGTCCCTCCCTCCCTTGCTCTGAGAAGATGCCTGCCTGGCGGGCCGTGGACCCCTGTCCCAGCTGCTGCCCGTGTTGCTGCTGCTGCTGCTTCTGTTGTTGATGGTGGTGGTAGTGGTAGTGTAAGTGGTGGTGGTGGTAGTGTTGTTGTTAGTGTTAGTGGTGTTGTTTGTTTAGATAGAAATTATTGGTCATTGAATTATAACCCTGTTGGGATGTTTATGACTGAAGACGTACGAATATGGATTTAATGTAATTGTTTTTGGTCTGGCCGCGCAAAAGTCATTACTATTAGCCAAACCTCAGGAACGTAAACAGGTAACCCAGATGTCAGGGTGGAGGCGTGCCCCTGGGGAGAGGTGTGCCCTGGATGGAGTTGCGCCCCTGGGGGAGGTGTGCCTGTGGATGGAGTTATGCCCCAAGGAGTGTGCGAGAAGTGGTCCTGGATGAAGGGTTCTAATCCACCACTGACCATAGCCGGAGTGGGCGGGAGGAGGGAGTTGTAGTTCATAGGGACACTCCTCTCGCAGGTTTGAATGTGTCTCCGAAACATTGGGAAGTCGTAATGAATGGCAAAACTCGAAAAAAAAGAAAAATACTTAAGAAATCACTGGATGGTGTATTGTCTTCGCAATAATGGTATCATGTGCCACCGAAGAAAAGGAGAAGCAAAACACGTTAACTGTAAAGAAAATAAGTGGACAGTCAGCGCGAAAAGGATGGATAAAGTACATATCCCCAAGTAGAACCTGAGGGGGCCTCCACACAGGACCTGCGGGAGGGAGTGAGGGTGATGCAGCGTCCAGTGGAGTGAAAGGACCACCACCTGAGGCCGTATATGGTCTGTGTCGGCGGCAGCCGCAGCACGGCAGGTCATTACAGTGGTCAGTGGTGGGCTGTGTCAAGCGTGTTTTCTTGTATTACTTCCCTGTCCGCCCTGACGGTGATAATGGGTTTCACTGGCTGTCATTTTTATCCGAGGATGATGTAGTAGTAGATTCCCTGCCGCCTCTCCGTCTCCTTGCTTCCCCCTGCGGTAGATCGAGCACTTCATAGGGAGGTGATATTCATTATACATTGTGTTGGTAGTGATAATAGTGCCAAGCATGTTCGTAACTTTGTCGTCTACAAATTGCAGCGTCCGCCCCGTGAGCGACCCCTTATTTGGAGGCTGCCTTTTTGTTGCTGATGATGATGGTGTAGCAAACGACTTCTCTCCAGAGGTTGTTGGGTAAATATTAATCACCGCCGCGTCTTGTGATGTCCAGAGGCGAGCGACCCGGCCAGTCAGACAAGCCACATCGCGACCACCTCTACGCTCTTCTCTAGTTTCTTCTCTCATTTTCTTATTTCTCTCTTCCGTCTTTTCTTTTTGGTCTTCGTTTTTCTTATTATTTCTTCCTCTCCTCTTTAGCCCAGAAATTCCCGTGAAAAGCCCACATGGTATAAAAAAAAACTTCCTTCCCTTCTCTATATATTGTATACTTCTTTAATCTCTTTTGTTCATTTACCTTCATTTTCTTCTCTCCAAACTTAACTCCTCCTCTTTCTTCATCTATCATTTATCCTATCTCCTCTTGGATTTTCTTTGCCTACTTTCACTTTTGTTATGTCCTCACCTTCTCACCTTCATGTCCTCCGCGAATGTCTATCCTGAGTAGTTTTCTCCTTGGCGGGTCACAGCAGCTTGCTCGTCACCCTGCCTCTCAGGTGGCGGGGCAAGGGTTGTCCTCTTGCCATCCATATCGAGGTGTGATAGGAATGACCGGGGGTGACATGTATTCTCCGGGAAAAAAAAAAAAAAAATACTGCACGAATCCTGATTTGCTTTAGTTTCTTTGGATGTATCAGCAATATTTCTGCTTTGGGGAATTATTTGCTCAGAGATGCAAGTGAGTGGAACATAATTGTGACATAAGCCACGACGAGTCAGCCGTCAGTCATCCAGTCTGGGAAACACCCGCACGAGTCCCATGACACTCGCCGCCACGCTTGGCTGATCCTCGTGCAGGTTTTGAGGTTTCGATGCCTAAAAGAATATTTAAGTCTTCTCATACTGCATTTATTGAGACGTTTTGCATCACGGATATCCAGATTCTGGCTCGATTCTTCATGGTCGAGAGGAGAGTTCACGATACCAGTGCCCAGCGGCTCCTGTCTCAAGACTTCATGAGGCAGGGAATTAGGAAAATGTATTTTGGCGTCTGGTGCTGCTACTCTCTCCAGACTTTTTGCTCATTTAGGAAAATGAATAATTTAATTAAAGGTCTACTGAACTTATTCTGATATAGGCAAGTGTTTCTCTGTCTTCTTGTCCTGTGTGTCTCCAAGGCGCCTTTCCTGCGAAGCTGCCAGCTTTCCGCTCCCCTCGAGGCACGTGCCGCCCGCGTGTGGGGAGGGCAAGCCTTCAGGTCTTCATCAGTATTATCTTTGTTGCAGGAGACTGTAATTAAGAGGCTGTTTATTTCTGGTTGCTTTGTGATTAGTTACACATGAGAACTTCTTCCTCTCGTAATCTGAATGGTGAGCACCACGAGCCGAGGATCATGAGTGGCGGGAATGACCGCTAGGATGATGTAATGTGGTATGCGATAATGCACACTGTTATTTTCATTCATGAGAAAACCTCAAGACGAGGGAAAACTTCGCAAATGTTCAGTTTGGCTCGCAGTTCGGCAAACTTTACGGTGACAGGTTAACAAATTTAAACCCACAAATTTGATCCCTTAGCTCACCTTGCAATACCTGTTTTTATACAGAAATATTAGAATATCGGCGATTGGCAGTATCTTCCATCGTCCGGTCCGGCAGGTGAGCCGCTGGTCAGGACTGAGAGGCTCTGAATGCATGAGACAAACCCGCATCAATAAGACTAATAAGGCCGGACTGGCAGGTGAAAACACACACTCGCAAAGGCCAACATGAACCGCAAACCTCCACACAAATAAATAACGTCAACGCTTGATAGTCACTCCGAGGCACCTGGATGAGAGCGAAGCAAGGCGAGCACTTACACTGCTTGGCCTGGAGGGAACAATAAAAAAAATTTCCCCCTAACACATAGCTGAGTGAGCGGCGGATGAGCTGGTTGCGAGGGGGGTTGGCGGCTGCTGCGGCTTCCCGTGTGAGGCACTCAGAATAATGAGCTGGCATGGTATTATTAGCGCGGCCACGAGCCACGCAGCACCGAGACATGAACCATCATCCCAACCTGCCTTATTCGGCCCTCGTCAGATCTTCCGGGAGATAGTCAGTACGTGCAAGATTGTGTTCCGGGCAAAGGGAGAGGCACAAGGAAGGGAACTGTTGAATATATGGAGACAGTAAAGAAGCAATTACCCCTCGACAATACATGGCGGCTCGTGGCTGTTGCAGGAGTGACAGGGACAATTGAAAGGGGTTGTGTGTCAGATGGAAAGTAAACCCCGCAAACCAAATAGAGGTGGCAGGGAAAGTGTGTGCGTGATGGGGACACGCGATGAAGAGCAAGTGTTCCCCGAGGCTTGGCTGCTTGCCTAACTGTACAGCATCTGGCTAGGTGAGTGGAATTCGCGTGTCTTTTGATAACATGAAAATATCAATAATTATAGATCATTCGGCAGATACGCAGCTGACTATTAATTCTCCCCCAGCGCTTGGAGGGTGATGCGGCCGATAGCATCTTAAGGAATCAGTGAGAGGATCCTTGCTTATGTCCGACAGCGGCGTGCTTGTGTTCGCTTCCTGTGTGCATAAAAGGGCAGAGCAATGCGTGAGAGTATCAACTGTTAAGCGGTAGTGCGCCAAGATGATTGTCAGATTATTCAAGCGTTTTATTTACTCGCCCTGCAGCAATAGCCAGGAAAGAATTGCTCTGTGGGAAACTTCATTCAGTGTGTTTTTTTCCCTCGTCGTGGAAATATTGAGTAAGGATTTAGAACGACGTTGCATGCTTGACCAGTTGCTGACGCCAGATGGAGACGGCAGGATGATAAACCAAAGCGAATTTTGCACTAAAACACTCGTATGCCGAGGTTTTAATGGATAGAAATCAGTCACTATCATTTTTAAGAGAGGAAAAAGCTGCTAAAATGATGTCAATGAAAGGGAGAAAACAAGACCATAAGATTATTAACATCACGGAGATAAAAAGGTGACAGGAAGACGAATGTTGCTGTTCAGGTGACAACATTCCTTCTCTTCTGTAACCTTTGGCTAAGGTGGTGTAATCCATCCAGACGTCTACCAAACCAGACCTGGACAGCCACTCCACTTGGGACCACCACACCAGACCCAGTGAGTCTCAGGTCCTTTCTCCCCACCATCACCATCACCATCATCACCACAATCACCAACACCTCTGCTTAACACTGGCTTTATATTGACAAACGGAGACCAGGCAGAGACCATAAGCAGAAGGGGTGATAAGGAAAAACTACCCGCATATTACAGGTTCCTATGGAAAAAACACCAGAGAGAGAGAGAGAGAGAGAGAGAGAGAGAGAGAGAGAGAGAGAGAGAGAGAGAGAGAGAGAGAGAGAGACCAACTGGCACCCTGTATCATTCCTTAAATTTTTATGTTCTTATTATTGTTTATTTTGTTATAGTCCTTTCCTTCCTCACTATAATCCGTCTACCTTAAAATAACTCCTTGGTCTGGCCGTGAATGGTGTTGGGAGGAGTACATGGTTGTCAGATATTGAGGCAAACTGTAGTCTGTCCTTGTGATGAGTGTGGTGACCGACAGAACACATATTATTCACATCAAATCAATTACATCATCAATAAGCTACAATATATTTTGAACCCAGGAGACCTTTTAGTAAGACAATAGTAACCTCAGTGTTCCCATCGTATTGTATTCCCTGTCTGTGTCAAGGCGACTAATCATGAAGGGGACGTAGGGTTAGGGCAGTTATTTATATTCACAAGCTTACTTTTGGATAGAGACAAGGCAGAGTTATTGTTACCCATGATTTAAGTGTCCCTTTCTAGGTTATATGGAGCTACAGTAAGATTTATTTTCGTCCGTGAATTAACTGGTTCTTCTACGTAACCGGAGCACCTGGCCAGACCTACCTGACCGCTCCGAACCTCCCGCCGCGCCTCACACTTTATTTTTATACTCCACAAGTCTCATTAGGATCATTAGGCTTTGTTCTCCACACCACCCTTCTTCCTATCAGCTCTTGCGTGTCATGCTACAACTACTACTACTTCTACTATTACTCCAACTACTACACTACTACTACTACTACTACTACTACTACTACTACTACTACTTCTACTTCTACTTCTTCTTCTTCTTCTTCTTCTTCTTCTTCTTCTTCTTCTTCCACACTACTACTACTACTACTACTACTACTACTACTACTACTACTACTACTACTACTACTACTACTACTACTACTACTGGCTCTTTCCTCATCTTCCTTCTTTTTCTCCTCTCTTTCTCTCATCAACCTTTATCTCGTGCCCTCCTTTACCCCTACTTAGTGTGTGTGTGTGTGTGTGTGTGTGTGTGTGTGTGTGTGTGTGTGTGTGTGTGTGTTCATCCAGGCTTTGTAATGCTTCTCTATAGTATTTTTAACTCTATTCTTCTTACTCTTCATCTTCTTACTCTTGTTCTTCTTACTCTTTATTTTCTTAGTCCTTCCTTTAATCGTTTATTGGTATGTATATTATTTCTTCTTTTCTCACTTTCCTTCCCTACCATATTATTTTTTTTCTCTCTAGTTTCTCTATATTCTTTTTCTCTTTCCCCTTTTCTTCCTCCTCCCTTTCCCTTCCTCCTCCTCTTCCCTTCCTCCTCCCTCTTTCCGCCACCCAGAAGCTAGGGCGTGCGTGGGTCAGAGGGCCGAGGCCTCATTACCAATCTCATTAGTAGCCTTTTTTTTCAGGACCAGAGATTAATCTATTCCTCTCTCCCACCCTCACTGTCTCCCTCCCAACCTTCCTCCCTGCCTCTCTCCACCCAGTCTTCTGTTTTTCCTTGTTTTTCTCTCCCTCAATCTTCCTTCTTGCCTCTCCCTACCGAATTATATCCTTTTCCTCCCTGTTTCTCTCTCTTTCTCTCCCTCTCAACCTTCCTCCTTGCTTCCCTCCACCCATTCTTCTATTTCTCCTTGTTTTTCTCTCTCTCTCTCTCTCTCCCTCTCAATCTTCCTCCCTGCCTCTTTTTACCGAATTCGCTCCTTTTCCACCCTGTTTCTCCCTCTTTCCTTCCTTCCCAGTCATCCTCTCTACCTCCATTCACCCAATCCTCTCCTATTCCTCACTGCTTCTCTCTCTCTCTCTCTCTCTCTCTCTCTCTCTCTCTCTCTCTCTCTCTCTCTCTCTCTCTCTCTCTCTCTCTCTCTCTCTCTCTCTCTCTCTCTCTCTCTCTCTCTCTCTCCCTTTTTCCCACCCTTTCTTCCTCCCTCTACTTCGTCTCCCATCTTTCTTCTCGTTCTTTATGTTAAGACTGTTTGCATTTTCTGTTTTTTGCTTCTCTGATATAGAGGACAAAAATGTAAGGGAGTAAAGGAGAAGGGAAAGTACCGAGTATATAGAAAAGACACGTATTGTTTCCGTTGCTGTGATGTGAAGCCCTAATGCGTTAATGGAGGTGAGTTTTTCTCCTCCGTGAGTTGAATTGCTTATGCAGGATCGTAGCAGAGGTTTTGAGGCTTTCTTTATTGATATCTGGGTACTCTCTCTCTCTCTCTCTCTCTCTCTCTCTCTCTCTCTCTCTCTCTCTCTCCCGGCAGTGTGTAATTAGTTTTCTATTGTCTTTTCAGGTGAGTGTTGGATCGTTTTGTGTCCTGTTGAGCGTTGGCAATCATTGGCGTCACGTTTAGCGGTAAGTGTTGAGAGAGAGAGAGAGAGAGAGAGAGAGAGAGAGAGAGAGAGAGAGAGAGAGAGAGAGAGAGAGAGGGGGTTTCGGGCGGAAGGGCTACGAGAAAATAAAAAGGAAAGCCACGTTGTAGCTTACCTCAATATGCAGTCCATTACCGCGACTTATCATTTACATAACATTCCGCACCATTCCCACCGCTTCCACTTCTTTCCCACCCACCCACACACACACACACACACACACACACACACACACACACACACACACACACACACACACACACACACACACACACACACACACACACACACACACACACACACACACACACACACACACACACACACACACACACACACACACACATTTCTCTTATTAGTCTGTTCTGTACAGGAAGTGTTGCCTTACTTGATACTTTCACTACGGCACGAAATAATTAGTAGCACCAGGAGCAATGGATGAAGTCTTTATAAACATCGTTTTTATGTAAGAGGTGAGGACTGGCCAAGGGCACGAAAAAAGATAAGGAACAAGGGCCTTCTCAGTCACCAGTCTTCTTACAATGCTGATAGTCAAAGGAGAGGTACAAATGTCTTGAAACCGTAAGAAAGCACTGAAAAAGGAATATATTTGTAATTTCTTTATAAATCATAGGATGGATAGAGGAAATAAAGATGTCTCAGAGTGATTGGTAATTAAAAAATAGTTTTATCAAGAGGTAACAAAGTTTTTAAACTGTAATTAAGCATTGAAAACGTATATATTTGTATTTTTTTTTAAATCATAGGATGGATGATTCTGTAGAGGAAACGAAGGTGTCTCAGAGTGATTGGTAATTAGAAACAGTTGTATTAAGCGGCCATGAAAAGTTAACCTTATTTTTTTCACCAGTTACCGTACATCATAACTTCTATGATGTTAGCCTCTTCAGTACTGGGACGCATTTGTACACCTTGAATTTTGGGTGAGATTAGATAATTTCATTGACATTAGGAAGAGTCTATGGAGGTCAGAGGATTAATCTTAATCCCCACATAAGTTTCTGAAGCCGTTTAAAATCACCAAATGGTAAGCAGAGTGAATATGAAAACGCGTCACGGTGTTGAAGTGGTTGAACACTATTTTGCCTTGTCAACTGAAATAAAAAAGGAAGAAATACCCAAGTCATGTCTGTGGCCTTTCAACGTATAGTCCTGACGGAAGACCACAGAGTTTTAAGAATGCAAGCCTAAATCTCGCAGTGTCCGTGGCTTGGTGAACGGGGAAAGCTGCGCCCCGCCCACCCAGCCCTGAGGTCACGGGTCACGCGGGGCACCAACTCAGCCGCGAACAATATTTACCTGTTATTGGTGAAGCCTCCTCGGTATCAGATCCCACGCACCTTGATTTACCTGTGAGTGTTATCTCTTAAAGGTCCAAACTTGCTGCGCTCTTCGTTTTTTTTTTTTTCCTCTCTCTCTCTCTCTCTCTCTCTCTCTCTCTCTCTCTCTCTCTCTCTCTCTCTCTCTCTCTCTCTCTCTCTCTCTCTCTCTCTCTCGTGGTTTATTTATCTCTCCTTGTTTGATTGGCTTTCGTGCGTATAGAAATGTATCTCCTTCATATTTGTCTGGATTGTTTATATGAGAAAGGAGGGATCTGCATGTTTGGATTTTGTCGTTCGAGGAGAAAGATGTTATTTTTTTCCTTTTCTATTTTTTTGACGAATGAAATGGCGATTGGGTGGGAAAAAATGGTTTAACGAGATTATTTTTTCGTAT